>NC_048555.1:7468344-7779636 GCF_902806685.2 Maniola hyperantus
TATAATTACTAGATTCTGATTACACAGATGATTAGTTCAAAAAATTTTTGTTATAGGTAGTAGGTAGGTACCTAGGTACTAGGTAGTTAGATTTTCCCGAGGAAACCCTTGATATTAATATATCAGGATCCTTGAACACACGTTTATGATTTGAAAATCATGTAGGTAACTATGAATATCAGGGTACCTGATTCTCGTTTGATTTTTTAAACTTGTCAACGCATCGCCAAAAAAATATTACTCAGTTGACGTTTTACGGCATTCAAATGTTTAAGGAACTAGGAAGATTAGAAAATTTCCTTCCATCCGTTATATTATCGCCTTTATCTTGATGATAAGGATGATTGACATCAACCAATATAGTTAATAATGTTATCTCTTTGGATAGAAGCACTAAGATGAAACTAGGTAAGTATACTACTTTTAGATATACCTACCACATACATAATAATAATATATAGTCCTTATAAAATGACTTTTCACGCGCCATTTTAACTTTATGGGTCAACCGCAGCAACTGTCATGTTAAAAGTACGGTTCACCTTTAAAATAAGGACTAAAATCGTACTATATAGCCATGTCTGTCCCAGAACCGATGGCCGCTGGGGCAAACGTATTATTTGATGTGCCACAAGGGCAGTGTGGGAGTTGGGACGACCTCCAACCCGCTGGACTGACGATCTTGATGATGGCTAGAAGTGGGTGGATGATGAAGGCTATACGGAGGACCGTGTGCGGTGGCGCTCTCTTTAGAAGACCAATGTCCAGGAGTAGATGCAAACAGGCTGATAGATTGATCGATTGACAACCTCCCTGGCGCAGTGGTAAGCGTTGTGGTCTTGTTAGTGGAAGGTCCTGGGTTCAATTCCTGGCAGGAGTTTGGAATTTTATAACTCCTAAACTGGTCTGGTCTGGTGGGAGGCTTCGGCTGTGGCTAGTTACCACCCTACCAACAAAGCTGCGCCGCCAAGTGATTTAGCGTTCCGGTACGATGCTGTGTAGAAACCAAAGGGGTGTGGGCTTTAATGAAAACTGTCATACCCCAGGTTAGCCCGCTTCCATCTTAGATTGCATCATCACTTACCATTTGCAGTCAATGGCTAACTTGTATCTGAATAAAAAAAAAGATTAGGTACTTGTTTGAACGGTCGCACATTGTTTCCGATCGGAATCCGACACGTCTCTTGCAGGCGGTAGCGGCGGTGGCAAGAGGCATTAGTCGCAGTGTAAATTCGATCGAAATCAGAATTGGATCCGAGTTTTCTACTAAAGCCTTCGCTGTCCACCCGTCCATCCTTCCGTCTGTCTGCCAGCTGTATTTCGATTCTCGTGAGCCGTAAATATAGGTAGAGAGTTGAAATTTACACAGAATGTGTTGCAGGTATATTTACAATCGCTTCAGTACTGAATGAAAAATATCTACATATCTCAAATTTCGGCGCTGGCATCACATTATGAGTAGATGTTCCCTTTGCGCTGGCAGCTAGTGAACCGTGGCTTAGTGGTCTAAGGCGTTCCGGGCACGATACCCAGGAAGATGCAGCAGGTTCGAATCCTGCCGGTTCCGCAATTTTTGATATGCATTTAAAATTAAATAAAATTAAAACACTACTTATAATGAAAAATATACTTATTACTAAAAACTTGATTGTGTATGGCCAGCGCCGCAGCGAGTCCTCACTTTAGTGTATAGTTATACTTAGTCCGCGACAGGTCGAGATGGTAATCGGGGTATCAGGTGGGGGGACGCCCCGCACACCCGCACGTCATCCGCCCTCGCCCGCACTGGGTTAGCGCGGGGGCTGTGCAGGTGTGCGGGGCGTTCCCTCCCCGATTGCCATTTCTACCTGTCGCGTACTATAAATGGGTCATATTTACAGTGTATTTAGGTCACAAAAAGTTAAAGGTCAGTGTCGTTCAATCAAAGAATAAAATAACTGATTTGACATTTCTGAAATGAGGTCAATTTCAGCCATGTTTGCTTTGTCATCATAAATCACAATGAGCACATCTTCTACCTACCTATAACCCATATTTCAGTACCTACCCATATTTATTATAAATGCGAAAGTGTGTTTGTTTGTTGGTGTGTTCAATCACATCGCAGCTGAGCAACGGAGCGAAGGGATATTTTGTATGGGTATAGTTAAAGACCTAGACAGTGACATAGTTAGGCTACTTTTTATCCCGGAAAGTCAGAGTTCCCACGGGATTAAAAAACTTACATTATAAGCTAGTATTATTATACTTAGTCTATATAAACGACTGACTATCTATCAATGCACAGCTGAAACCACTGGACGGATCGGGCTGAAATTTTGCAAGCAGATAGCTATTATGACGTAGGCAGCCGCTAAGAAAGGATTTTTAAAAATTCATCCCTGAGGGGGTAAAATAGGGGTTAGGTGTAGTCCACGCGGACGAAGTCGCGAGCATAGGCTTGTAGAACTATATACGTTGCTATATACCTACCTATCGTATAAATAAAGCAATGACACATGGAGCCGGTGCGATAATCATTTCGGTAGGTAACAATCATCGGCCTTTCAAAGGAAGTGTGCCATTTAAAGGAACTATTTCAAGCCGTTTTTCCCACAGTCATAGAGCTACATAATTTAATAGTTCGTACAAAATGACTCCTCACGCGCCATTTTAACTCTATGGGTCAACTGTCATGTCAAAAGTACGGTAGGACGATTGTCTAAAACCTGTAGGGCGATTGTCTAAAACCTGCATCAATCATTATTACAATCTCAATTGTTCTGATTGGCTGAATGTGTGCGATTCTTGTTGCAACAATGCATTCTGGCCAATAGTGAGCGAGCGTTAACCAATCAGAGATGATTGCGATCGTGACATTGTAGCTGTCAAACAACCGCGGTAGGGCCACGGCATTAATCATTATTACAATCTCAGCAGTCTCAATTTGTTCTGATTGGCTGAATTTGTAGCAAAAATGCATTGTAGCCAATAGTGAGCGAGTGACTAAAATCGTACTTTTGACATGAAATTTGACACAAAAAGTTAAATGGCGCGTGAAAAGTTAAATAATTTTACGCGTTATATCCCGTGGTGGCTACTAATATCTCGACTTGTTCAAGTTCATAATATTCATAAACGTATATAAATAGTAGATTATTAACCAAGGGGATAAAGCAGTGTCTTCTGTCGCGGGTGACGATTTAAATCGCGAGCGTAACGAAGGACTCGAGCTTTACTCCCGAGCTTAGCGAGGGTGTTTCGCTCGTGATGGATTTAAGACGAGTTCTGAGTGTAGCGAGGGATTTAAGTTCACCCAAGACTAAGACAGCTTTATCACCGAGGTAAATACTCTACTCTTCGTACCATTTGCGAAAAAATTTACACAATAATAATATGAGATAAGCATTTATTATACGTATTTTTAGAACATTAACTTATTTAAAAAAATAAATTAAAATAAACTTAACGTTTATGTATTTGAAGAAAACAAAAACGCGGCAAATTCCTAGACTAATAATATTTTTTGTCGGAAAAGCAAAGGCATCAAGCTCTTAGCTCATACGGCCACGTCAGTTTTCGTAATTTTATTTAATAATCATAACTGCATAATAAATGCGTACCTATTCCTTTTTCAAAAAGATGTATAATGCTTTATATACAAACTCAATGGTGTAAACACAGATGTAGTTCAGTATAAATTTCGGTAAGTATTCCAAATTTAAATCACATTCTCCCCCTAGAGGTGAATGAAATTCAGAATTCAGTACAATTTTCTTTCCCTGTTTTTAACAGATTATGACTATTGTTATGTTCGCTTTTTGTGGCATAGAATGTCACATTTTTGAGCAAGTGGTACGAAAAAATTATAAATACCTAGGTACCTACGTTCATGTTCATGTTACTAGTTACCTAGTTAACTAGTTAGTTAGTTAATTTAGTAGATATTTACAGTGATTCCAAAAAAAACGGTCAAGTGCAAGTCGGATTCGCACACGAAGGGATCCGTAACATTGTATAATTATGTAATAGTTATATAAATTCCCGTTTATTATAAAAAGTGCTTAGGTAGGTAATCTGTGGTTCGTACCACTGATGAATATTCCAGACCGTAGATAGAAAATAGGTAGATTTAAGTAGTGTGTAACCGCGTATGAGATAGCGATAGCACGACGTAACGATGAAAAACGCGACAATTATTACCATTGTTTAGTAGTCAATATTTGTATTAACCGATCAACAATATTTGTATTAAACGTTTTTTATGTGAAAACGAGTAAATAACTCATGATAAATACAATTACGCCACGAATTCTCAAAGTTTGTTTCGCAACTAAAGGTTTCATGCCTTGTAGTATGTAAGTTGTATGTATTCTTGAAAAAAACCAGTTACAAGATAAGGGACAAAAAATAGGTTAGCTGCATCTCTGTTTATCACATTAGTAACTTTATCCTGTGCTCTCTTAGTGTGAATGAGAAAGCAATCGTTCCTGTATCTACCTATATTACTCTATCTATGTTGCAGACATTGTCAAGTGTCAGTGTCAACCTAAAACGTAGTGATTATATTCTCTTTGGTCAACCTTATGACAGTTGACAAGCATTTCCATATGTTAAAAGTACTCTGTGTTGACAAGTGACTATGTTTATTTACTAATTTACGCTATATAATTTACCAATTTCTTTATTTTTTTTTTGGTCGGACCAGATAAAAAGATTACCCATAAAATGTAATTTTACTAGCAAAAATGGCGAGTGCTTTCGTAAATTATAGTAACTTCATGCGACAAGCTCTCCATAAGTTGATACCATCATCTATTATTGGTGAAGTAGCCTGCTTTGTGTTCTACGATCACCATCCGAGAGACGAGAAGTGCTTGGACGTAACTATTTGTACCAAGAGTGGCGAGGTGCTTGAGTATTATCAACGTGAATTAATTTCTTCACTTCTAGTGGAAAATACAGGCGAAGTCAAGGAAATAAAAATTTTACGAAATAGTAAATGTGAACTTTTTTATTTACTAGAGACATGGGATGAGATACTCATTTTATCGAAAAATGATAAACTTCAGGTTAGTACCTAGATAGGTAGATATTAATGCTAGATGATGCTCGCGACTTCATGTGGTTTTTAGTTTTGAAAATTCTGAGTGAACTCTTTAATTTTCCGGGATAAAAAAATAGTTTCTATGTCCGACTCCAGATTGGAACCTACTGTACCAAGATGATGCCCACACTTCATCCACGTGGATTAAGGTTTTTAAAATACCGTGGGAACTCTTAGATTTTTGAAGATATACAGTAGTCTATGTCACTTTCCAGGTCTTTAACTATACCCATGCAAAAAATCACATCGAAGCGACGTGATTGAAGGACAAACAAACACACTTTCACATTAAATGTGTAACCTGTAATGTAGTGTACCCCATATTATATATTTTATAATATGGGTCACACTACATTACAGGTATTAAGTAATACCAGTCTGATTTTGCTTTCAGGTACATAACAGAATTTCCAATATTGAATCATATAAAGTAGAGGATTTAGAATGCACAGGGCAAGCTAGCTTGAAAGTCATTCGGAAGAATGATGCAATACCGTTGGTGTTTGATGACAATTTCAATCATCTAACGGAGAAACGGATAGAATTAAACAATGCACAGTCAGAAGAATTGTTGCCTGTCGTCAAACAACTTATGAAAAAATTGACAGAAGCGAAGTACACAACAAATCACAATGAGCAGAAATATAAAGATTATGTCAATATGAGGCAAGCGGCAGCATTTTCTTTGTTTCAGAGAACAACTTTAAAATTAGAAGAATCTGTTCCTAAACTTCGTTTGAATGAGGTAAATATAATATGATCTTGTTGTTTACATATTATTACAAAAAAAGCATATTACACAATTGAAAATTATCTAAATGATAAAAGAGCGTGGATTTGACCTGCAGCTCGTTCCAGCAACGCACAAGACTGCAAATACTATTTCATACATGGCATAATCTTGTACCTATATCAAATATTTGAAAAGAGCAACCGCCGAGTTTCTTGCTGGTTCTTCTCGCTAGGAAAGGCATTCCGAACCAGTGGTAGATGCATCCGACTATTCGAAAGTACTTGTAAAAGTTTATTTGAATAAAAAAGATTGTTATTTTATTTTTATTTTTATTTTATTATGTCTGAGCACACATTGGCTATAACTATTACCTGAGGATCTAACCTCTAGCAGTGGTGGTGGTCGTCTTTGTTAGCAATGTCAACTGATGGATGCCCACTCAGTGGCATTCACAGGGTTTCAACTTAGGGTAAGCATTAGTTAGCTAACTACCTATTTAATGACAGGTCATCATGAAAAAATGAGCACATAGCCATTTCAACTAGGTAAGCAGTGCTTTTATGCCTCTATGACCTGCACGCCACTGTGCCCACTGCTAGACATAGGTCTCACAGATGTATCACTCACTGCAGTGTTACACCACCTGAATCCTGAGACGGCCTGTGACATGTCGGATATTATCTCTATCCACGGAAAGAAGTATAGGGCTCTCTTTGTTGTGTTAAAAAATATATATAATCCCATACAAATGACAGTCAAAACACTCAGTGGATGTTAACCATTTTGAAGCGCCAATGGGCATCCATGGTACTGCATCTATATGAATGTAAAATTTTTAAGTTTCATAAGAACCCCTTTTCTTCTGGGATAATAAAAGTATTTTCATTCAAGCTATGTCTGTGCCAAATTTCAAATATGTAGTAGCACTCACAATTATGCAGATGGCGAACGCGGGGTGCGGCGCGGCGCGCAGGCTGGTGTGGTCCGCTCCCTCGCGTCGCGCGCCCCACTGGCGCCTAAAAAATGTTATTGCGGTGCGTCTTGTGGTTAACTTCAAGAACGACTTTTTAACTGGCGCTGATATACTAATTTACTAATAGCTTTATTAGTATGGGTTTACAAGAATGACCTTATTGACTTTTTATTTTATAGATATCCAATCTGCTGCAAGTAACTGTGAAACCTCCAATTGTAAAGATGTGCAATGAAAAAGTTGTAATTATAATAAGCTTGAAAAACAATAACAATGTGTAAGTTTTTATTTTATTTTATTAAAAAATTATGTATTTACTTAATTTAGTATTAGTGCTTAAAACTCACCCACTCCACTACAAGGGTGATAGTAACAACTGTCATCCTCCTTCACCACAAGATAACACGATGACTCTCATGACGATGACTTTGCATGGATATAGTTAAAGACCTGGTGAGCGACATAGGCTACTTTTTATCCCGGAAAATCAAAAAGTTCCCACGCGATTTTAAAAAACTAAATCCACGCGGATGAAGTCGCGGGCATCAGCTAGTATTTTTATAAGGCAAGACTGAAAGGCGTCTTGTATGTAAGAATGGTCTTACATTAACCTCATGCTTTGTATTACAGGCCCATAAAAGAAGTATGTGTTCTTCTACACAGTGATTTGAAGCAATCGGTAGAGCACAGTACAAAAGTTTTTGAAACTATTTCCAAACCACCGCACTGGAGGGAGACAGATGCAGAAATTAGTAGTTACAACAAATCTACGGTAGTAGCTACTGTCGACTTGAAGGAACTCCAGTTTGATGTAGCAAGCAGAATAGAATTTGAAATTACCCTATCTTATACTAAAAGTGGGAAGATTCAAATACAGCCAATCGAGAGTGTTTCAATATCACCATTGGATATTATGGGAGAGAATTCTGATGTTTTGCACTGCAGTGATATTGGTGAGTTGCTTTACCTGTATCATCGTAGCATGTACTTTGCATTTTTAATCAGGGTCTTATCATCACCAACCCATCGCCGGCTCACTACTGAGTATGGTCTCGTACATAAAGATTGAAGGCACTTCAATCTTTATTTAACATAAAGAATCATGAATTTTTAATAAATGACGAATATGATGAATAAACGCCCATTTCTCTGCGTTAAAAGGTAACAGACGGGTTCGCTTATCTTCGTATACAAGACCAGCTTCCAAAAGAAGTCTTTCGTTATATACACTACTGCAGTATTGCAATCAATTACAGAAGAAAATAAAGCGCTAAATTCACACAAAGGAAAGGGCTCGAAATCACCCGAGTCCACCCGATCGCTTCACTCGTGTAACGAGCCGATTAATTATGCGAGTGTGAGTGAAGCGATCGGGAATGTTCGACTCGACTATGTTCGGCCGGCTATTCGGCTATTCGGCTTTAAGGTTGGCCGAATATTCGGTATCCGGCCAAATCACTATCCGTTTCATCTCTAGTTAGTATGAATTACTATCATTCTTTATTTTATTTCAGATTCCACATATTTGGTGCTATCGGTTCTCGCTACGTCAGAATGCTTTGATCTGCGCCTCAGGCACATAACAAAGCAAGATGATAACGTGGTAACACTATCAGATATATTTCACAAGTATTTGAAAATGGAAAAGTGCCTAGATAATGTTGCCATACATAAATTTAAACCATTCCACAAGCTTTACGGAGTTATGGTTGTTTTTAATGATAATATCCGGGGCACAAATATAATGAATGTTCAAGTTTATACGAGGTAAGTAAACTTTTTATTAAGTATAGTTAAAAAGCCCACTGCGCTGCACAGCGCGTCAAAATATTATAGCAATACTACAACGTAAAATCGCTTGTTAGGTTGGTAACTAGCCAAGTTACTGCCAGACCAGACTTGAGCCAATTAAGTAAAGCAAAGTAAAGCAGGATCTTGTCTGTTTGTCTCTTAACTTTTGACAACTGAACCGATTCCTTTGAACAACAAAGAAGTAACTTTCAGGTTAAAGATGGGCTATTATACTTTTTATCCCGGAAATATCCCGGAAAACCTAAATCCACGTGGACGAAGTCACAGACAGCAGTTTGTTTTACTATAGTATATACTAGCTTATGCTCGCGACTTCGTCTGCATGGACTACACAAACAAACCCCTTTTTACCCCCTTAGGGGTTGAGTTTTCAAAAATCCTTTCTTAGCGGATGCCTAATAAAGGATGTCATAATAGCCTCTGCATGCCAAATTTTAGCCCGATCCGTCCCGTAGTTTGAGCTGTGCGTTGATAGATCAGTCAGTCAGTCACCTTTTCCTTTTATGTATTTAGATTTCTATTTTTTAAGGTTTCCATCTCAAGTATTAGCTTTAATGCATTACATGTACGATGCAGTACCACATAGAATCATTGCTACTACATCAGACTACAGAATATCCGAAATCAACAATGACTTGTCGAATTACACTGAGAAATCTCAAACCACCGAGGAAATCAACTATAAAGGTTGTGCTTCGTCAATTATGAATCAGACAAAATTAATAAAGGAATTCATTGATGAGTGTACTTTAAAAATGAGTGAAGATAGAAGTCCAGAGATCCAGGAAAAAGTCGGTACGGAAGTTGACTTGATGGCTTTGGGAGTGCCGAAATATTTAGAATTTAGGGACAAAGTACTGGAAGAGAGCTTAAGAGGCATTAAGAGTATATCGTTGCATGAAGATCCGCCGTCGTTTGATGATGATTTGGATTGCATGATTATTGATGATTGAAAAAGTGAGCAGTATAATATAGATCATCATGATCAACCCATAACCGCCTCACTACAAAGCACGGGTCTCCTCTCAGAGTGCAAAGGGTTTTGGCCATAGTCTACCACGCTGGCCATGTGCGGATTGGTAGACTTCACACACCTTTGAGAACATTATGGTGAACTCTCAGGCATGCAGGTTTCCTCACGATGTTTTCCTTCACCGTTAAAGCAAGTGATAGTTACCAGTTAGTCACCGTTAAAGCAAGTGCTGAGTTTGTTGTGGGCTCTTCTCAGACCTGGGCGCGTTTGGAACCCTCGTAGCTTTAGTTTTAAGTTTGCGTTATAATTATCACCACTATATTATCTTACAAATCTAACACTATACCAGACAATCAATAAGAGTAATTTATTACCTATTTTGAATAAATCATTTGACTTTTGACTTTTGACTTGATATTTAATTAATTATAACTCCGAAAAGTTAGAGGTGTGTGCCCGGGATCGAACCCCCGACCTCCGATTAGAAGGCGGACGTCCTAACTCCTAGGCTATCGCAGCTTTGCTAGGCTATCACAGCTTAATATAGATATTGAAGACCAAATTCAATGGAGTTTGGTAGCAACAAGTAAACATTTCAATGGGCTGCTACATTCAAGAGAACCACAGATTCCAGTAAAATCACTGATGTTATAGTACGCGACAGGTTGGGATGGTAATCGGGGAGGGATCGCCCCGCACACTAAGCTGGTGCGGGCGAGCGCGGGTCACGTGCAGGTGTGCGGGGCGTCCCTCCGCTTCATACCCAGATTGCCATCTCGACCTGTCTGATGTCTCCGCTCCGGTCCGCTTCACTGTTTATGTGAAGTGCTGTGAACGAGAACGTAAAGATTGATGTCATACACATAAATCTGACTCATTTAAAGTTTGAGCAAGGTCAATCTGCTTGTCCCGAATTGAGGCTAAGTCCCATTTGTTCTGTAGATTGAGGGTAAGTCCCATTTGTTCTATATAACTTGACGTCATCGAACAAAATGAGACAATTTAATCCTAATTTGTTCCATAGAACAATTGTAATTTTTCTTTCCTTAATTGTTCTATAGAACAAAGTAAACAAACTTCTTTTTTCGTGGTGGAATGTCATCAGGATCATTTTTAGGGTCCCGTTGGCAACCTTCGAATACGGAACCCTAAAAATGTTCCTGATGACATTCCGCCACGATAAAAGAAAAGTTTTTGTCACGTCGAAAAGCAAGTTCTCAGTGAAATGATAGTACCTATATAGTTCTACTAGATGATGCCCGCGACTTTGTCCGCGTGGATTTAGGTTTTTGAAAATCCCGTGGGAACTCTTTAATTTTCCGGGATAAAAAGTAGCCTATGTCCTTCTCCGGGACGCAAGCTAGCTCTGTACCAAATTTCGTCTTAATGGGTTGAATGGTTGAGCCGTGAAAAGCTAGCAGACAGACAGACAGACAGACAGACACACTTTCGCATTTATAATATTAGTATGGATTGAAGAAACTAGTATAAAATTGTCTCATTTTGTCCAATGACGTCCTATGGAATCCTGAGTTCTGTGGAACAAAATATGGGGACTTACTCGGAATTGATGCTCTTTCAATCTTCTGTAGAATTTCGTTATAGGGACAAAATGGGCGTTTGATCGCTGTATAGGTAGGTACATCTGAGTAAATAATAAGTATATTAAAAACGCCGTTTTTAAAAATATTTTTTTATTCAAAATTGTGATATTTAAACTTAAAATAAAATTATTAATAATAATTAATTCAGACTTTGTCTATTAAACTTACATAAAGTACAAAATTATGAGTATATTATTTAAGGATAGTTTACACCTGCCGAGTGCGTTTGAATTAAATGCTGAGTTTCGCGGTCCAGCATCCGGTTTGGTGTAAACTAGGCCTAAAATGTTAAATAAATACTGCATGTAAAGAGAGCATAATAATATTATAATACTTACAGATATCATTTGATTCTAATAGAGTACACTTGAATTAAGTTTAGATGTAAAATAAATATTTAATACAGTTCAGGCATTGAGCTTAAATAATAATTAATTCGTTTAATTTGTAACAATCGAATTTTTTTACTTGGTACAGAACGATAGACAAATCTAGCAGCATGTTCCGCTACATTGCTGCCACAACTTTGCTGCCTAGCTCGGAATGTAATGTCATATAAGCTTATAGAGATTGTATGGGGACCAGTAGTGTCGCGACAGGACTGTGACAGCTGGTGACAGCACTGTTGCGGCAGCGCTGCTGCGTGCAGCGTGGTTCGGAATCATACCTTAATACGAACGGGTTTACCGGACAAAACTCCCAAGATAACTTAGACCAAGATAACTGGTCACGCAGATACCTATCTATCCTATCGTACCCTGGGTTAGCACGGAGGCTGTGCGGGTGTGCAGGGCGTTCCCATCCCGATTGCCATCTCGACCTGTCGCGTACTAAACGGCGGGCACTTAGGCCTCATTCAGGAAGAAGCGGGGCGTTACGCGACGCGACTGTCGCAGCGCGTCTTGAGTAAAATTACATTGATGGTCTACCCGCATTATTAACTATATCGATTCAATAATCTAATTTATCTACGTCACCTTACAAAGATTAATTTACTTAATACCTACCTAATTAAAATAAAATTGAGCCTTTACTAATAATTAACACTAAATAGAATTAATGTAAGTATATCCATCAATAAAAAATTACTTAACATTATTAACAACAAAACATGACAAACATACAAAATTGATCTATAATAATAATAATATAAAACACGTCAAAATTCGATACCCGGTTTATTCCTGTTGTTAGCACCATTTATCAGCTATTATTAAAATAATATTTTGATTATTTATTATACCTATTGATTATAATAATATATTGATTCCTAAAATACCCACAACCGTTAGAATATGTGTTGGGAATAATCAATTAGAAGAATAAACTAAAGTACTTATAGACTTTTTACTAACATTTAGGTATTTATAAGTATTTTGTAAAGCTGTGGTAGCCTAGTGGTTAGGACGTCCGCCTTCCAATCGGAGGTCGGGGGTTCGATCCCGGGCACGCACCTCTAACTTTTCGGAGTTATGTGCGTTTTTAAGTAATTAAAATATCACTTGCTTTAACGGTGAAGGAAAACATCGTGAGGAAACCTGCATGCCTGAGAGTTCTCCATAATGTTCTCAAAGGTGTGTGAAGTCTGCCAATCCACACTTGGCCAGCGTGGTAGACTATGGCCAAAACCCTTCTCACTCTGAGAGGAGACCCGTGCTCTGTAGTGAGCCGACGATGGGTTGATCATGATGATGATGATGATGATGAAGTACCTACCTATTTTGTTGTAAACTAAATTGACAAAACTGAAGGTAGGTATTTCTATCCTTTTCACTATATTCTTCGTAGAAAGAAATGGAATAGTTTAGTTTGGCATGATGTGTAAGAAAAAACGAACCATGCATTCCGGTTTTTTATAATGTTTGTGGTAATAATAATTATTCTATGTAAGAAGAAGGGTCATCTGTGGCCCAGACCCGACAGAAACGAGACATATCTCAGTTTTTTGTTTTTTTTATATAGTTAAATTATATATTTTTTATATTCGCAATCAATGGCTAACACCAAATTATTGCCTTATGTTTTAGTTCAGGCGTTACACAAAAAAATAATACAAAATGCCTGTTTATCTACAAATTCGTAAACGTATGTAACTATAACTAAATGACGATAAAAAAGCTATGGGATTCTAGGTGACCTGGAGATGTAGCTGGATTATGTAATAATCTTTTTCGACAGCCGGCGCAATAGTGTATTATCTATCTCTAAAATGAGATATGTCTCGTTTCTGTCGGGTCTGGGTTTTTTTTTCTATGGGGCGTGACCCTTCTCCTTTAAATGTTTGATTCCAAATTGCTTATTCTCAACAAGTAACAACCAAATAACGTATGCTCTATTACATAACGGAGGGGATTAAAACTGCTTTTAACATAAAACCCCTCTCCGGAGCAATCTATATTTGTCAGGTACTAGGAAGCCAAATTTTGCTGCCTGACTCTGCTTTATATTTACAAAAAGTCATAAAATAAAATTTATCTACCTATATTTTACACATTTTATATCAAAACACAGACAACAATCTTAAGGGCTATAAAAATAATATCTAGAAAGATATAGTTATCTAGGTAAACTGTACAAAGATAAACAGGTATTAAAATCTTTTATTCATAACACTGTTTAACATTTAATTATTCTATTATTGCATTGCACGTCCGGCCTTTCTTCGTTATATTATTAGTTACAAATAAATTAGACTAATGTATCTGTATATTTTTGCAGAGGTGTATTTATTCATAATTTTATTATACATTATATAAACTATACTTACTTATACTATTATTATGTATTGGTTATTCTACTATTGCACTGTGTTCATTATTATTGCACAAATTTCACTGGCTATGATTTTCACTTCTAACTTTAATTTTTCTTCTAGTATCTTTAGGCACTTTGGTAGTGTTTTTCATGATTTCGTTAGTATGTTTTTGACAATTACCAAAATACACTGAATGTGTTTCTATACTTTCAGCACCAGATTCACTCCTAGCTTCGTCCCCCGTGTCGTCACTTTCGGTACAACTTGCTATTTTTGCGATTACTAATTTTCGTTGAATTTGTTTAGAACTCGTCGAATCACTACTGAGGTAACCAGAATCTTCGATGTTGGTACCCTTTTTCCGTCTAAACTTAGTCCTATGAAAATTATCTCCCTTCTGACTTCTAACGAATGTATTAGTGTTTATTCCGTTGCTACAACAACTTTTCATCCTTTTAGAACTTCGGCTGTCATCGAATTTCATGTCACTATGGCTCGATTGTGCAAGATAGACATCTTCATGTTCTGAGTTTGGAGAGTGAGTGGATGATGTCACCGGTATATGTGAAGATTCACAAATGAAATCACGAGGAGACATGTTCTCGCGAATTATACCGGATTCTGATATTGTATTCGCTCTTGGACTAACACTTCTACTGTGCATTATAGAGGAAATGTGTTCAATTTCTGTGTCATCACATTGTACTCTTTTACATGGTACTTTAGGATTTTCATATATAGTATCTTCAATTGGTGGTAAAGGTGGTAAAATATCAGGTCGAGCTAAAAGTTGTTTTATAGTAGGCGGTGTGCACTGTCGTTGCCTCTTCGAATGCCTCAATTCTAATGTTAATATTCGACTATCTTCAGAGGTCCATCCATTGGACGATAAATCCAAATTATCGTCAGTTGTATCTTCTAGTGATTTTGAGCCACTGTATATATTTGGCGACAGCTTTGAGCGACTCTGAAAATAACGCTGATGTTCATGATCATTTCTCAAGCTGTTGAACTTGTTCCTTCCTAAACCTTCACTTTTTGCATTGTTCTTAATGAATGTGCCACTGTTTCTTAGTTGTATGCTGCGCTCATGATTTCGGGTTTCTGTAGTACCGATATTTTTCAATAGATCTTTTCGACTAAATTGAATACTTTCTATAATCTCTTTGTGCTTCGGGTGTTTACGGTCTAATGTGTCTGGTTCGAAACCGTCTGATTCATGAATTTTAATATAGTTTTCTGGTGGGTCTTTTACTTCTATGGTCAAACACCCAGGTCTTTCTTCTGAATTGTTCATTTGAAATGCTTTTCTACTTCCCATTGAAGTTTCAGAACCGCTTGGCGAGGTTGGTGCACTGCTAAAATTATAGCTGTTATTTACATACACCTCAGTTACCAAGCTATAATTAGAATTAGGTTTTAATTTTACATCAATGGTGGGATCCACATTAGTCTTTTTTATTTCTATAATTTCATAGTGATCATCATCTACGTGCATATTTTTTTCTGGCGATGGAGTATTGCTGTTGCCACTTGAGTTGGTTTTATATACAGCATTTCTCATTGTAAGTTCTTCTTCTAATGGCAAGGCATTGCTTAAACTTGGACTCGCTTGGGATGATGAAACATCGGGATAATCAATAAGACCAGTTTTGCCTTTTTTACTTGATGCTCGTTCGAGGCTGTCTGTTTCATAGTCATTTCCTGAAGGTACATCTGAGTTGTTTTTGGTATATGTGGTTTTAGCCTCATCTGGTGCTAAATTTTTAGGACACCGTTCTTCATCTGAACTACTTAAATTATATGATGATCTTGAGAAATGATCAAGAGCTACAGCTTCATTAACCATATCAGGTAAAGCATTGTGTTTTATTAACGTGATTCCGTTTAGTTTAATGCCATCGAGTTTCTTCCGTAAACTCCCGGAATGATATCCATTGAAATCAATGGGCCTTATATCGTCTACACGTGACACAGTTTGGCGATGATTATTTTCAGATTCAGTATCGTCAAATTCTGGTAAAGGTATATTGAAGTTTCGGACAGATGGTTCCGATCTTACTGAACGGGAAGCATTTCTTTTAGAACGTGCGAATTCATCTGTTACATTTGCAGTGTGAGATGAACAAAAACTATTTTGCTTTTGTAACTGACATTGTTTTTCATTGGTAGGCAAAGATAGTAATGAAATTGCCAAGTTTTGGGTTTGGCTTTCATTGTAAAATACTTGTTGTTTTCCAATTGGAATGTTTTCTAACCATTTCCTGATGCTGTTTTGTTTGTCTCCTTTTTCACCAAGACAGTTTGAACACGTAGGTATATTATACTTTGTGAATGTTTGGACATCGTTATCGGTGTTATTTGTTTTGCATCCAGGGCAACCTAGACAATTAGAAGATCTTTTTCTACTATTCTCTCTTTTAAGACTAACTACGCTTCCACTTCGTTGACTGCCCATGCTGTGGTAAAGATCAACGCTGTTTCCATTAGTTGGATAAGTTTCTTCTTCTGGTATATGATTTAAGACTGGATGAAAGCGTTTTGTAGCCATTTTTTGTTTTGCGATTGCTATAACTTCTCGAATTTTGGAAAGGAATTCAATTGCTGCAGCTGGAGGATCCTGGAAAATAAAATCAAGAGTTTAATTTTCAATACTAATCCATGATATCAAGATTTAGATATTAGCAAATATTTTTGTTTCATTAGGTTATATTTGTTAAGTTTTTTAGGTTGTTGTTCTCTAATAATATGTAATTGTAATTTCTGTAACTACTTACTGCCATTAAATGAGGTTCAAAGTACGCTGGGTTGAAATAAAGTTTGCGGCGTGTTGTTCCCACTGGTCTTGCGATCTCACGATCGTCTATTGTCTCTACTATGGATACATGCTCATCTGGAAGACGTTCTATGCTTGATTCATCTCGATGGTTTAATTCCAAACCATCACCTTGATGTCTTATTTCTTTCATATGCCTATGTATAACTACCGACGTTTCATTCTGAAAATTTAAATACCTTGAGTAAGAGCCTTGCTTTTGAATGGAAGAAATAATTAATTCTGAAAAAGTACATACGTTAAAGGCATTTTCTTCATCGCGTAAACTGCTATCAGGGAAATCTTCAGAATCAGAAAAGTCGCTAGTAAAGCTTTTATTTTCATGGAATTGTCTTCCTACATTCAATAATGGGTTTTTCTTAACCACTCCATCATCTTGGCCCAACGCATTGGCCAATGATTGGACCCTTTCATTATTTATTCTTATGATATCATGTTCCGTTATAGCGGTTCCATCTTTTTTTCTTAGCACTTTGAGTTTTCTCAAAGCGTTGTCTTCAGCCGAGGCTTTGCGGCGCCTTTTGATATGCAAGTAGAGAAAAACAGAAGCGACGTATATAAGACCGAGTAGTAAGGAACTGATTCCAATTGCTATGTATTCTGTGACACTGAGTCCAGATGTGCTAGATGTTTCGGAAGTTTGTGCGTTAGATGCGAACTGAACCTCAGTTATATCTGAAATTGAGAGAATGAGTATATTATGAAAAACTGGTAAGACTGCCCTTTCAACAAAAATATGCGAGGATGCTTAGTAAGAAAAGAAGACATCAAAACTTTTTACAGCTTAGTTTAACTTTAAGGCTAATGAAAAAGCTCGAACAGTTATAGAAATGCTCCAATTGCAAAATACGGCTGTTCTTTTTTAAAAGGACTCTTCCATACTGTTCCGGATAAACTGCAAACCACCTGCTTTTCAACTTACTGTTAGAATGCCTTGGAGGCGTTCCCTGGACCCTAAACGCGACACACGGTGTGAACACCCCCCTCAGATCTAAGGGGGATATTGGCGCGGTGGAGATGTCTCGACACAGCAGCCGCACCACCATGACGCGTCCCGACATGCGTTTGCGCACTTCATCGTCACCGCTCCACTGAAATGTGATAAGAAATCTTTATTATATTTTATTGTGAGACTAGCTTATGCCCGTGACTTTGTCTGCGTGAACTACACAAATTTTGTATCCCAGTTTTACCCCTTTAGGGATTGAATTTTCAAAAATCCTTTCTTAGGGGATGTCTACGTCAAAATAGCTATCTGCGTGCCAAATTTCAGCCCGATCCGCCCTGCAGTGGTTTGAGACTGTTTGGACAGACAGGCACACTTTCGCATTTATAATATTAGTATGATATAGCGCGCTTGCGCTTGACGACAATCATATTGTGTAGTACATATAAAGCAATGATGAGGTCTGCGTTGGAGCGCACTAGTCTAAAAGATGCCTATTCACTTGTCTTCTTCACACTAGTCTTTCTTGGTCCTTAGGTGAAATTGCTTTCAGCTTTGTTGCAAAATAAAACTAAAAATATTAAAGAAATACCTGTAGAAACGTTCTGCCTTCATCTCGAAACAAACTAAATGGCACGTCAGCGTCGACCGTGTTGCGGAGATCCAGAAATCCTTTTCGTGTCAGGAACTGGGCTCCCGAAACAGCGCAGATTGGGGTTTTCACATCTGAAAAATATCAAATTATTGATCATCAGACCGCACGTCCGACCACAATTGGATATTTGCCTATGCCAATGGTCAAAGATTATGAAAATAGGTACCTACCTAACTAGATTTGCTAGAACTTAGATCGTTTTTTTTGATCGTCGTTTTCTCAACAGTTACGAGGCATGTTGTACCTACAGCTGTTAGTAAAATAAATTGATTTAGATGCTTACTGTGGAAGGTGATTTCTCGAGATGGATGTATGATTTGACCTTTGAGCGGCAAATAGATGAACGGGATCCGTTGCACACCGGTACCGGAGCCGAAGGTTGCCAGGGAGCATTCTGCAATTGATAGCAAGCGCTTACAATAACAAACTGCTCTACAAAAGTACTTCTACGAAATTGACAGGTAAAGTAAGGGATTTAAATAATAACAAAGATTTTTAGATGAGAAGGTACCTATACCTACTCTATTCACGGAGACAAGTTCGTACAAGGTTCTCTTTATTACGTAATCTTAATATATAAAATTCAAAGTCCTGACTGACTGACTGACATAGATATCAACGCACAGCCTAAACCGCTGGTCCTAAAGACATGAAATTTGGAGGGTCTATTCTTTGTGAAGAGTAGGTATCCACTAAGAAAGGATTTTTCGAAATTCCACCCCTAAGTATTATTAACTTGAAATTTGGAAAGTTGGTTTTTTCTTGAGGTTAAGTGTCAGCTAAGATACGACTATGAGAAAATCCCTCCCCCTAAAGGGATGAAATGGGGGTTGGAAGGTTATATGTGTTATTCGGTGCTGTTCAGAGTGCGCGTCCTGATGTTATAATGTTTGTTTCTGAAAAAAAATGCCATTTGTTTCCTGTAGGTCACGCGGGCGAAGCCGCGGGCAGAAGCTAGTCCCATACAAATGATAAGGATAAAGAACTATTTATTATCATCATCATGATCAACCCATCACCGGCTCACTACAGATCATGGGTCTCCTCTCAGAGTGAGAAGTCTTTTGGCCATAGTCTACCACGCTGGCCATGTGCGGATTGGTAGACTTCACATACCTTTGAGAACATTATGGAGAACTCTCAGGCTTGCAGGTTTCCTCACGATGTTTTCGTTCACCGTCAAAGCGAGTGATATTTAATTTCTTAAAACGCACGGAACTCCGAAAAGTTAGAGGTGCGTAACCGGGATCGAACCCCCGACCTCCGACTAGAAGGTGGACGTCCTAACCACTAGGCTATCACAGCTTGATAAACAACTCAGAGGGCGTTAACCATTTTGAGTGACCTGCAACCAATCAGAAACTAGCCTATGCTATATTTCCACAGGCTGTGTTCATCATTCAGCCAAGGAGTATGCTCTTAAAATGGACTGGGAGCCAGCGCGTGTCAGACTTTCGTCATTTTATAAAAGCTGAAAGTTTCTCTGCATACTGTACCTACCTACCTACCCAACAGGGAGGTACGATCAGCGACTATGGAGTTTGGATCATGGTGGCCTTGGGAGATAACAGGTACCTAAGTAATAAAGGTGTAAAAAATCTTACGTAATCTTCGGAATTGTATTAGAAATCACATCATGCATTGCCAGACACTTAGTATGGTGGCAACTCCCTGCCAGACACCCTTAAAGTTTGATAAATTATTAAGGGTGTCTGGCGGGGCTTGGCACGATACTAAGTGTCTGGCAATACATGTCGTGATTTCTAAATTCTGATACTATTCCGAAGAAAATATAAAACTTAGACTTTGTGGGTACTTTGACGTAAATTTTTATACACCTTTATTACCTTTTATCTCCGAATGATAGAAATTAATTTATTTCCTTTGTCTTTAAAAATATCTAGTCTATCTAAGCGAATCTATGGTAATAGAGTAAAGAGTTAGTTTAAGACATTTAAGAAAAATAAAGTTGTCTGTGGTCTATTGGACGCCAAGTAAAATGGTTTCATTTTAATGATCCGTAAAATTAAAAACTAATATACAATAAAACTCAACATGGTAGCAGACCAGTGGTTCCGATAAACGTAAAAATAAATAATAAAAAACCTATACCGTAAAAATAATAAACATAAAACTGTGTAAAAGACAAAGGAAACAAAATTAGGGGAGTGTGATAGAAATTAATTTATTTCCTTTGCCTTTAAAAATATCTAGTCTATCTAAGCGAATCTATGGTAATAGAGTAAAGAGTTAGTTTAAGACATTTAAGAAAAATAAAGTTGTCTGTGGTCTATTGGACGCCAAGTAAAATGGTTTCATTTTAATGATCCGTAAAATTAAAAACTAATATACAATAAAACTCAACATGGTAGCAGACCAGTGGTTCCGATAAACGTAAAAATAAATAATAAAAAACCTATACCGTAAAAATAATAAACATAAAACTGTGTAAAAGACAAAGGAAACAAAATTAGGGGAGTGTGATAGAAATTAATTTATTTCCTTTGCCTTTAAAAATATCTAGTCTATCTAAGCGAATTTATGGTAATAGAGTAAAGAGTTAGTTTAAGACATTTAAGAAAAATAAAGTTGTCTGTGGTCTATTGGACGCCAAGTAAAATGGTTTCATTTTAATGATCCGTAAAATTAAAAACTAATATACAATAAAACTCAACACCGAAAGCCACCATGATCCAAACTTCATAGTTGCTGATAGTTCCTCCCTGCGTTGGGGACAATTCGCAGATAAACTTTCGGCTTTTATTAAATAACGAAAGTCTGGCACGCGCTGGCTCTCTCTCTATAAGCCAGATTTTATTTTGTTTCGCTGTTACATGAAACTTATGCAAACAAAGCCTGACAAAATAAAAATTATTTCCAGTTTTATTAAAACCACAATTTTTATGCACGGAACTGGAAGGCGCTCTGTCAAATCAATAGGTATCTATAGAAGGTGCTTACTGCCTACCAGCAAAAATATGGGATAAATTACAAAAAAAAGCCTGTGCATAAATCTGGTTTACGTAACTTTGTAAAGAGATTATCGATGCCCGAATTTATTACAGCTTAGCGAAAATAAACTGTGTCGCAACATTTTTGCTTTCAATGTGTGCTGTCACTGATATAATAATAACCCCTGGATCTTGAAATATTGGCAATCTCATATTTTAAGATTTAAGTATACCTAGACGTGTATTAGTATATCAAATTCCCCACGCCCATATAGGTAGGTACTATGTGTGTTGTTTACGTCGAAATAATAATGGTTTTTACACGACTGCCCAAAAGTGTAGGCTACATCTAATATATTCAGGATTCATGAAGGTATGCAGGTAGTTAGGTAGTTATGCACCTATGTGAGTTTCTTTATTCCATCCCTGAACTGATTTCGATGTATGGGATAACGTTAGAATCATCCCGAGTGACACATTACACTGGCTATTATTTTAAAAAAATTAGTATCATGGCGATTTTTTAAAATGTTTAAATGTTTTTGATTTTTTTAAATTATTTTTAGCTTTTTGTTAGGCAGAGCAGTTTTTCATTTTTTTGTTAGAAAATTATGCTATTGACAAAGATTTTTTTTATTATAACGACCTTATTATATTATTATTTACTACCTACTAACTTTTAACTGCTGTGCTTTTAGGTGCATAGGTGCTTACTTGCTGTTAGTAATAATATTACCTACTACTTGGTCAGATACCGGATACCTATTTTTAACCGACTTCAAAAAAAGAAGGAGGTTCTCAATTCGTCGGAATCTTTTTTTTTATTAGAGGAATAAAAGAAAATATGCCTACCTAGTAATACGATATGTATAGTTCAGAGCTCGCAGGTTTTACTATGATTTTATTGGGACTGACTAATAAACTGCGGAATAATCTTCAAGTCAAAGTGTCTAGGTAGATAGATAGGTAAGTATCTAGCTACCTACATTATATCTACCTACAGTCGGTAATCCGATTAACTTGGTATGAAAGTTAAAATAAAAGGCAGTTCGGGTATGGATCAAATGGTCCCATATAATTATATTTTGTAGGACCTATCTAGAAAATATTAGGTACCTCTGTTTATGGTAGGTAAATATACAGGTGTAACCAGAACGCTAGCAAAAACGAAGACAGGTGATAATATTGACGATTACTGATATGATACCAAAAAAAACGCAAACAAGAAAATAAAAAAAATCCTGTATTTTTTAAAAGTTCACAATATTGTATTGCAAATAAAACATCTGATTGACGTTAGAGGTCAACGAACGTTCCGTAAATAGGCCATTCGGAGTCAATGCCGCGTGATGCTCGAAGGTGGGGCTTTGACCCGAATTTTGCGCGCTATACATTGCGGGTTTGAAAAATACTAATTCACTAAAACTACAAGATAAAGCAAATGATTAAAGTTTTTGCTACCTTTTTGGTTACATCCTGCATAGACCATAAAGAGAAGGATTACTGGAAATTTCACCCACCTACTTCTATTTTACAGTTCATATTCGCAATAAAACGAACTCTGCTACTTATTAGCAAATAGATAGGTACCTACGACTGGTTCAATGTGTTTAGAATAATTTATATTAGGTACCATTTGCCAACATCGAAATTCAAAACACATAATATGAACTCTTTTACCACGCAGCCACAGGCAAGGCAGACGTCGCCTTTTTGTTTATACGGGTTGCCGGAATTCCAATAAAATTGATTGTAATAAATTAAGATTTCAATACCATTAGTTTATTAGTATGGATTTATGCGTTTCGATTTACTTAGAGCGCAAGTGTGAAAAATTATAAATTTTCCCACTGAATTCCTCTCATGAAACCGTGTCGAAATTAGCAACTCTATGTAATTATGTATATTTTTATGTGATAGAATGTAATGACTGATGAGGTTTTCACATTGATAGGGCACCCATTAGAAACCACCATAACTTCAAATGTTATCTGCTTAAGAATTTAGTTTTGCTGGCTGCCTACCTTCTTTTTAATTCAGATACAAATTAGCCCTATTGACTGCAATCTCATCTGGTGGTAAGTGATGATGCAGTCTAAGACGGAAGTGGGCCTAAACTGGAAGGGGTATGTCAGATTTTTATTTAACCTATAACCCTTTGGCTTCTATACGTCATCGTACCTGAACGCTAAATCCCTTGGCGGAACGGCTTGGCCGTTAGGATGGTAACTAGTCACGGCCGAAGCTTCCCACCAGAAAAGACCAGAGAAAATTTAGAAATTATAAAATTCTAAATTTTCACAGCTGGGAATCGAACCCGGGACTTCCCATTAATAAGACCACAGCTCTCACCACTGCGCCAGGGACATTACCGATACCTATTTTTACTAGTACCTACTTAATAAGTATTCAAAATCATTACAACACATCACGACGGAAGTCTTCATTGCATTTCATTTCACTTATTTATTTGCTTTCATATAGATGTTTCATAGCAATTAATTAGGAAGATTAGTGGTATTAAAATGTTTACCTGTTAGCGCTACATGTCATAATTTTTCTTTAGTTAATGTTGCTTTAGTGGTCTAAGTGGTGAAAGTATTGTAACCTCATGTTTCAAGTGATGCGTTTATATGCTTTGGTTATGTTAGGTACCTATACAGCCACGGGCGTCAAGGTTTTGTTTATAAACAAAGATTACGTTGTCTCGCCTGAGGACAGGTGACGCAAGTTAAAACGGAAATGTTCCGGAGACATAAGCTATAAAACTTGCGCACGCGTGAATCGAACAATAAAATTCATAATGTGACATTATGATCCCTTGCATTTGTATATTTTTATACGTACCTACTTACTTTGTTGAGGCACAAAATTCAAAATGCTATTTAGGCGGGAGTCGGGAGGGATTACCTACCTACACTATGAAGCTTCCCAAGGTTTGGTGATTTAAGAAAAATATGATTTGGGTAGGTGATAATAATATGTCTAATATATTTCCTATAAAATAGCAGGCCCTTAATCAGCTGAGGGCGTTACAGTTACTTTGATTTATTTATCTGGAAAGTCGTTTAAGCAAAGCTCTCGAATCATCATCATCATCCGAAAAACGGAGCTCGCTGAGGACACCAGCAAGCGCACTCCCCCTTCACCGAATCCCTTGCGATCGCCCCAGTACTCCACGCATTACTATGGCCCACTGTATCGGCAATTACCTGGTAGGTCGTCCACACATAGCTCTCGATCCTCCCTGAACAACGGGGCGCGCTGAGGACAGGAACAAGCACACTCCCCCTTCACCGAATCCCTTGCCATCGCCGCACCAGCACCGTACTCCACGCATTGCGACGGCCCACATTCACCACCTGTGTCAGAAAAATTTCAATAAATGAATAAACATAGTAGGTAGGTAGGTACCATTGCAACATCCATAAGAAAGCGGTTGAAGATTATTAACATATTTAATTGCATATTCGCGTGGATTAACACAACGTTTTATGTGATTACCTTATTCCTAACTTGTTTTATGCGTAACTATGATATTATTAAAAAATAGCCTGCCTAAGTAATTATTTCTCAAAGTGATTTCCTTTGAGCGAAATGCAATTTTTACCTGAGCTTATTCAACGTTGATAGTTCCGAAAAATATTATGGTTTGCTAATTTGTCTTATGTACTTAACCATCAAAATTGCTTTCTACAGCCGCCTTGATTTCGTATTCATTTGCAAACCTCGTATTTTTTTTTCGAATCCGAATTATGCAAAACAATGCTCGGGATCTGGGTTGTAGTGTGAGAAGTATATGTCTAAATAACCTGCAGTTATCGTATTACTGAGTGAACATGACGCTGGTAGTGGTCTCGCCAGATCGCTGAGGCTAGTGGCGGCGGTTGCAGCACTTAACGATGTAGTAGAAGCTACCCAGTCATGTTAGCCATCACCTCCTGCATTCACACATCCGCTTTGCCGCCGTATTCTTACCGAGTATAGTGAACACGTCGCCGGTGTCTCGTCTCGCCAGATCGCCGAGGCTAGCGGCGGCCGCGGCGCTCAACAGATGCAGTAGGAGCAGCCCGGCCATGCTAGCCACCGCCGCCCGCGTTCACGCATCCGCTTTGCCGCCGCATTCTTACCACCTGGAAATAACAAGAGAAACTCATTAAGTAAGTAAGTATATACTTATTTAAGGAATTCAGCGAATCTAGCGATTAAGTCATGAGTTATGATGAATTGCTAAAACACATTGGATGTCGTGGGGTGCTATAACAAAAAGATTGCTGTCGAATTCAAAATAGGTGGTACCTATATGTTAGCTTAGTTAAGGGAAGGGCTATTTAGAATGTCGAGTGGCCCGAAAACGGCTAGGTACTTAGATAAGTTTCGTTAATTTAGTTTTCTTAATTTATAATAAGAAAACTAAACTCATCGCATCGCAATCGCAGAAGAAGCGCCACGATCCACAGACTACCTACTCTTCGAAGGAGAAGCGCAATGTTTCCCACGTTGCGCTTCTCCTTACAAGAAGTACCAGAGGCCAAAGCACATACTGAACCATGCAAAATATGGATTTTGCCATCATAGTGTGCGTTGTATGTCGAAATATCACTATTATACTGGTATTGATACTTACGTACATTGCTAAAACTGTAAAACACATTATTAATCAGTTACAGGCTACAAGCAAGCAATAAACTAAAAACCCGCGAACCGTAAACTCACGGTATCAGATCAATATGACCGTTAAAGCAGTAAAAATTGTTAATTTAACAGTTTAGTCAAATTTCACAGATCGCTGTAAACGTAACGTTCGCATACACATGAGAATGAGATAAACGTCATAAGGGCGGATTCAAATTCGAACATTCATAGAAATTAATCATGCAATATCTAGCCCATATTCAAATTTATTAATATCGATAGAAGTTGTGCGTCAATTGAAAAAAATATGTTGCCTCTTCAATGTTCTCTCATATAAAATCTAGCTTTTTGCGGGACTTTGTCCACGAGGATTAAGGTTTTCTAAAAACCCCTATTGTCTGATACCATTCACTTGGTAGTGTTTAAATGGTTAAAGTCGGTGGACCTATACTATACGTATAGTATACGCGACAGGTCGAGGTGGCAGGTATGAGGCAGGAGGACGCCCCGCACACCCGCACATCACCCGCGCTATCCCGCACCGGGTTAGCGCGGTGGCGATGCGGGTGTACGGGGCGTACCCACCCGAATTGTCACCTCAACCTGTCGCGTACTTTACGTATACGTCCACCGACTTTAATCAACCTCGTACTTAATAAACGCCTCAAGAAGAAACAGACAAATACTTATATTTATTTGAACAAACTATTGCAATGTTACCTATAGTACCTACCTACGATAATATGGCGTGGATGTTGTTTTTACATCGTCTGGGCAATTTGTCAACATGTAGGTGACATTCATCCACATTAGGAAGATAATAGAATTGCTCTACATCATCTCCACATTGACATCTGAATGTAAGAAATAACAAGTGCGGACGTCTATCTCGGATGAAACATAAGTGCGCAGACGCAGTGAAAGCTCGCACGGTATCGCAAAAATACATTGTCTCAGTTCGATTTCACTTAGTTCACATTATTATTTGCGATAACCTTAGAAAATTAATGGGAAAATGGAGACATGGTTTGTTATTTTTCCCGTGTTTAGTTCCAATAAAAAGTTAATTCAATCTAACGGCCTAGAAGGAAGATTCTAGTAGGTACCTAATAATAATTAATCCTAATGATAAAGTCTTTAGTCTATAGTAGCTAGGCACGTTTTATACAAGCACTAGTTTTTTTCCGCGACTTTGATTTAGATTTTTTATTACTGTCCAGATAATTGTATCAATATAGGTAATATTATAATAATTGATCCAAGTAATTGGTGCTTAAAGAAGTAATAAACAAACTTTGGATTCGAATGGAATAGAACAAAAATTATCTTAGTGGTATTATTATCTTGTTTGGTGGTATAGCTAGTTAGTTATAGGTCTCACACTAGACGTGATAGGCCTCCAACAGAGAGAAATGGCGAAGGAAGTCATATCTCGAAGTAGCCACAATCCTCAAAGCTGACGAGGAGCCGACGATGCGAGAAAAAAGACATGTTAATTTTGTTAATTTTCACTACGTTACTTTAGAATTTTTCGGATTATGCATTTTATAACACGATTATGAACGCTAACAGCTTCATAATAATATTGTATTGCACGTGCATCAAATATTGTCTTACTGTATTGTGCCTTGTGTGCTCAGCAGTCAGCTAGGCCAGTGAAGATCGTACCTACGCAGTTTATCTGTGTCTATGTTATGGTCAAAAGTTCAAACTTCCCGCTTCTAGTCAAGTTGTGAATCTGTGTGTGCGTTGCACTTGCGCCTATTACTAAGTGAGGTCGCGCAAAAAAATTGAGTTCATCCTTGCTTGGGTTTCCTCCAGGGTCCGTTCGTAGATATGAATTCAGTTCTAACCACAGATTCTTTTTCCTCTCTCGATTCTATTTCGGTCCTTTAGATTTTGTCACAGTGTCATCTAAAGAAAAAGATTGGAGGTTTAGTCCTTCGACTAAACGCTCTTGCCAGACCTAGGCAAAACTAGGAGCGGCGGAGTTTCGGGCATAGACTGTAGCATAGAGCAAGCTCGTTCAACTGGCACGCGTCCGCGCTGTGCACATATTGATTCTTCGTAAATCTGTTTCCCTGTTCGACAAGCTTTTGGTAGTGTTTGCTCTAGGTTTGCTCCGAAAGAACAGTGCCGTAACCAGGGGCTGGTCACAGAAGCGCAATAAATTATTTGGCTTGTGGGACAAATAACGACTATATATTAACAATCGGCAACACCGAACAACAACCGGCAAGAACAAGAGTAATTGGTAGGTAGCGGTTGAACTCTGAAAAATAATTTTTTAGAGCTAACCCGCCTATTACTGAAAATCCTTTCTTAGTAGGTGTCTACGATATAAAAAACTTACATGCAAAATATCAAGATTCTAGACCCAGCCACAATGTGTATTCGCCTTTTTATAGCCTAATTTAGATGTACCTACATACCAGATCAGATACCACTGCAAGCTAAGCTCGTTTTCAAATGTTCAAAGTCCTCTTGTTGTCTGGCGGCTTAGGTTTTTAGATATTTTATGTAGGAGATTGCCATTATGATATTATATCGTTCGGTAGCATTTCTGACTTTATACTTTGTATCTAGATAGGCAGGTAGGTACTAGGTTTGTAATTCTGATAGGTAGGTATAGTCCGCGACAGCTTGAGATAGCAATGAGGTATGAGACGTGGGTAGGGATATCTACTCGTGTGACGGGGGGACGCCCTGCACACCCGCACGTCACCCGCGCTCTGTCTGTCTGTCGCGTCAAAAAAAATTAAAATGTCTTCATGAACAAATGATTACTATTTTTAGAGTAAGATAACTATACCAAGTGGGGTATCATATGAAAGGGCATTACCTGTATTTCTAAAACAGATTTTTTATTTATTTTTATGAAAAATAGTTTTTAATTTATCGTGCAAAATGTCGAAAAAAATACCCGAGTATGAAACCCTCGGTGTGCAAGTCCAGTTTCACTTGGCCAGTTTTTTCATATATCTAAGTACCTAATTTTATTTGGTGGGGCATGGTCCTGCCCTGGTTGCTAATGACCCTAGTACGACCACGCACTAAAATCGGGAACGCGGTTTAAACTATTATTGGAGTGACAATGTTTCACGGTGTAATGACACTGACAAACTCACTTGGTGGTGGGCAGACCCCCCAGTCTTTAACAAATAATACTTAGGAGTCCATTTATCAGTTATCAGAACACCTACTTAGATATCGATTTATTGGGACATACGTGAAAGCATAGAATTTGGAAATACGAGTCTATATTCGTGCCTAAATCTTATAGTATAATCCTAGGTTATTCCCGATTTTTAAATAGTAGCTGCCTTTTTCTTACATACCCACTAGCTTATGCTCGCGACTTCATCCGCGTGGACTACGCAAATTTCAAACCCCTGTTTTACTCCGTAAGGGGTTGAATTTTTAAAATCCTTTCTTAGTGTACGTCTACGTCATAATAGCTATCTGCATACCAAATTTCAGCGCGCTCCGTCCAGTAGTTTGAGCTGTGCGTTCATAGATCAAGTCACCTTTTCCATTTATATATTTAGATAGAATATTTTTAAACAGGGGCTGCCTTTTTATTATTATAACCAGACTGTAGAACCCTATAATAATTACCAGGCCGCGATTAAAGAGTAACTATTAGGACGCGGAAACGTAGTTTGGAAGTAGGTACCTAGGCAAGTCCGTCAAATTAGATGAGTTTGCCCGAGCCTTGTTGGGTTTCCTCAGTGCCTGAAGACCAAAGTCTTTTAAAAAGCATGTTGCCAGTGGTGACATATGGATCCGATACATCATACATGGTCACTAACTATGGGCCTCATAAGAAAGCTCAGGCCTTACCCGGTGGGCAGACCTCCCAGCCTTTGGCAAACGATACGAGAGTCCATTATTCATCAAAACATCGTGTTATTAGGCGTGAATGACGAGTATACGTCACGTTTGAATTAATCGTGTTTATGATGTATTGCAAACGTTTACAACTCTAATCCTGTAGGCATAGTACGCAACACGTCGAGATAGCAATCGAGGTATGAGGCGGGGGTTAGTATGGGGGTTGTGCGAGTGTGCAGGGCGTCCCCATCCCGAATGCCATTTAGACCTGTCGCGTACTATGGGTGAGTAGATAACGTTATAGCCTAGCTAGTAGTGTTTAAGATTCGGACATCCTGGGACATGATTAATGAAAAACACGAATCCGTGAACACGAATGGGTACCTTTATGCAAATGTTTTTACAGAGTTGAGAATGGCTAAATCAACCATTAATTTTATTTTGCCGTAGAGAAATATACGTTTGCGATTCTAATCTACTTCATCTTAGTCCTCGAGAGTTCTTCGACAGCTCTGCTAGATAGAAGTTCTTCTTCAGTAATGTTATTAGGTAGCTAAATAAATAGTTTTGACTTTTGAACGTGAGACGAAAACTGATTACTACTTACTTAAAATATAACTCTTTTATGTGTAATGTAAAGCTGATAGAGTATCCTTTGGGTACTCACCCATGTACTTACCTCGGGCTTTTGCGATTGATAGTGCGGCAGGTTTTAATAGATTTGTGCAAATTATTATGTCGCGTAGCCTGCAGAGCCCCGTAGCCCTTCAAATGGTGTTGGTTTTTGTTTCCGCGGGATTGCGGTATCCCACTTTGCTGTATTGCAATCCTTATTCTAGACTCCAAAGGAATATGACGATCTATTGTTAGTTCAGAGACAACAATTTCGGCGAGAGGAACAAAGGCCGCACGGGTTTCATTAAGTTTTACGGCTTGTCATTGGTGCGTATTGAATTTTGAGACAAGTGGTGATTTGTGGCGGAAGGGTCATAGGCTGAGGGCAATGCAAAATGTTAATAGTACAAGGCTGTGCTTTGAACGCTTAGACAGGTCTAAATGGAAATGTGGGAAGAGCGTTTATGCAAAAGCTCTCAAGAATAACAGTAAAAGAATAGGTATAATATTGTTGGTCGCAGTAAAGTGAACTGAGTCTGTGGCGAGTAGGTATAATCCGCGATGGGTTGAGATGGCAATCCGGGTATGAGGCGGGGGGGACGCCTCGCACACCCGCACGTCACCTGCGCTCGCCCGCATCGGGTTAGCGCGGGTTTACGAGGCGTCCCTCCCCGATTGCTATTTCGACCAGTTGCGTACCTACTATAGGAATTAAATTAGGACAGTTAGGTACAAAATAAGTAACTGCTTTTGTTCAAAAACTAGGTATTTGTTATTTTGTTCTGTATGGCTTGTTAGCCATTGTGTGGTGCTATCCCTGGGTGTCTGTTATAGAGAGAAAGCCAGCGAGTGCCAGACCTTCGTTATTTTATAAAAGTTGAAAGTTTCTCTGCTTATTGTCCCCAACACAGGGAGGTACCTACGATCAGCGACTATAAAGTTTGGATTTTGGTGGCTTTGGGAGATAGCAGGTAGTAAAGTAGTAAAGGTGTAAAAAATCTTACGTCGTTCCTTATAATAATAGCACTGTTATATTATAAGGAAAGAGAGCTGAAGTTCAATTAAAGCTAAAAGATGCCAATCGGGTATTATTAATAGGCATTAAGTAAGTAAGACCTACTATATTAATTGTAAAATGTAGTGTAGGTAAATTAACAAAATATATATGCCTGAATTTACGTAGGCAAGGGAAAAATTTGAAGAGATGGTAGTTTGGTGCATACTTTGGAAATTTCTAAACATTCAAGGTTTCCAATAAAATAAACACTGTCGAACTGAAGAATTAATGGGGAAAACCATTAGGTACTGTAATAGAAAAGCATTGTGCTTTAGATTTACGAACGCAGAGTACTGTCAGGATGCCTAATGAGTGAAACGATTCGAACAGGATTTTACTGAGCGAGGTAAACTAAAATGTAAGGTTTGAATGATTTTGTATCCTACCTAGTTTTAGGCGCAGCATCTTGCGCAGCATGTTATTATCTATGAACGGATGTTATGTTAATTTGTTTCGTATGCGGAAGAACTCATTAATCCTTTTGATAGACAACGGGCAAGTATTTCTGTTGACATTAATATGACAGGCAAGAATATGTCTTAAGTGTGTACCCATTCTTACGGGTAGGTAATAGGTATGCTCTATGGGTATGCTCGAGCACAGTGCATCGTCTGTTTAATTTACTATAATCGGAGGAGTTGTAGAACAGTGCTTCTAATTTATTTTAATGACCTGTGGGTTATGAAGTGTCCATTCCACATCGCAAGGTTATGGCAGTGTGGTTGAAATGTATAAGTATCTTTACACGCGGCCATATATTTAGGTGCAGTACAGTTGACTAGAATTTTGAGAACATGGAGGACTCTCAGGCATGAGGCAAGCATGGTTCCTCTGGATGTTTTCCTTCACCGTTAAAGCAAGTGAAATTTAATTGCTTTTTTTTCTTTTTTATTCAGATACAAGTTAGCCCTAGACTGCAATCTCACCTGATGGTAAGTGATGATACAGTCTAAGATGATAGCGGGCTAACCTGGAAGGGGTATGGCTGTTTTTATTAAACCCATACCCCTATGGTTTCTACACGGCATCGTACCGGAACGCTAAATCGCTTGGCGGCACGGCTTTGCCGGTAGGGTGGGAACTAGCCACGGCCGAAGCCTACCACCAGACTCAAAACGCATAATTATTTGCTTAAAACTATGATATTTATTTGCTTAAAACGCAAATAATTATCTCCGAAAAGTTGTGCGTGCCCGGGATCGAACCCTGCGACCCCACGAATAGGAGGCGGATGTCTTTAACCACTAGGCTATCACCGCGTTGACTGTACCTACTTCTAAAATGTTATATGCAGACACAAAATTACTCGTTAATCCTTTTGTCCAAATCTGATGAATTGTATCGCGGAAGCTTTAAAACTCATTAACATAGGTATTAGCTGATATGCAATTAGGTATTTATCAGTCAATTACCCAACTGTAACTTCACAAGTTAAATATTATGTAGGTAGGCAGTAAGTTAAAATTGATAGTAAAGCTTAGCATTCTTAATTTAACTCTAATTTACAAAAGATTCCATCTAAATATTACTGACCCGAATTCCTCAAATACGAATAGCACAATACATTATGACGTTTCTAGTGGTACTCAACCACCCAATAATATATCACAGCGTGCTTCATTACCGAGATCTAGAACAGCTCTAGACTCCAGAGCAACCTGAATCGCAGCCTACCATTAAGTACAGAAAATCTCCGGAAAGCGACTGCTTGTCAGATGCGTCGATGTCGATGATAATAATAATTGATGCACTGTCTAGTGTTGCTACCGTTCCAAACATACTGTACTTAAGTACGCCATTTGTATAACCGATCATTAGCTGCAGAGTGCAGACCTACAAACATTCCTTGCGTTCCTTCTATTTCTACTTTGCTACGTTGCGTTTGCCGCAACCGTCGTCCGCGAGGATTTCGATCTTATCATTCTTAGAGCTATAGAGAAAACTACATGCAAAAACTGTACTCAAATTGTCAAACCCCTGTTCGTACCTACATATAAAACGAGAATCTGACTTACTGAATTATATCTGACTTACTGAAGTAGGATCAGCTTAAACCGTTGGGCCTACAATGTAGGGACTATGAAAGAATTTTAAGATATTCAACCCGAGCGAAGCCAGGGTAGATAAGCTAGTATAATAAAGAAGATTAATGGATGCAAAAGCTTGATGTTACGCAGAATCAGGTAAGTATTACGTCGTACTTTCCTTACGTAAGAATTTTCACGTCTAGGTTATTGGTTTCCTTTTTAACCGACTTCCAAAAAGGAGATGGTTCTCAATTCAGTCAGCCCGTTTCTTTACCATTTTGATACGGAAACTCTGAAAAAAACTGTCTACGTGCATTTTGGGCACGTGCGACATCCAAAGTCTGAGCCTAAGTTTTTTTACAAATCAAGTGAAGTGGGATATTCCACGTTCTACATAAAATGGCCCACTTAAGTAGCCACTCCGACTTTAAAGATAAAATATGAAGATAAACATTAAAACAGAGTAACTGATTTGCCACCGTAGGTAACTGAACGTATTATTTGCGTATTGCTTTTGCAAATAAAGTAAACATTACCGCCGGTTTCGAGTACCTACCTAGTTTTTAGGGTTCCGTACCCAAAGGGTGCCAACGGGACCATATTAGTAAGCCTCCGCTGTCCGTCCGTCTGTACTGTCAGCGGGCTGTATTTCATGAAACATAATGGCGCCGCCATAAATGATTGCGGCAAACAACATACAGCAAGCATCGGCGAATACCACAAAGTACTTTTTATACACAGGGTTTGGCTTGCTGCCAATCGGATCGATCGACAAGCGCTCCCAAGCGTTAGCAAAGTATACGCAAACAGCTGTTCACATGCTTGCCAGTGATTGTTGTTTACTGTTTGTTGCAAGCATGTGGTGTCACCATAACAAGTAGAGAATTGAAATTTTCATAAAGTGTACGTATATATTTCTATTGCCGCTATGACAACAAATAATAAAAACCAGGATAGCGAAAAAACTTAAAAAGTAGGTACACAATAGTGTGTACCTACCTGTGTGACAAAAGTGTCATATTATCTTCTAGGTACGATGTTCCCTGATGAACCCTTCGTGTGCGAGTTCGACTCGCACTTGACCGGCTTAATTTTTTGTCAAACATGTAGAATATCGCTTTGCCTACGGTTATCTGAAGAGGATCTTAAGAACCTGAGTAGGTATGCTGGCGAAAAACTTATTATGTTACGATCTCAGTTTTTTTAAATCAACCACTTTAGCTGACCCGCCCCAGCTTCTGGTCTACGTAATAACCACAGACCATTTTATTAGTGCTAGGCAGTTAATATAAAAACAAAATCTAAATCTTAATGTTACCGCGGTTTAATTTATACTCAGTGATGCTGATGTGTCATTCAGTCAGTGTCTTCTTTTAATATCCATATCCATAATAATATCTGCGAAAGTGTGCCTGTCTGTCGGTCCATCTGTTTAAACTTTTAGCTTACATCCCAGGGAAGAACACATAACAAACATTTTTTATTGCGGAAAACCGAGTTTCTACGTTGATGTTCTATACAAACGATTATAATATTAAGTCCATAAGCTTAGCAATCTCTTTTTAGACTACTTTAGTCTAAAAAACATAAAGCAGGCCGGTATGATGGCATCGAACTAGTATCCGAGTAGGTAGGTTTTGGGTATTCTGATGGAGATGGCTTTGGGTTTTGGGTATTGGAGGTAGGTAAAAACATCAATTTACGACTAATACGAGGTTATAAAATAATCTTAAGCTAGGAGGAATAAAATAAACTACCCTTTCAATGTAGGGTAATTACAGAGCGATGAATCTATTTTTATTTTATTTATTTTTATTTTTCATGTACCAAAAATTGTGGTTACAAAGTAATAATAAAATGAAGTTACATTGCAAACAGAGATTTATTCCAGCTTCCTATTCAAGGTTGTGAGTAAGGCGTATTAAGAAGTCAAATACCTGTAGGTCTTTCAGTACTAGAATCCACCCATACTAATATTATAAATGCGAAAGTGTGTCTGTCTGTCTGCTAGCTTTTCACGGCCCAACCGTTCAACCGATTTGGATGAAATTTGGTACAGAGTTAGCTTATATCCCGGGAAAGGATATAGGCTACTTTTTATCCCGGAAAATTGAAGAGTTCCCAGGGGATTTCAAAAAACCTAAATCCACGCGGACGAAGTCGCGGGCATCATCTAGTCTAGTAATTTATAATTTATTTATTCTTCAAATTTACATAGGAACTTAAACGCTAGGGAAACGATAATAGCTGCGTTAGTTATAAATTGTGTTACAGCTATTACGCCTAGATTTATTTATTTTATAATAATAATAATTATAAAATGAATACAAAAATCCTCAATTAATATATGTTTTCAATTAAAAAGGAAATTCCTGTATAAGTATAGGTAAACTCTTGCCAATATGTAATAAGATACATTTTTGCAGTCGGGAAGCTGTATAAATACACTGCTATTTAAAATGACACCTTATTATCAGCCCCGGGCTGGACGGAACAGCACACGTACTGGAAATCCTTAACCTACTAATCATTAATCTTCATAAGCATGCGGGAGTCGTATTAGATGTAAATAATAGTCGACAATTAGCCCGTTTTACCGCTGGACAGTCGATGTGGCTTCAGGCACCGTTTTAAGTAGGTAGGTAATGCTTTGCTTAAAAATTACATTTATAGCACTACGTGACCTAAACCCGCACTTAAGTAACGTATCTGTGACTTAAGTAATCTATTTTTACACCGTGTAAAAATGGATTAGTTAAGCTTTGAGTTTTATAACAGGAAATTCAATGTAAGTAGTTAGGTAAGTCGGTTTAGGTCGAATGGGCTATAAAAATAATATCAATTTGTATGCGTAACTTGAGCATAATATTATAGGGCTAGCTGATGCCCGCGACTTCGTGCGCGTGGATTTACATTTTTCAAAACCCCGCGGGAGCTTTTTGATTTTCCGGGATAAAAAGTATGTGTTAATCCAGGGTATGATCTATCTCCATTCCAAATTTCATCCAAATCCGTTCAGACGTTTTTGCGTGATTGAGTAACAAACATCCAAACATCCACACTTTCATATTTATAATATTATTAGGAATTAGGATTATGGCAATAAAATTATTAAGTACGTAACAAGTGGCAATGGGCATTATTGCTAATAGGTACAATATATCTACTTTAAATGCGAAAGTGTGTCTGTCCGTCTGGTAGCTTTCCACGGCCCGTCCGTTTAATAAATTTTGACAGGTACAAAGATAAATTACATCCTGGGATGGATATTTACTTATCAATGAAGATTGTTACTTTTTGTTTCAAAAAGGGGAACCTTCGAATTTTATTTTACTCAAGATAAAGGCATGTAAACATGCGGCATTGCGGCAATCCCCACAGAAGTTCTCCACTTGTTTATGCGGTATTGCGGCAATGCCCACAGAAATTCTCCACTTGTTTATATTTGCTCACCTGTGTCGGGCCGACCTCACGTTTTAATGCAAGCTTTACTCCTCAAGGACGCCCTTGACTTGACTGTGAATGAGATATTTTAGAGAACCACTAGATATACCTACCTAAATATCACAGATGAGCCTTTAAATAACAATAATAAAGACCTTGAAATTGTATACTTACCTTATCAATAATTTGTCCCAAGTTTAACATGGGTATGTCAGTTATCTATACCTACGTTGTTTTATTTTTCACTTGTATACACCCATACTAATATTATAAATGCGAAAGTGTGTTTGTCTGTCTGCTAGCCTTTCACGGTCCAACAGTTTAACCGATTTTGATGAAATTTGGTACAGAATTAGCTTACATACCGGGAAAGGACATAGACTTTTTAACCCGGAAGATTAAAGAGTTCTCACGGGATTTGTTTATACACTTTTTTTTTTTTCTAATATTACAATAAAACTTAAAGCTAGCCTTATCTAATTACTTACTATATAAATCATGACCGCGTGGAATGGTGCCAAGAATACTGGCTGCATTTTCGCGCTGGACAGCCAGGCTGATCCGTTGCGCAAAAAATGAGCCAGCCCTTCTGTCAATGAGGCTATTAATCGCGGTGAAATGTCTCGTAAAAATTTTTAGCACTAAGACTCCATGGCCATTATACCTACACTTGTGATATGCTTGTGATTAATATTCCCATTCTTATGTTTTCTACGAGTCTTAAAATGTAAGTAAATAAAAAACACAAACTGCCAACTATTGACATACCATGGGGTACCTACTTATACTTATTATTTGCATAAAACCTCGTTTGTGTTTGTCTAGCAGCAACTTAATAAAGTGTTAGAATCTATAATGAGAATAATCTTCATAATCAATTTGTTTGCAGTTTGCACAGTAACGCACGATTGAGTTGCACTAAGAAAGCTCGCATATCAAATATCACATCCACTTAAAGGCCATTGCCCACCATTAATATTTAATTTAATCTAATTGTCCTCTGTTGCAACTAAGTCTCTTCTCGTGTCGGTCCCTCAATTTTGAGGATCGTCGCTCTCTCGAACCTCCTCACCATCCCTCGATCTTCTTCACGATGAAGGACGTACGGAAGGCATTGCAGAAGGGTGTGTCGACCCGCTTCTCGTATCTAGTCGGACCAACGCAGTTTCGGGCTTCGTCCGCGGGGTCTCTTTCCTCCGATCTTGCCAGTGATCAGCAGTTTCTCTATGCTACTCGTGTTTTTCCTAGCAATGTGATCGAAGTAGTCGAGCATCCGCTGCAGACAGATGTTGGACAGCCGCATCTTGATTTTCAATGTACCTATGTATTTAAAATCGAGACGTTGCATCTTATACTCCCTCAGGAAATGTTGCGACTAAGTATACCTGCTTACCTAAATTATGAAGATTTAAAAAAAAATTGCTCGACTAGATCAATCTTATTCATAATTATGCTAACTAATATTCCCATTTTCCTTTTACGGTTTCATTTAGAATGATAGTATTTTCGCATGTTTTATTTATTCCGACTTTTGTCGGACCGACACTAGTCGCCACAGAGTATATAGCAGTACTATTCAGTACACACAACCTCAGTACAAAATATACCTACTGTTAGACATCATAGTATCGTGCATGGTACCTGCAGTTCGTCTACGATAGACGAGAATCGCTAACTTGTTGCAATTTCTAAAATAAAATTGAGAATTTCTTGTCCCATTTAAATAAATCAAAATTAATTTGAAACGTACTTATGTATACCTACCTATAAATTACTTCGGGCACGTGCCATGGTAAACGCTCTGCTTTATATTTTGATTAAATTATTCATAGAACTAGTTTATGCAGACAAGATCGCTTTAAAACATGTTTAATTGCCAAATGAACATTAAAATTTGCCAATAAAATGCTATTAAACCGTTTTATGAGATCGTTGCAAGCACTAAATTATATTTGAAAATTAAATACATGATCCACAATTTATTAAGTGTGAAACATGTTCTCTAGATAAAAAACATAGCTGGGTACTCTTCACTAAGGTCACTCTTCGTTCTGGATTTTTAGGATTGAGTCATTTTAACATTTCCAGGGAATGTGATAAAATTCAACGACCGAATTGTACTGGTTGAACTCGGTTTGATATTTTCAGCTTTTTTTAAAATTCTGTTTTTCATTCTGAGAGAACTTAAAACTTCGGGACTCTGTCCTGTAATAATCTAACATTTGGAAACCATACACTTGTATCAAGTTGTTTGACGACTTCCACAAAACTGGACAATTTGGACAAAAGGAACATTTAGCTAGGTTATGTGCTTAGTAATTTTGTGAACGTCAAAAAAACGGTGTTGTACATTCTGACATTCTTTCTTTTTAATTTACTTAAATTACCCGTTACAAGAGGATTTTTGAGAGGCCAAACTTAATTTAGTTTGCACTAGTTTAATAATTACAGTAACATAACATTCGTATGTGTGCCCAGTGGCGTGCACAGGGTTTGAAGCCAGGGTAGGCATTAGTTAGGGGAACCTGTAGAGCACTGTCTCGGTCGTTTAGACCGACAAAACGTCATATGGGTATGAGTGACAGAGACAACGCTCTACAAATCTGAAATGTCATTCTAAAGGCCGATGTTCATCACTTTCGGCCGCGTACTGTACTTATTTTGTCAATTTACTAATAAAATATTAATTCACATAAGATACATGACATGTAATACACGTTAAGTCCATACCTGCATTATGGAAGATACTTAAAATGAACCTATATAAAATTAAATAAGTACCTAACTAAATTGCTCCATAAAATTTATCAACGCTTAAATTTAGTACTTGGACTTTTTTGGGAGTGAAATGTCATTAGCGAGATATACCTAATTAACGACTTTTACATCTTTCAATTCTAAACTACTTAAAAGTGATTAGTCTTTACAAAATTTGTGGTAGTATAGCTATGGCATATACAACATATAAATGCTCTATACTAGATCTACTCGTACCTAACTACCTACTTTGAAAAATCAAGAAGAACGTAAAGGGCAGATATTAGGTAGTGACAGATATCGCTAAAGCTAAAGCTATAGGTTTAAACGGGGTACAGACATCGAGGTTTTTATTCAGATATCTGCAAAGACCAGAACAGTTTTGTAACTTACCTATAAGATGATGACTACTCTGAGAATTATGCACACATCAGTGGAATTGAAGAATCACAATACGGCGGACAAGTTTTTCCTTTCTCAGTTCGGAGTGTGGACGCGTTATACAAATTCAGCGTGACATGCATTTTAGTGTTATTGCGTCAAGTGAAGGTATAAAAATCTTGTAATTAATTAATTCAAAAATTTCTCGACAACGTTTCACTACGTAGCGGAGCATTTGTAATAACCATTTGCTTTTGTAAAAAAAGTCCCTAAAAAATCTGCTCTCTTTTCCTAATCTATTTTTTTTAAATTCAATACAATTGTTCGCTTAAGAATGACTCCACCGATTTATTTTCGTACGAAAAAATATTTAATTTTACTAAACAACCAAATAATAGGGTCAGACTACATAATTATATTTAAATTTTGTGAATCATTGTCTCTAATTTCACTCAAGCCGCGGTGGCTGTGAATAAAAACCGAAATAACGAAGAACTTTTTAATTGAAATTATTGAGATATAATTTGTAATCATCAATCATTAAGAAATAGTTTTGGGTGCCGTGTAGTGTTTAAAGATGGTTTTACATTGGTTGCTTCATCGCCCGATTCAGAATGGCCATTTTGCCGACTAACTAGGCTTCACCTTAAAAATTCGTATTTTAGGAATTTATGCACTTAATAAATATTCTTATTTTTAAAAACTGGCCAAGTGCGAGTCAGATTCGCGCGCTGAGGGTTCCGTACTAGACTCGTATTTTTTCGACATTTTTCACAATAAATCAAAAACTATTGTGCATACATGTAATTAAAAATCTGTTTTACAATGTACAAGTAAAGCCCTTTCATATGATATCCCTTTTAGTATATGATCTTACTTTGAAAGTTAAAAGAACTCTAATTATTTGTTCATAAACACATTTTAATTTTTTTATGCTGTAACCACAAAATGACGGTTTTCGGATTTTTCTCCTTAAGTGTGCTATAATACCTACCTTCCAGCAAAAAAATTCATGATTCTAGGTCAACGGGTATATAGGTTTCTTCAGAGACACGACAGACAGACAGACAACGAAGTGATCCTATAAGAGTTCCTTTTTCTTTTTGAGGTATGGAACCCTAAAAATGTGAATTTTAGCAACTTTGAAATTAATAACTTCAGAAATAGATTAAATAAGTGACCGAGCATCTGAAAATAATTTGGTAAGTTAGCCAACTTGTTAGACTATAATACCTTTTTAAATAAATGAACTAAGACAATTTTTTTTCGTCCTGGCAGATTCCATGATTCCAATATTTATCAAAAAAATATTCGCACCCGCGTAAAGAACTTTAACTTTTAGGAGACTCTACCAACAAATGTTATGCTGTTCTGTTAAGTAAATTAATCCAAATTGTGCGACGACACATCTAATGTACAAGCTCTGTTAGAAAAAAAGCGATTAATCTCAACGGACGTCTCATTAACGACTACGCTCATAGATTTTTAGCAAGGAATTAGTAGCGTTAATGTTTTGTGCCTTACTGTAACGACTTGGCTTCTGAAAAACCACTTAACATCAAACTTCTTTTATGTTACTCTTTAACAGCATCGGATTAACAGGAAAGAGAACACGTAATTAGAGAACTAAGTAGGTAGGTATTTTATTGTTTTTTTGTTCATATTGACATGTTTTGTGTAAGTAAGTAAGTATACACACAAAAAATTATGATTATTATAATAATAATCACAAATGTGGCAGGCCCTTTAACTGTATCGGATTAATATTAATTAGAGAACTACATTTAGTTTTACGTTTATATAGAAAAATCCGATCTCTGATCCAAATCTAAGTTTATTCAGTGGAAATCTTTTTGACGTATCTACGTCATAATATGTCCGATTTGAATCCGAGGCACATCCGAGATATTCTCACGGATGACGGGGACAACTCGGATGACGGAAGTCTGAGCTAATGTGTACGCTACCATACAAAATAAATAGTTCTATGACTACTTCGGAACGTATTTTCACGGATACGGATCGGATTTAGTGCGTAATCGTCTATGGAATTATGGATGTCACATACTTTTTGATGCCCACGCTAGGAACGGCATTGTGGGGCTGTTCTAAAAACAGTCAATAATAAAGAAGACATAACAAACCTTCATTGTGTGATTAATGATGTAGGAATCTACCTTACAAATAAAATATAGGTACCTTATAATCGACATCTTATAACAGTAATAATATCGAAAACAATATTAGTATTGTCTTGATGAAGAGCGTCACCGTGTGAAATATTTCCATCGTGATGATCAGTATACCACTTACATTCATCCATTAAATAACACAAAGGAATATAACTCTAACTGTAAATGATAATAAGGAATATTATAGCGTGGTTCTATTTAAGGCTTGGAACAATAACGGTGGCGTGTCAGTTGTCAATCGGTAGAGACGGTTCCACAGACAAGATTCCCATGGTAGCTTTCGCATACATACGTGACTCTTCGCCTTCTTATGAGATGGCGTCGCAAATCCTAACCGGGGCATCTTAGCTAGCGGCAAAAATGCTTTTTATGCACTCGAAAATGAATAAACGGTAAAGGATAGATAGATAGGCAATAATTATAGCGATAAAATATATTGTGATAACGCTCGGAATGTTTATTAATATCTAACATTAATAACTTTGTTTAAAAAAAAGTAAAAGCCATCTATTGACGATAATATCTTTATTAAAAACCGTGATATGATAATATATTAACCATCTGAAACTTGCTTGCTGATTCTTTCGTTGGTAGAGCTACGAATGAAAACTTGGAGTGGGAATCTTTTTGTTATAACTGCGCGACATTAATGGTAGATGCAATCTTGAAAAAAACCGGTCAAGTGCGAGTCAGACTCGCACACCGAGAGTTCCGTACTACAGTCGTATTTTTTCGATATTTTGAACGATAAATGAAAAACTTATTATATCTACATAAAAATAAATAAAAATCTGTTTTAGAATTTACAGGTAAAGGTAAAGGTACCCTTTCATAATAATATGATACCCCATTTGGTATAGTAATGTTAATTTGAAAGTTGAAAATATGAATTAATTTTGTTTATGAACACATTTTCATTTTTTTGTGATACACCTACTTAATCACAAATTCACGGTTTTCGGATTTTTCCCTTTACGTGTGCTATAAGACCTACCTATCTGCCAAACATGATTCTAGGTGAACTGGTAGTACCCTATAGGTTTCTTGATAGACACGGCAGACGGACAGACAGACACACAGACAGACAACGAGGTGATCGTATAAGAGTTTCTTTTTCCTTTTGAGGTACGTTTGATGGACGGACGGACGGACGGACGGACGGACAGACAGACAAACAGTTTTTATTTGCGCTATTTATCCACGACACTCTCAAATATTTGAATCTAATTTTTCCAAAAATAAAGATATTTCTCTAAAAGATCTCAAAATCTTGAAGTATAATGGCTTTCCTCCATCTTCCCCTCTTAAAATTTTATAAGTACCTATCAATTTGGTGAAAAAAATCACACTGAATATGTTCGTTAGCCGATAAATGGTCATTTGTAATAAATTAATACTTTATTTATTACTGTTAAACCTAAATAAATTATAGTGTTGTTACATGTGAGCTGTGGTGGCGTTAGTACATTTTATGGGAAATTGTTAAAATCGAGATAAATATTATATTAATGGAGCTTAAAGTGATAAAAATGAACACCTGACGTAATGTGGCCATTAATTGCTTAATGTGTTGATGATACATTAAAATATTAAGACCCAAGATTCAAAGAAAAAATACTGTCGTATTCATGATTCAATTTAGCAGAATAGCTAAAAACGTGAAGAAACAAAAGTTATTTTATACTTTGTAGTGGTTTTGGCAGTCGGTTTTTCTAATATATTTTTCCTAAGTACGTGCCCTGTCCATTGCCACTTCAGCTTCGCAACCCATTAAGCTATGTTGGTTGTTCATACAATCTCCTCATTTCGGATTTAATCACGTACATAAACTACACACACACTATGAATTGGGACCAATGATATTAGAAGAAAATAGGTAGATACGTTATACGCGGACCGCAAGTGGCACGTTAAAACTAAGCTAATTAGCAAACCTGAGCTCAGTCGCCCGCTGGCGTCGCGCTATCGCCGACGTCGTTGATAGTAATGTGTATTTTGTTTTCGTCTCCCAAAACAACCGAAAATGCCGTCGTGTGTGATGAGATTCCGCACAAACTACACAAGCAAGGTTTCCAAAAGTCAAGGAATCACATTTCATTCGTAAGTAAAACTATTTCTTTTATATAATTCGTATTTTTCACTTATTTAACAATAACAAACTCGTGCACGTTCGTGTAAAATGCAACTCATTGCAATTTCGACCTTATGTCACATGCCATAAGTACGTATCAAGTTATCGTTGTACGTATTTTAAAGTTTCCGATCAAAGAATATAAAATAAACAGATAGGTCTCTTCTGAGTATTGACAATTCAAATAGTGTGCATATTTCCTGTTTTAGGGAAGGATTTAATTTAATTTAATTTTTATTATTTTTGTTATAGCGGCAATAGAAATACATTCTGTGAAAATTTCAACTGTCTACTTACGAGATACAGCCCGCTGACAGATGGACGTACAGACAGCGGAGGCTTAGTAATAGGGTCCCGTTGGCACCCCTTGGGCACGGAACCCTAAAAACGAGCGGAACCGCGGGAAAAAGCTAGTTCGTAATATATTAAATACCACAGTATAAGATTTTTATTTTACTATACAACTACAATGGGGCCGATTCTCTAGTACACAATCTCTAAACTAAACTAAATTAACAGGTCTAAATCTAGTGCTTTCCTTTTCCGCAAGCAACATTATGAAAGGGATAGCAATAGATTTAGACGTGATATTTTAGTTTAGTTTAGAGATTGTGTACAAAGGAATTAGCCACAGTGTAGGCATAAATCGGCATTAGCCGAAAAGACTTTACGGATTTTTTTTCTTTGGAGTTTCTAGTATACCGTCTCGTCCCGTCTCTTTTACGCTCGCATTATTAGGCATATATCCGTCCTTCTTCCACTGTTCTGTGCAGGACGAGGTAGTGCAAAATATAACCGTCTCTTTTTCGTGCGCAACTGAAGCTGAGGTTATTAGTTCACCGTCCTTTACTCTCTGTTGTGTGAGGTTAAAATACTATCTATGCGTTTATGTGTGTTGAGTCTTTCGGCGCTGACGCAGCGTGCCATTAATAAACATCGAATTTGATATAAGTAACCTATCTACCTCTTTTTCTTCTAATATCATTGATTGGGACACACAATTTTCATAAATAAATTCTTGAAATTAAGCTCTTTACCATGTCAACGATATTTTACGACGGCACAAAGTAATTTTCAGAACATACTTACCTACTTGTAATAAATGTGGCGTTATAATAACATTACTGGTCATAAAACTTCTTGTCTTTATTTACACACTTTTCATATTAAAATCTCACAATGAAAGTGTATAACTAATTAGATGTTCCGTATATTTTACAACTAGCTGATCCCCGCGGCTTCGCCCGCGTGGATTTAGCTTTTAAAAATTCCGTGGGAACTTTTGATTTTCCGGGATAAAAAGTAGGTAACCTATCTGTAGTAGCCCGTCCCCGTGATGCAAGATATCTCAGTATCTTTCGTAAAAACATTTAAACGCATGATTCTTTTCCTAGGTTACCTATAATGGCCGATCAAATTAACCTGTAGGTAGGTAGGTACCATACTCATTTTAAATATACAGCTATGGTTCACATATGAACTATAAGTTATGCAAAGTCTTAATTTACAAATTTAGGTAGGTAGCTCTAGAGTCTAGATATTTGCGTATCGGTAAAACAGGTTTGGGCCGGATGCCTACAGGAATGTTGTTACTACCATAAAGTTAAATGAAATCGTGATTCACAATAATATTATCAAAATGTGAAAGTGAGTCTGTCTGTATGTTCACTAGTTTTCTGTACACTGAAATTATTGAACTGAATATGCTGTTTAGATCTCGTTTCTGAAAATACCCTGATATTGTCCTTAGTATGTCAATATGGATTCTAATCAGTGGCGGTCCGCCAATAGAGGCATAAAGGATCTGCTTATCCTACCATTTGACATCTCCAAAATTATATGAAAGCCTTTTAAAAAAACCTATCTACTAACATAATTAGTATTAAATAATAATGTTAGTATAAAATTTTGTAAAAAATAATACATATTAATTAGTACTAAATAATTATATTAATATTGAGTACACCTCTTCTTCAAAAACTCGCCGCCCGCCCTTGATTCTAATACCACAGAATATTTAAGCTCGGACTTGATAAGAATGAAAAAGTTTGATTTAGTTTGGTCATGCTATACCTAGTCAACTGTCAACTAAAAAACGAGACACATTTTTGACTGTCATTTTATTTACTGCTTTACGCCGCAATAACATGCGGTGTGCTATAAATAAACGGTAAGGCATTATACAACGTTCGGCAGTATATTTTATGCTGAGACGGCGCGCTGTAGACTGGGAATATTACAGTATGACAGTTTTCTAACCATTCTTGGGAAATATTAATTAAAATTATTGTTGGAGCACAGGACCTTGTGGCATGCCTCAATGTCGCACTGTGTTTGTTACTGGCATCAAACAACTTAAAAAATTACACTACTTAAAACTTATGCAGCTACAGTAAGCTGTATGTAAAAATAAAACCTACTCGCGTAGAATAACACTAAGAATATTAACTAAACGCATTGAAAATTCAAGGTGCAAAAAATGTACGAGAAAATCATAAAAAAGACATTTTTTAAATTAGAATTAGAATTTTTATAATTAGAAATTGTTTATTAATCACTTGGTACACAATCAATTAATGTAGAGTTTAAGTTTAAGTTCAAGTTACAGTTATTTTTTTTCTTTTTTGTATTAAGTAAGTTATTTACTACCATAGCAAAGTCCCCAGAATTTATGATTATTATGAGACCTAGGTCTTGTGCTTAGCAATTCATGATGATTATGTCTAATTTCGAATTTCCTCATTAAACTAGATTAGGATTTATTTTACCAACTTGAAATGCAGATATACCTACGTAAGGGCAAAAGCTATTGGCGGTACAAACTCAATTTGTATATCCTAGACAAATAAGTCCATATAGTTAAGTACTAGCCGGTGGTCCGTGTCCCAACCAGTTAGTATAGGATGGACTTCGCTGACACCCGATGGACTAGTTCCATGCCTTTATGAGATTGAAATCCTTTAGCGGCTTATTTGATTTGTCTATAGATACCTTATTAACCGGTACCTCGTTGATCTAGTGGTTAGTTCGACTGCGGATGACAAGAAGTTAATTCCAGGGTCGGACCAAAAAATAGTTAGGTATTGGATTTTTCTGTTAAGAAATACTATTCCGGAGTTTGCAAGTTGGCGGTGTTGCACCCCTTTGCCGCGAAGAGCACATAAAGCCGTTGGACCTGTGTCTGATATTTCTCTGGTCGTGTCGGATTTCCGTCCTATCGTGCTATAGCGATTAGGCCACTGCACTTGTGCGCAGTGGCCTAATCTCTATGAAGATTGGCCGCCATGGCCGAATTATTATAAATGATATATAATTAATATATCAAATTCGAAGAGCCGTACTTGCGTTGAGATCTTTTTGTGGAATAAACTTTTTAGTGCTCAAAAAGGTTGTCCATTCATACTGAGTTTAAAAACCGACAAAATTAAAAATGTCTTAATTTACATAAACGAATTCAACAAAAACTATTATTTATCAAGAGTTGCGCTATTTGACATAGATGACTATCGAGAGTTGAAATTTTCAGGTATTTCTATTGCCGCTATAGCAAACAAAAATAATAATATAAAATTCAAAATGGCCGCCAAAAATTAAGAAGTGTTATTTCTTGTACGATGGTAATCTTATAGAAAGTGATGTGTTATTTTACTTATTGGTTATTGCAAACACGTAACGAAGTGCATACAACATAATATTTGAACTTCGGTTTATTATAACTCAAGACTCGTTAATGCAAATTCTGTTTAAACGCCAACATAATATAACCAAGCAAAAGCTAGTTAAATATATAACAGTAAAAATAATTTCGTGTCTGGATCCGTGTACATACCAACGCCATTTTTAGAGGACTTAAAAAGAAAAAACCGGCCAAGTGCGAGACAGACTCGCGCACCGAGGGTTCCGTACTACAGTCGTATTTTTTCGACATTTTGCACGATACCTTGAAAAGACTCGTTAATGCAAATTCTGTTTAAACGCCAACATAATATAACCAAGCAAAAGCTAGTTAAATATATAACAGTAAAAATAATTTCGTGTCTGGATCCGTGTACATACCAACGCCATTTTTAGAGGACTTAAAAAGAAAAAACCGGCCAAGTGCGAGACAGACTCGCGCACCGAGGGTTCCGTACTACAGTCGTATTTTTTCGACATTTTGCACGATACCTTGAAAAACTATGATGCATAAAAATAAATAAAAATCTGTTTTAGAATACACAGGTTTCATATGATACCTCACTTGATATAGTTATCTTGCTTTGAAAATTGAAAATACTAATTATTAGGTCATGACTTTTTTTTTTTGTGTGATGAAAACTAAATTCAAAGTTTTCAGATTGTTCCCCTTATGTCTGTGATAAGACCTACCTACCTGCCAAATTTCATGATTCTAAGTCAACGGGAAGTACCCTGTAGGTTTCTTGACAGACCGACAGACAAACAGACAACAAAGTGATCCTATAAGGGTTCCGTTTTTCCTTTTGAGGTACAGAACCCTAAAAAGTTGCAGGTAACGCTCGATTGTAGTTCAATAGATGTAATTTGTGGTAGATGGAACTTCGTTACGACATATTAGTCACGTTATTTTATATCTAAGTGTGTAGCTATAAGGTGATCCTATACCACTATAGTCGCTAGAGGACCCGTTAGAGACGCAACATAATTAATTTGCTGTAATTTTATAGAATCGACTTGACATAATGTTACTAAAATAATAAGTATAATATTGACATTGTTGAATAATATACTCCGCATAATTTATTATATAAATTATAAATTTGATAAATTTAACGACCTCCCTAGCGCAGTGGTAAGCGCTGTGGTCTTATTAGTTTAACTACCCATATTTGGCAAATAACTAGAGACGCGAGAGCAAGCGAATTTTTCAATGTTGAAAAGTAAAGTTAGTTTTTAGGGTTTCGTATCTCAAAAGGAAAAAGGGAACCCTTATAGGATCACTTTGTTGTCTGTCTGTCGGTCTGTCTGTCTGTCTATCTCTCTGTCGTGTCTGTCAAGAAAACTTGGAGGGTCCCGTTGACCTAGAATCATAAAATTTGGTTGGTAGGTAAGGTAGGTCTTTTTGAGCCCAAGCTCGGCCTCAAAAAGACCAATCTTTTATTTATTTCCTTAAAGAAATTAAGTTTTCTTAGTTTGGGAGCTTTTAGAATCGTGCATGTCGAATCAAGTTTTGATGAATGAGATAGGATATAGGTAGTGAGAAGTTGAGAACCGTGCAATTGAATCACAAAAAGTTGAAGCCGTTTTGTAAATCGAGTTGAAATTAAATGTAGCTAACTAGTCTTTTTAACTAGCCATTTAAAGAGATATTTGTTCTTTATTTATTTTATGATCTAAACACAGTCTTACTTAGTTTTTATTCATTTCACAAAGGATGGATATCTTCTGAAATTCTACGCTTATGAGTCGATATAAGTATACCTATTTATTTCACCCTCACCACCTGCGAGCCTGGTGCACTGCGACCTCCCGTTGTGCCAGATATTTTTGCCACATGCATAAAAACTATGAAACCAATTACCTTGGGCAATATTCCCACTAGATTTCAACATGGGGTTATTCAAGGGGCGGATCAACAAATTCTTGAAAAGTCAGCAATGCTCTTGTGATGCTTGTTCATGGGTGACGGCAATCATTTAACATTAGATGACGCAACGCTCGTTTATTCGCTCTTTCTATAATAAAAAAAAATCCAAACCGCCGAATTGATGGAAACTATGAAATATAATAATATGATGTAGTATGTGAGATAGGTAGACTGTGCCACGAGTCTGTCGAGACTCCGTTACACATTATCTGCTACTGCCCTGCTCTAATGCACAAACGTAGCATCACCCACCTTGGGAAACATATAGTATACGGTATACCTTGAAGATGTTACTTCAATTCCAGTCAAAAATGTGCTGCTGTATCTGGCGGCCACATGATTTGAAAAAGAAATGCGAAGTGAAGGCAAACACAATGGATCGTAGACGGTCGAAGTGATACAGGGTATTCAAGAACATGCATAGCCCCAAAGTATTCGACGAAGATGTGAGACCTATATTTAACAAACACTTATTTATGTGAGTGACAAAAGAAACATATCCATCCACTCAATGATAAAGAGGGTTTGCTAGAAATCTGGGCAAACAGTGATTAGGACTCAACAGTCTGACTATAAGTGATTAGGTATATGGCTCCTTAAACTCTTGAAAATCAAACAATACCTACCTAAGTACCATCTGCATCCAGCCCTTGATCCGAATCAGTTAAGGGAAAGCCACTGTCTCCTTGAGATATTAGCTAAGAATCGTTTCTAATCTCTATGAGACCATTAACCGATATTTAATTTGCCGCTAATTCATATGTAAACACTAGCTTATTCGTCTAGTCTAGTCGCGCTAATTAGGTAGGCATACCAAATTCTTACGTTACCTACCTATAGTTTTTTAGAACTTTCGAGTAGGTACATCTGTGACTGACTAAACGATCGATACGAGAGTGATAAAAGACGGAACTCTAAAAATTGATACTTAACTTGTAAAGTCTATTGTAAGGATGTGGGTATTCACACCTTAGTTAACACTGCACCGTTAGTCAAGAATAGGTAACATGATTTTACGATTATATTTTTGTCACTCAAGCAGTCAAAAAACCCCATGTTAGCACAATGTACCACAATGTTAGTGTCATGCAGTCATGTACGCTATCATGTGAGCTATTATCACACAACTGTCCAGTTTGTAGGTCTTAAAAGTGTACAATAACCATCGTTAGGCATTATGGTACGCGGCCCGCTGACCTGTAGTTTTGTACAATTTCTTTGTAAATCTCGCCGGTATTTTTTGAAACGGGTATGTTACTGTTATGGGACCAGTTCATATGAAACTGCTATCGTAACGTAACTAGGAATGATATGACGTTACGGCGAATTGTTACAGTAGTTAAGCGAAAATTATCTTCTGTACACATATTTATGTACCTAGGTACCTTTTCTCTGTTAATCTTTTAAACTGTACACAGGAGGTGTTTTAATTTACTGACTGCCGATCTCTGATAAGACCACAATATAGGAGCTAAAATATTGTAAAAATAATATAGATAAAGAAACAGTAGGTACTTAGTGGAAGACCTCCACTAGGTGGACGGACGACATTAGATGAGTCGCAGGGAGCCGCTGGATTCAGGGGGCGCAAGACCGTGGCGTGTGGAAGTTCCTACAAGAGACCTGTGTCCAGCAGTTGACATCTATCGGTTGGTGATGATGATGATGTACTTACACAAAGATCTTATTCTAGTTTTTCAAATAGCATCTCAAATTAAAGTAAGTAAAAGAAGCTGGAAAGAACTGGATCGATTCAAAATAATGCTGGTGTTTTGCTGAGGTATACCTAATTAAGTAATTAACGATAAGCGCATTCACTAATCGGCGCGGTACATTTATAGTAGGTAGGTATAGGTACTTAGTAGTAACAGTAAGTAAGGTGGAACATGAAAATAAGTAAAACAGTTGTGCAAATTCCAGCTTGTGAAGTATTTTATTTTCGAAGCCGTTGAGCACAAAATATTATGCAAAAGGTTCATTCATACTTACAGCCATATCGTCGTCCATTCCATTTGTTTAGTTGTTTACTCAGAAGAAAGTAGGTATTTCATATAAACAGAAATCTTAAAATTTTCGTTGTATGAGTATTAATTCATAAAAAACTACATATAAGTAGCTACTGCTTGTAGGGTTCCGTACCAAAATGGTAAAAAACAGCCCTCACGGTGTGATACCGTGCTTCCGTCTGTCTGTCTCTCACTGTGGCTTATTTCAGTGCATAAATATCAATGCTATCCACGGAATACTTAGTTAAAAATGCCTTGCCCCTTCCCCCTTCCAAGATTGCAAAGAGAAAACCTTTAGAAGAAAAATAAAGCAGTCTCTAACTAATATAGCTGTTTTTAGTAACCAGTATACCTATTATGGTCTTCCAAAATAAGTAAGGTAATTTGTTGTAGGCCTACCCTACCTAATTACCTAATTATTAAATTATCATTTTAAGATTATTAAACTCACAACGACGAGCCCACAGCCTACAGTACGGGCGCCGCGGACCCAACACACAACCGAGACCTCGAGGCCCTAAGCCAAGAAGGCAGGCCTTAGCCGACAACAGTTAAAGGACGTTACCGGGGAAGCGTTCTTCCCCGCGCCACACCCGGGCAAGAAGGCCATGCCTCGAGGCCCGTACCCCCGTTTTGGCCCAGGTCAAACGGAGAAGACCCCGCTGCTGCAAGATTATTATGTTTTTTTCCAAGCAACGGAACCTTCGGTGTGCCAATCTAACTCGTCTTTAAGGACCAGTCAGATTGGCGCACTGTAAATTAGAAAAAGCTGTTTTGTAAATTTGAAAAAGCTTATGTAACAGCGAAGGCACTGGCTCCCATGACACAGTTTCTACTTCTTTGGGAGCCAGTGGTCAAAGTCTTATGTGTCAAATCTTTTTTGCAAATAAAGATATTATTTATTTATTTATTTAAAAACTGCCTGGTAAGAAAGACTAGGTATAGGTACTAAAAGAAAGATAAGTAACACTGTGCGTGCTGACTTTATCTATAAGTATGTATAAAACTATAAAGATGAGGGAACAATGGCTTCCAGCAAACAGGCTACTGGTTAGTGGAGCACAGATCTTATCTTAACAGTGTTAGGATGATGATACAATACAAAACGACACTTAAACATGTCTTAACTTTGGTATTAATGTTGTTTTTGTTTTTCGGCCTTGTGTGTTCTTTTTACAAATGTTGTTTTAAACTAACTTACTTACCTACCTATTCTCTTCTGTGATGTGCATACTAGGAGCTTTATTAGCTGTTTTTCAATACACTGACGGAACTAATGTGTAAGTTTTAGGTATTTTAGGGTTCCGTTCCTCAAAAGAAAAAAATTAACCCTCATCTGTCAGTCGTATCTGTCAATTCGGGGGAATCAAAACCAATAGGGTACTTCCCATTGACCATAGCAATGTCAAACAAATTTAGTTGCTAGTAGGTATTGTAAGGTAATTATTGTTATTATTTATGTAAGAACCCCAGATTGGGTAAAGGCCTCCTCCAAAGATATCCATTTATCTCGGTTCTGTGCTATATGATCCCATTTCGTAACTTTTTTTAATGATTCTTGTAATTCTAATAATCGTTCATATTTAGACAAGGTCCTGACGTTATTATGTTGCAATATGTAATTTATGAGTTTTTCTTTGTTATTTTTGTTCTCAGCACAAGTACTTAAAGGAAAAATCCAAAACCGTGAATTTCTGGATAAATCACCAAAAAGTTAACATTTTTGTTCCCGATTTGATTTTGACCATTATTTGTTTGATATGGACCGCCGCGCCGCGATCCTAGTTGATCAACGCAAAGTTGGTCTTCGATGTAGGTTGGTCTAAACTTCCTATTAAACTGTCAACAATTCATTGGTAAGCAAATTCATCTTCTTATTTCTTATTTCATCTCACTATCAAACTAGATCATACTCAGGCGCAAACTTGTTATAAAAGTAATAGATAATAAGCTCCATAACACACCGCACTCTACAACGATGATACGTCCCTTTCAATATGTATAGTACGCGACAGGCTGAAATGGCAATCAGGGACGGAACGCCCTGAACACCCGCACAGCCCCAGCGCTAATCCGGTACGGGCGAGCGCGGGGTAGCGTGCGGGTGTGCGGAGCGTCCCCTCGCCTCATACCCCGAATGCTATCTCGACCTGTCACGGAATATGATAGCCGGCGTCTGCGCAGACGCAGCGCAGCGGTCTCTGTCACGTCGCATCCCCGATGCGTGCGCAATCAAAGCGATTACGATTACGCTACATTCGCGATGCGATGCCGAACACGCGCGTCCGTCCGTTACATGACGGACACTAATATCGACACGTAACTAAACTCAAAAGCGAAGCGAATTTATCATTAAAACGATCGATTTTAGACGCTCACCCATAATGGAATATATTCATAGCGTAGAATTGAATTGATTATGTAATAATAACAGTAGTAGGTCGGTATTATATATATTTTTGCACTAAGAAACTACATAAGGAACTACAGTTAGTTCTTATATCAAGACTAGCTTATGCCCGCGACTTCATCCGCGTGGACTACACAGATTTCAAACTCCTGTTTTACCTGTTTAAGGAAAAAACATCATAATTTATCGTTATACCAAAATCAGGGGGCACGGTAGTGCCCCCGCCAAGACGAGCCAAACTAAAGGACGGGGCACTACGTACCTTTTCTCGAAGCGTTTCGTCGTATTTTCGAGCAGTCATAACTTCGGTCTGGATGACGCTAGAAAGCTGAAATTTTCAGGATAAGCTATCCTCAGAAAACTTATTAAAACTACTGAGCATCATTTATCTAACTTTTATAGTTTCAGATTTATTGATACCTGAAATACGCCGATTTCGTGACTCACTGATGATCATCATAATTCATAGTCAAAAATGTTAGGGTACTTCCAGAAGTCCAACTTTTTAACAGTGAAAGCATTATGATCTTATGAGTCTTGGCAACCTTTACATGAAATGTTTTGGTGGGATAAGCTTTATTCAATTAGGCCTTTTTGATACAAGCTCTTTTGTGTCATTCGTTTTTAATAGCCAGTCAGTCCACTAACCTTTATTGAGCCTTCTAATTGATGGAATGGCCGATTCACATTACACCAGATACTGCCCGTGTATAATATTACTAGCTTATTTCCGCGACTTGGTCCGTGTGAAGTACCTACACAAATTTCGAACCCCTATTTTATCCTCTCTACTTTTAAAAATCCTTGGTTAGCGGATGCCTCCATGATAATAGCTATCTGCATGCCAAATTTCAACCCCATTCAGTCAGTCAGTCAATCAATCAGCTTTTCTTTTTATGTAATATAGACTAGCGATCGCCAGCATCTTTGCTCCCGCAGGATATTAGAAAATATTTGAGCTTATGGGAACCTCTTTGTAATGTTTCAGCTTGTTTGGGCTGGCTGTCTTTATACAAATAAAGATAAAGTGAAATTCATTTCGTCGCTTGACTGGAACAGTTTACCCATTGGATTCAAGACACAAATTGGAATTAAAACCCTTTCGACTTAATCTTGTAGTAATATAGCTCTGGATTAGATCACTAAACTAGAATCTTACTGGAAAAATGTGAACCGGCATTAAGTAGGTATAATAGTGAATAGTGATACATGTCATAAATGTAATCAGAGAACCACGTACGGAACTTAATTCTTAGGTTGGTATTAAAGCGAAGTTATTTTAAAATGTATGATTACGCCTTCAGTCATCAGCGCTACTTGCAGTTGGTCTATGATCATACTAAGAAATGGTCATTCCTACATCAAGACTTAAAACAAGATAAATAAGTAAGCTACGTAACTATAAGTATATTGAGGACATGTCAGTTCAGTTTCTAACTATGCTAAACTATGCTTAGATTAAGGAGTATATTATGCAGTAGCTTATACTCGCGACTTCGTCCGCATGGACTAGGTACAAAAATTTCAAACCCCTGTTTTACGCCTTAGGGATTGAATTTTCAAAAATTCTTTCTTAGCGGATGTCTACGTCGTAATAGTTTTCTGCATGGCCAGCCGGATCCGTCCAGTAGTTTGAGCTGGGCGTTGATAGATCAGTCAGCTTTTCTTTTTACATAACATATTATTATATATAAAAAATATATATTATAATATAATAAATAATAATATTATGCATAACTATGAGCAGGTCGAGTTCAGTTTTGAAATTGCTCATCTATCAAGCAAAATATATAGTTAGGTCAATTTTATGATTATCTAATATATAGTTTAATCTTTACTTGACTCGCGTCAATGACGATTAAAATATCTTACACAATTTATTTAGGTAATAATTATTAAAGTCAAAACGACCATAAAAGCTCAAGCTAAAGTTCAACTAAAATTTATTACAGCTTTGTAATTATTTATATTCAGTGCTATAAAGATTAATCATAGACCACACGTTTTGAAAATACGGACGCTCAAGTGTCGCCATTAGAAAAACATTGTAGCGTTTTTTCCTAGAGCCTCTACCTGCATCTGTTAAGGTAACACTTCATATACGATTCTCCATTCAAACGTATTACACCGATTATTCTATTATTAGTTGTTCTAGGTTTAAAACTAACTGCCGTACTCAGAGTCGCTCAATCGTTACTTAAGTTTACTTAAAATGAGACAGAGCCTATATCTCTCACATAAATCTGTCTCGTTTTATCTCAATCTTAAGTAACGATTAGCGACGCTGAGTGCGGTGGTAAGTCAATTATCGACTTGGCTCTGAAATATTTATGCCCGGCAACAATAAATATGATAAATGACACTTATTTTGAAAGTTATGACCTTTGAAATAATATCTTATATATCTTTCTTAGACCAAATTATTTGAAAAAACAGCAGAATTGCAAAACTAATGGTTTTATACTATTTAATAATAATTTCAAAAATATTGATTTTAATTTTATAATAATAACTTAATTGCAAACGTTGATTTGCGTTGATAAAACATTAGTCCATCTTACTAAAAAGTTGAATAATACTTATGTTCTGCTGATAGATACTGTTTGGAACAGCATGCGCTCACGCTCGACTTGGAGCGACCACGGAGAGCACTCTTAAGCAATAGAACACAAAAAAAGCATGTCGAGTCGTCACTCAAATAAAATATCAATCAATCCATATGGCTGTTGAACGTACGCGTGCCACATTTTATTCCGTATTTTGTTATAAGAAATATGAAATGCTGTGGAGTTTTCGATTCTGTGCCGATAAAAATAAGGGTTACAAATTATTTATTTCTTTAAACGTTTGTGTACATACATGCGGTCTATCAAAATAACATTAATACGATAAGTAAGGCGTAATTGTTGATTCTGATTTGCTTGACCTCAATATACCTAGAGGAATTCAACAAATCATTTCTCGTAATAACATGAAGATGCTATTATAGACATAATTCTATATTATTTATTCCACAAGTAGGTATACTTCGTGTCATTTATTTAGTACTAACGACGGTAGCAGTTTGTATTGGATATAAGTATTAGATAGATTGATGTTTGTAGTGCAAAAAAACTAAGCCTTTCGCAAAAAGATGTAAAATAGCAACTATACACTATCTAAATATATAGTTAGCGATCTTTTTACTTTTAGCTTCCACTACCGATAATATTGTAAGTCCGTCAATTTATCGTTTTATTTTGCATTCCAGAATATTCAGGGGGTTCTCTAACTAGGAAGACAATTTGTATAAAATGACTAGACACTTGTCACGTTAATATTAATCTTTGTCGACTTGAGCAAAAGCAATGAGACGAAAGGAACGCAATTTATTAGAATTTTAATTGAACTGTCTCTTACGGTTCTCTTCGATAAAGATTGCGCATTAGGTAAACAATGGTGTGTTTGTTGTTCGTTGATTCTGCTTGCATGTAATGTGACGTCACAAAAAGGCAATAAAGACACATTGCACTATAACGGTGAATAAAATCATCATTTAGAGCTATTAATGCTATGTAACAGTGTAAGATGATAACATAATAGTGTATTACATAGACCGTACATAATTGTAAGAGCTGTTTCTCTAGCAAGGGCAGCTCCTCAGCGCTCGCCACACAAACGTATTTTGGTTCTCATTTAAATATTAACCTAATTGGTGAACCCAAATAAAATTTTGTAAATAGGTACATCTAGAAATAAACAAGTGCCCGATATTAGACTCCGTGTAAATCTTTAAATCCATGTAACTTTCAAACTGAGTACCTACCTACTTCTCAGAATAAATACCCGAAGCACTTAGTAGGTACACATTATTATATTATATAGGTATTTGCAAACTATAGGCACAGATATTAAATTCTAGAACGTGTGTACTCATAGAGTTTGGAGTTACCTATTTTGTTGTTGAGTCGCCAAAATAGTTTTGCTTACGGATCATGACGAACACTTCCCTTTCTCAACAGGAAAGTATATAAAAATATATTGTGCCAATGCAGTTCTAAGCATTAAAATAACGTCGAAAAAATTTAAAACCATTGTTTTCCAAGATCAAAGTTCTGACCCACAAATTTAACTAACACCAGAGGTCAGATGAATCGGATACAGTCTTTAGCTCGAATCTCAACAATGATCATCAACGTCATCCTTTAACTGGCGAACAATAATGTCAATATTACCTACCTACTTACAATACTAGACGTTTTGTTTAACTCTGGAGATGAGATGCTAACAGTTAACACACTTTTTATAAACCGCAAAGCAAATAAAAGAATCGAAAGACGTCGACTAAGATTACAGTTCAACACCTGACCTGTCTAGACTTTAAATAGATGGATAGAATACTAAAGGTATTTAAGTAAGTAATACACGAATACCTATTATAAGCTCGCTGTTCCCGACAAGTAAAGATTACCCTGTTCAAAGCCTACTGCCAGACGCTCTACACCTCTCAGCTATGGTACGACTATACCAAACCTACTTTTGACGCTCTCTTTGATACGGTATTTTATTTGACAACTAGTCAAATCAGTATCTTTTTATCAAACGTCAAAACGCGCGCTTAGTTTGTTAGTTAACTATATTCTATGAAATACCGGTGTGTGACGTCACAATGATTTGACGTGCTTTTTTTAGTTTAATCGATAATTTAAAATGGTTATTACACTTTAAACCAACAAAGCACGTGGATTTTACGTATTTTTGAACACCCTCTATTTAATAATCACTGAGAAATAATTTATTTTTGATGTAGTCAAATACCCAATTGATTGATTGAGTGCAATACAACAACGCGTTTCGCTTTCGAGCTCTGCTGGGGCTGCCATGGAAGTAAAGGCATATATGTTTGCGATGCACAGGGTTGACGATTTTTATGCAGTAAGGTAATGCTTAGGGCTAGAGCAGGATTCTTATCGAGACTAAATAAAAACTGTAGACCTCTACCACTATATTCCTAAATTAATTCCTATTTAATAATATTTGGTACTTACAAAGTATATTTTTATTGCAATTTTTATTTTATTTTAATATTGCTTTAATACTTAATTAAATTTAAATTAATTAAGGACAATTATTGTCGGAAATAAATTTATTTATTTTTATTAAATCCAAATCAGCTTGGATGAAGTCGTGGGCATCATCTGCCTAACAAGGCGTGTGGTGCCTACCTAACTACCGCCAAAGTACAAAGGTATTTTGTGGTAGGTACCGCTAAGACACTATAGTTACCAATATTCAATAACCTACCGCTAAAAGTATTCTGTCAGTCAGTAACGCAATATTTTACTTTTTAATATTTCATTGATTATGAAATAAAATTTAAGATAAATAAAAGTTAAACTACTTCAAGTCCCAACTCTTCATTAGCTACATTAGTATATCCAAGTTACTTATCATTGAATATGCTTATGTAAGTGTAAATAGCTTGCCCAGTTTAGGCAACTCGAAGCTGACCATTGCACATAATCTGTTTCACCCGTTAGAGGCAAATTATGTTACCTTGTCATCGAGAAAGCTTCCGTTCCGTTGGAAAACTCTTTTAAAATCTTCAAAGTCACAACTTGTATTTGCATTGATGGCGTAGAAACGGTTTTAGTCTAAGCGGTAACGACTATTACGATCATTGCTTTTTTGCTGGTATGGTATCAATTTTATTATTAAACAAGCTGCCCTGGCGAACTTCGTTCCGCCTAACAGTCTATTCAAATTTTTTAAATTTTTTTCTCCGTAAGAACCATCCTCGTACTTCAAAGAATATTATAAAAAAACCGGCCAAGTGCGAGTCAGGCTCGCGCAATGAGGGTTCCGTACTACAGTCGTATTTTTTCGACATTTTGCAAAAAAAACTATGATGCATAAAAATAAATAAAAATCTGTTTTAGAATGTACAGGTGAAGACCTTTCACATGATACCCCACTTGATATAGTCACTCACTTCGAAAGTTGAAAATACTAATTATTCGATCATGAACACAATTTAATTTTTTTTGTGTGATCTAACCCTAAATTCACGGTTTTCAGATTTTTCCCCAAATGTCAGCTATAAGATCTACCTACCTGCCAAATTTCATGATTCTAGGTCAACGGTAAGTACCCTGTAGGTTTCTTGACAGACGGACAGACAGACAGACAGACAGACAGACAGACAGACAACAAAGTGATCGTATAAGGGTTCCGTTTTTCCTTTTGAGGTACGGAACCCTAAAAAGAATTAGCGAAATCCGTTCACCTGTTCTCGAGATTTGCGATGACCAACACATTTAGTGATTCATTTTTATATTATAGATATAGCCTAGTGTTTAAGATGGCTGCCTCCCACCTCCTATTCGGGAGGTCGGGGGCACGCACCTCTAACTTTTTGGAGTTTTGCGTTGTAAGCAATTGAATCTTCCTTTATTTAAGGGTAAAGGAAAACATCGTGCGGAAACCTGCATGCCTAAAAGTTACACATAATTTTCTAAAAGGTGTGTGAAGTCTGCCACACTGTGTGCCAGTGTGGCGGACTAAGGCCTAAATCCTTCTTATTCTGAGAGGAGACCTGTGCTAGGTAAGTTTAATATTTGGAATGTTTTAGTTTTTTCCAATGATTGATTGCAACAAACGTTAGGTTGTTCTATCGCTGTCGTGTCGTTATCGGCTTATATAAATAAGCATATCGGTCGAGTTTCGTCGGAGAAAGCATGCATTTTAAAAATACCGCACTAGATTGTTACACATGTCATTCATACAAACGATAAGTTTATTTGCAATTGATGGTAATTTTGTAGTGTCATCTGGCGCCTACTCAAGGGACCTCTCGTCGTTTAGAGTAAGTATACAAACTTGCTCATGTGCTCAAGCTAATAACAAATAAGAATGACAGCAAATTTTGGGTAATTCAGGGCTATTTTTATCGAAGTCATATTACTCTAGTCTAGTAGTCTCGTGTTAGAGAACCAGAGTAGCCGATATAGCACAACGGTTTGTGAAGCTGAAGTACAGTACGTGGCAGAAAGTTATGTACCAATGGCCTTTAGAATGAAATTTCGGCTTTGTAGAGCGTTGTCTCTGTCATTCATACCTATATAACATTTTGTCGGTCTCAACGACAGAGACAACGCTCTACAAATCTGCTATCTTCTTCTAAAGGTCGATGTACATTACTTTCTGCCGCGTAGTTCAAAAAAATGATAAGCGTTTGGGCCCAAGAATCTAGAATGGTGGTGGCAGATCTCCTACAAGGTGGACAGATACCAAACGAGAGATTCAGGCGCCGTAAGACCATGGTATGTGGAAGTCCCTACAAGTACGTCTATCGGTTGACAATCAACCCATCGCCACCTCACTACAAAGCACGGGTCTCCTCTCAGAGTGAGAAGGGTTTGGCCATAGTCTCCCACCCTGGCCATGTGCGGATTGATAGACTTCACATACCTTTGAGAACGTTATGGAGAACTCTCAGGCTCTAGGCTTTTAGGCTCTCAGGCTATCAGGTTTTTTCACGAGTTTTTCCTTCACCGCTAAAGCAAGTGAATTACTTAAAATGCACATAACTCCGAAATACGATGACCTAGTTCACAAATATTAACAAAATACAAGAATGACAGCATTATTGGTCCACCTAACCTAGAGGTTTATCGTAGGCACACGTCCCGTCATGGTCTCATGTAAGCAATTCTGTGGAGAAAGCATTGGGATAATTTTAAAATTGCCGCACTAGATGTAATGTGACACATGTCATCCGTGCAAACGGTAATTTCATTTGCAATTGATGGCAATTTTGTAGTGTCATCTGGCGTCCAGACGGTGGTACTGATGGACTAAGAGCCCATAAGTGCTGAAAGTTTCTATGCGCATTGTCCCCAATACAGGGAGGAACGGTCAGCGACTATGAAGTTTGGATCATGGAGGCTTTGACAGATAAGAGGCAGGATTTCCAGACACTTCGTATCGTGGCAACCCCCTGCCAGACACCCTTATACTTTGATATGTCTTGTGTGTCTGGCAGGGAGTTGCCATGATACTTAAGTGTCTGGCAATGCATGATGTGATTTCTAATAGGTACTATATCCGAAAATATAAAAAAATTAGACTTTATACATTGACGAAAGATTTTACACGTCTTTGTTACCTACCTGTTATCTGCCAAAGCCACCATGATCCAAACTTCATAGTCGCCGATTGTTCCTCCCTGTGTTGGGGATAATGCGCAGATAAACTTTCAGCTTTTATAAAATAACGAAGGTTTAGCCCTCACAGGCTCTAAGTCTATGAAGTGCACTGCAATCTCTCCTTCATGAAATCTAATCAACTATGATTAGTTTCACTTTGAAGGCGAGACTTTTTCTATAAAATTGCCTTTAATTTTTCATAAGCTTTGCGTTGGAAAACAGGCGTGCGCACGATGCAATGTCATTAGCAGCGAAATCATCTCTTATATGTCGTTATATTTTAACTAGCTTATGCCCGCGAATTCGTCCGCATGGACTACACAAATTTCAAACCCCCATTTTACTTAGGTTTTATAGGTTAGGTACCCTTAAGTTTTATAGGTTGAGTTTTCAAAAATCCTTTCTTAGCGGATGCCTACGTCATAATAGCTATCTGCATGTCAAATTTCAGCCCGATGCGATCCGTCAAGTAGTTTAAGCTGTGCGTTGATAGATCAGTCAGTTAGTCAGTCACCTTTTCCTTTTATATATTTAGTTGTTCAAACTCCTTTCATGTGTCATTTTTACCCGGCTACGGCAAAGCCAAAAGAAAGAGTTATGATTTTAGCAGTCTATATCTGTATGTATGTTTGTATTTATATGTGTGTTCTGTCGTAGCGCCTAAACTATTGAGCCGATATTGATGAATGAGGTGTCAATAGATTCGTTATTATGGTCCGGGTGACAAATCTACATTTCATTTGAACAAAATCAATACGGCGGATTTTACATCCAAAAAGGTGGGGTCTCTGAAATTTTATTTTACTACTAGCTGATGCACGCGACTTCGTCCGCGTGGAATTTGGTTTTTAAAATCCCGCGGGAACTCTTTGATTTTCCGGGATAAAAAGTAGCCTACGTCTTATTCCGGGGTATAATCTATCTCCATTCCAAATTTCATTCACCCCACGTTCAGCCGTTTTGCGTGATTGAGTAACAAACATACAAACATCCACACTTTCACATTTATAATACTAGTAGGATTGTGTCGAGTGGGATATCAATTAATGAAACACGAGAAAATTTTGAGTTCATGAATATATCTAGCTCTAAGTAGGTACAGTTCTTGTTCACGAAGGCGAGTGGACTTTACTTGTAGTTACGTCGGATCACAGTCGGATACACGGGCATTGCGTAAGTGTGCGTGCATGTCGGACCAATCAGTCGCGAGCAAGCGCTCGCAAACGCGCAATTCAGTGTACGTTACTTATACCGATACGACTGAAACACAAGCATGAGCCACTCGCCTTCGTGAATTGCAAGAACTGTACAATATTAAAATGTACCAAGCGACAGAAAATCAATTTTACTTCAAGTGGCTCGTAGTCGGGTTTTAGCTTTAAACTTTGTCTTCTGTAGGTAATAAATCTTGTTCATAAACATTTTATTGATATGGCATATGTAACACATAATAATGAATGACAAAAAAATTTGGCTGCTTATTCTCGTCGAAAAGAGCAAGGCAAAAAGCAGCAGTTATAAAAGGTCTCCGAAGTCCGATCATCATGTCAGAGGACAATAAGCGACACAAAACCACAGCAACACACAAAAAAAATCATTACATTCGTCTTTTTCCTTGCAAGTTTTTATTTGCTACTTGATACGTGTGGATTTAGGTTTTTGGAAATACGCTAAGAACCCTTTGATTTTCAGGGATAAAAAGTAGCCTAGATCACTCCTAGAAAGTTTCAAAAGTCAAAATCTGTTTAGCCATTTTGATAATTAGACCGGACAGATAATATTTCAGTTATTTGTAACTATATGTAAGTATATGGAGTCTATCTTAGACGATAGCATTAACTTCTAATAACAGCTATAATAACACTTATTTAATGATTCTGTAATTGTTTGAACATTAGAAAAATTACTAGGCATACTTACAATTTTACATGTTTTATTTTCTTCAAGTTTAATAGCCAGAGTAATTTTATTACCCACTAATAAACTCCCCCAGTCTATTAGAAGGGACTTTCAAAGACTTGCAAGAAAGTGTCATTAATCAATGATCACACCCGGCCGGGAATCCAATATGAATCTTAATCAAAACCCCGACAAAAACAGTTTTTGCAGATAAATAGCAAAATACCTTCGTACGGCGGGAATAACCAGAGTTTGATTTATCATTCTTGACTATCAAATGTTAATCAAGGAACTAGTGATGCACAGATACTACGCCCCTATAAGTAAGTACTTATATAAGTATTTTACGTTTATTGCGTTATAAGTTGGTATGTATAGCCCTGTGGCGTTACCCGGATCAGTGTCCCGGCTGAAAATTAGTGCTCTATGCTCTTGTGTATATAGGTAGGTACAAGGCATACAGCATTATGCTGAGCTGGAACCTTTTGTTGGGGTTGTGCCACACATGACATAATTTATTCAGGCGCTTCTCCTGTTTGAGGAATTTTGACTTTATAATGCTCAAGTGGTAGAAGCGCCAGGATAGCCAACCCTTAGCTATAAATAACACGTGATGCGTGTAGCACAAATTACAAAATAATATTTCTATATTTATATTTTCGGAAGCATGTTACCCTATGTATTAAATGTCTGAAAATGATACTGTTACCGAAAGGAACAAAGAATTGTGTGTTGTTGGATTATTTGATACTTGGGTACTACTACGTACTTACACAGACTTCGATCATTAAAATGGAGAAGCTGGCAAACAAAATGCTGTAATTGCGCGAAATAAAAAATTTCAGTAGGAGTAAAAGACGGAATAAAAGCTATCATACTTTAACTGTAATCATACCATTTTGATCGAAATTAAGAAGTTTGGATTCAATTTTAGCACAGGTGTAGGTTGTTTCGCTTGGAAATGAGTTCTACTTTGTATTCAGAGATCAAAATCATGAACTTTGCCCTCAATTTCAGTAGGTACCTACCTACAGTTTCTTTTTTTACAGGCCGTTTTGCTTGGAAATGATTCAGATTTGTATTCAGTGAGCTAAAAACATCCGGATTAAAGAAAAATAAGTATTTTTATCAGAAGTGTAATTACGCCGTTTTGTTCGCCAGCTTCTCCATATTGACTAAATATTTCCGAGTTATTCGAGTACAAAACAAATACCCAAAAAGAACTCAATAAACTAATACTTAGAACCTTCATCGCGGCACATCTCTACATAGAAAGAACCGTGTTTTCATTATTCGAGAACAATTGCTACGAGACGTGTGTATTCCGGCGCTTCGGCTTTAACCTTCTGACCTCTATTTCCGACCTTCGTGCCGAGGGGACCGATCGATTCAAACGAATTTGCAAATCATCGAACATGAGAATTAAACGAGCCAGCGCGGAATGTTGATGATTTAAATTTCTCTATCTTTGGCATCTGCCTTATTATGAACGAGGTAATGATATGGGTTTAACTATACAGTCGATCGTTTCCTTTGACCACGATGTTGTATCTGCTCAATTATTGTCTATCCAGCAGATGGATTATGTGAAAAAACCGCATGCCGCAGCCAAGCACGCGTCTCTGATTGCGATCGCTCGCGCCAACGCAACGTAACGCATAACTATTTGTTAGGGTTGTAACATCATTATTTCTAGTTTGTTTTACAATATAGCGATGGCTTAGTTCATATTTTACACTAAACTAGCGGCACGCTATGATGGCCGGTTTGACGTTTGTCCGCTCATGAAGTTCCGTATTAATTGATAACGACTTTGAAGGAAATAATTGTATTACTTTATTGACGATAGTGATGTGCAGAGATTCATAAATTTTATCGAATGTAGTTTTAGGTTTAGGACTCAAAATTTATTTATTAAATTGATTTCTTAAATGTATACAAGTGTAGAAAAATCAGTTTGCACCATTTAAGGGGTGAATGTACTTGTGAATATGAACAATTTTCACTATGTGGACAAACCTCTGAAATCGCAAAAAAATATCAATAAATTTTTAAAAATGGAATCTAATACGATCGTCACATAGGATCGCTGGCTAGCACAACTACTACCTCCGGCAAACTCGCGTCAATGCTCAATGCAAAACAAAGCAGTTTCGAATTGACGTTGCTTCGAAAAGTATAAACTGTCAGTGCAATGCGATTGTGATATAGTTTTGACCTGGCTTTGGATTTCAAATATTGATACTGCATTACTGTTGACCCTTGCTCGTTAATTTGGACTCTGTTCAAGCCCTTTGTTGTGGATTTCGTCGATATGACCGAACGTACGCAGAGAACTGTTCTAAATAGTCAGACACGTGAGTTCCTAATACGCCTTCGTAACTATTTCGATCGTGAAGCTCAAAATGGAGGGCCAATTTTACCTATAACGTCAGTGGTTGAACGCGTAGCTGATGCGCTTAATATTGGACAACGAACTGTTAGACGGATAACTAAAAAAAAATATGGCGAGACTGGCACAGAAGAAAATAAACTTCACACACCAAAAAAGAGAAAACGAGCAAAACCAGTCGTAGGCATCGATAGCTTTGATGCCGATGCTATCCGAAGACATGTTTACGGCTACTATTTACAGAAGGAGTATCCAACAAGAAAAAAGTTGGTGCATTCACTGAAGGAAGCTGGATTATTCTTCGGTGGGGAAAGTTCTTTAACGAAGATTTTGAAGACCATTGGATTTCGATACAAAAAATGTAACAAACGCAAAATATTGATGGAAAGATTTGATATAGCGATGGCAAGGTATACTTTTTTACGGCAAGTGAAAGAAATCAAAAATTGGCAAAATGTTGTGTTCTTGGATGAAACATGGCTTAATGCTAACCATACTGTAGGCCGTTCTTGGAACGATGACACAGCAGCATCTACTTCCAAAGTTCCTGTAGGAAAAGGATCGCGACTTATAATTTGTCACGCCGGAACCATCAACGGGTTTGTCGAAGGTTCTCTCATGGCTTTTGCGTCAAAAACCACTGGAGACTATCATGAAGACATGAATGGAGAAAAGTTTACTGAATGGTTTACCTCAATGTTGTGTAGCCTCCCTGAACCATCTATTATAATTATGGACAACGCCCCATACCACTCGATGCAAATTGACAAGCCACCTGCCCAATCCCAAAAGAAAGCTGATATCGTCGCATGGCTTCGTAAAAATGGCGTAGATGCAAACATGAATATGTTAAAAGCGGAATTAGTACGTCTTTTAAAAGAAAACAAACCAACCAAGATCCGATACGTCATTGACGAAATAGCATTAGAACATGGGCACAGAGTTATACGGTTACCGCCTTACCATTGTGAGTATAATGCGATTGAGTTGGTGTGGGCTCAAATTAAGGGATATGCTGCAAGACACAATACAGAACCCCCATTTACCACAAAAAAAATGCTAAAATTATTAGAAGAAGCTTGTGAACATGTGACTAAAGGAGACTGGGAAAAGGTTGTGAATAGAACTGTTAAATTAATAAGGGAAGATTATGAAAGAGATGTGAAAATAGATAATATTATAGAAAACGAACATATAATTATTAATGTATGTGATGATAGCAGTGACGACAGTGAAAATAGTAGTATGGACGAATCTGATTAATTATGGCCTTTTGTGGCACCTTTTTCGGTATCTTTTGTATTCATATGTTTCTTGTGTGCATATAAAGTATGTATATTCATTTTCGTTCAAATATTCAGTTCGTTCAAATAAATTAAATAAACATATACATTTTTGTTTTATTAAACCTATTTAATCAGGTACAAAAACAAAACTTAATTGTTTTTTGTTCGAGAATAAATTGACATTCCACATCACTATTGTAATGTGTCAAACCGGCCATCATAGCGTGCCGCTAGTGTAACTATATTGTTGTCGATTTTACAGGAGAGCTCTTTGAATTTTAGATATAACTAGCACAAAAAGTAGCCTATGTATTAATTCCGGGTATAGCTATCTCCACTCCAAATTTCAGCTTAATCGGTTCAGTCATTGCGGCGCGTGAAGGAGTAACAAACATATAAACTTTCAGGTTTATAATAATAAGTTAGTAAGACAAAACAGCTTTGGAACATTAGCAAACTAAGAGGCTTAGGTAACCTGAGGGCTCTTATATGTACCTACTGCCTACCTAGTTAATTTTTGCTGGGCATTTTCTTAATTAGACGCAGTAGACCAAATAGTGCCAAACCCAAGATTCGAATATAAAACTCACGTACAATAATAATTACAGACACTTCTAATTGTTGTGAATGAGTTTTGTCCGAATCTTGGTTTGACACACTTCGATCTAGCTGCGACCAATTACGAAAATGCTCATCACAAATCAACTACAAATAAGGTTAGATGGACAAATTGATGTCTACCATACCAATATATGATACAAATATACTCGTACTTACTTGTATTTGATGTGGCGACATACTAAACTTCCATCTGATAAGTTTACACTTTAATTTACGTAGCAAAAATTGTAGATCACAGATTCTATTGATTATATTGAGATTATTATTATTGATTGATAACCTAGGTATGGGTAGGTCCTATGTTCTTTTTTAATGAGTTTAACTAGGAATTAAAAAATAATGGAAAACTGAACACATCATTGAATTATTTGTGTTCGTTATAGTGCTCTAGGTAATTAATTAGTCAGGCATAATATTATTCAAGTGGTAATTATTATTTATCAATGTTGAAGGCACAGCTAGCCTATAAAATATACGGGCTTTCCTAGAATAGGGACAGTATTTCAATGCATTGTGCATGAGTTTTCTAATTTTTCTAACTAGAACTTAGTAAAAGAATAGGTACAGTACAACCCTAGTCCCTTTATTTTTTATTTCTAGCAATATCAGCGCTTTATCGTCGTACAAATGCCAAACCAGATGCTTTCAGCGCTAGTTTTGTCAAAGCATGGCGTCCTCGTATGACATGGATCGCGTGCCTAGCATTACGTGTAGCTAATGCCTTAGTATTTGCGGTTAGACACACTGAGATAATGCCTACGCTACGCAATGACTTCTAGTTCTGACGGAGATGCACTCCATTACATGTGGAATTTAATCATTGAGAGAAAAAAGAGCATTAAGTAAATATAGAGTAAAACTGCATTGCGTACATTTTTGTTTTTATGTCTAGGTGGTCCTATATTGCTTTTACTTTCAAAACAATGTGCATAGTCGATTCGTCATTGTCATCGTCAACCGATCATAGATGTCCACTAAAGGTGCGTTGCCACTGAAGCGGATTGGAATGGAGATGTGTGTTTTGAATCAACAAGATTAAAATTATCAAGTCATCTAACAACGCTCCCTGCGACTCATTTGATGTCGTCTGTCTGAAGATCTTCCAATGCTGCACTTTCCGGCATTCTAGCATCTGGCAACTCCTAAATTCTATCGGTTTTGCGAACTATGTGCCTTGCACATTGCCACTTCAGCTTCGCAACCCATTGAGCTATGTCGGTTACTCTGGTTCTCCTACGGATCTCCTCATTTTTGATTTGATCACGTATAGCGAAACTCCAAGCATAGCTTTCTCTATCATCCGCTGAGTGACTCTAAGCTTTCTTATGAGGCCCATAGGTAGCGACCATATCTCGGGTACATTTATATCACTAGCAACAGTAACGCATTGTTCAAAGACTTTGGCATTCAAGCACTGAGGAATCTTGGATGAGACTTACGCAACCGATTTGGGCCTACTTATGGCCAATATGCGCTATGAACGTTATGATGTATAACAATATAACAACTTATAAGCCTATAACACATAATGACCCATCATTTGCAAAGGAAGCCGCTTGCGATCGCTACTCTATAAATAGACCTTTTATCGTAACCTGCAGTAGCTGCAATAGCACCTTTGAGCACCTGTGATGATGGATTACGTAACGAATCGTCAACACTCGGTTATTACTTAAGGTTATTACGGGAAGCATGTTAGGGATATGGAAAACCTAGTCTTAATATTACGAGCACTTACACTAGATACTAAACTAATAATCTTGAGAACTTGGGTACTGTAGTCTTGAGAATGTTGAAAAGTAATTCACAGTGAATAATTGGGACTCCCTAAGTTTACGTCTCTCTACTAGAAAGAGTCTGTTTGCGGGTGAGAGCGAGTGCGTCCTGCGGAGCGCCCAGAGAGCGTGTAGATTGTAGAACAAACTTGTACCCTCTAACAAATAAACCTGGAATAGCGGTGGAATAGTTATACTCTGTTTTGTCTTTCTCTGTCATCAGTAATTTGACATTTGAAGGAAAAAGACAAAACAGAGTATAACTATTCCACCGCTATTCCAGGTTTATTTGTTAGAGGGTTAATATTTACAAGAAATAGTAAGGAAGACGCGCGGACGTGTCCTTATCGAGAGCGGGTGACGAGCGGCATGGAATCCGCCCCGCAGGACACACTCGCTCCCACCTGGGCCGCAGGCTTAATACTAACATCAATGGTCAATAGGTATAACTCTATGCTTAAGGAAATAGTGTTACAGTACAACAAATGTATAGTAGGTACGAAGTAGGTACTTATGAGGCGCGGGACGCCCCAGACACGCACCGGGTTAGCTCGGGGGCTGTGCGGGCGTGCAGGGCGTTCCCTCCCCGATTACCATCCCGATCTGTTGCGTACTATAGTAGGAAGATATAGCCGTAATGTCCGAAATAATATATAGATAGCAGTAATGGTTGCCAATCGCTTTTTACGACTATGAGAAAGGGCGGACTGCAAAAGGAAAAAAATGTACGTACCTTATGAAATCATTGCGGATTTTAGTTGTCGACGCTCTGAAAATAAAGAAAATGACTTATATAAATTAAAATAATAATTTCTATCGAGCATAGAAACGATTCATTAGTGATAAACTATTAATAGATAATTAATTACTTAGCAATCTATAACCACGACAAGACTAAGTTAAGTCTTCCGTGCCTGCAAATGCACTTTCAAGGCAAATAAATATTTAAAATTTCATATAATAGGCCATAAAAAATAAAAAGATTGAATAGGTAAAGCGCATTCTAAACTTAGAATGCATAATCAATTTCAGTATGTTTGAAAAAATATAATACTGGACCAAACATAAAAAAGAAAAATGTATTCTTTTTTAAAAGTTTGATTACTCTATCTGTAAGACTCTGTGTACAAATGTATGTCTGTCTGCCGTCTGGTCGTAGTATCATAGTGCTTAAAAATAGTATACACATATTATTCCAAATTTTGAGAGTGATTTAAACAAATCAAAACTTGTCATAAAAGTGTAAAGGACAAATGAATATTATACTAGTAGAACTAGTTTAAAAAAAAATTGGATGTTGTATAAAGAAAGACTACATGTAGCGCCAGTTACACGGACTCTTACAAATAACCAATTTATTTAAGTAAACATAAACATTAAACATGTTCCGATTCTTTTTTATTTTTACTCAAATGTATATTTAAGTAAAAATAAAAAGAGACTTCTATAGAGTCAGGTGCGTATTATGATAAAAATTCGTAGAGTAAATATTGTTATACGATATATGTATTTTATGTTATGAAGAACTTGTTCGACTCGCTCGGTACGTGTGTTTACAATACGGATTACGGATTCAAATTCGGGTTTTATGTTGTTCTAGGTCAACGGCAAGTTTTCTTGACAGACACGACAGACGGACAGACGGACAGGCGGACAGGCGGACAGACGGACAGACGGACAGACAGACAACGAAGTGATCCTATAACGGTTCTTTTTTACTTTGGACGTATGGAAACCTAAAAACATTTTAATAAAATAAAAGAAATACACGCTTATTATAATAATCCGGCAAAGTTCGTTCTGTAAACCAAAATATTTTATATAATACTTCTAAACAAAGAACTTAATTTTTTTAAGTAATTTGCCATTGCGCATTGGTGAATATACCTATTCAGTTACATTTGAACGAACGAGCCGTGTCGAGTAGCTGACACGTGCTCGTAAATCAAATAAAGGCAATTACAATAAAAACCAACAAAACATTTATAATTCACGTTATTACTACAGTAAAGTGCGTTTCGGTCAGTGCAACCGACGCGGTCCGTCAGGTGTGAATCGTACATTGATGATTTACTACATATTATAGTCCGCGACAGGTTGAGATGGCAATCGGGGTTTAAAAAGGGGGGACGCCCCACGCACCCGCACGTCGCCCGCGTTCGTCCACACCGTGTTAGCAAGGGCAGTGCGGGTGTGCGAGGGTTCTGTATGCGTTGCGCATGCATTGGGTTCCTCACGAGTCACACCTAATAGTGTAACAGTGTGCCTCGTTGGGAATCCATCTACTTTTTTCCCATTAAGTCACATCCATAGTTAAGTGTGACTCTTTGTTGTGGGTGTGTTCCCTGCCCTACACTATAGCTAAAGGCGGCACTAGCAAATGGGAATAGCAAATGATGCATCGCAATGACATGAATCTTGGAATAGCGAAGGTTGACTCTATATTTTAGTTAGGCTTCTGAGTTTTGGGCCACAAACGAAGATGTCTTGAAGCAATGACGTCATTAAAACACTTAATATTGAATATTACGATCGCTCACCGCTTTCTCGCGATTTTTACATCGACAAAGCGTTGCTAAATCTGCGTGAAAGTGATTTTTCATTTGATTGCCTTAGCTGAATTGAATGCACTACCTTATACCTACCTATTAGATTGAATACACTGCAAAAAGCAAACAAAACTTTTTAAGACATTAGAAAATTATTTTTTTTCAAAGTTTTTGGAGATCGTGTTCGTAAACATCGTGGAAGATTTTTTGTTATGAGCTACCTACCTGACTTCCTTATTACGAATAATAAAGCAAAAACCGTTATCATTTATGAATTTGATATGAGTTTAGTACAAAAATAGCGCGTGTTCGTTGTTTAGTTCATTCACTTAAGAAGCAATTATTACGAGGGCATCGTTGAGAGTTTATAAAAAGTAAGTATTATGGACTCTATGTAAAAAGATAAAGGGTGATTTTCATTTGAATAATATTTTGTGTTGAGTGGTTATGAGGCATTAGGCAGTGCGATATGGTAGGCTGGGCGGCGCTGGAGCGTATTACTTAACTGCCCAAGGAGGTATGGTATATACTTCTGCTCTTGGAAATTTCTTCCTGAGTTTTTTCATTTTGTTGCAGAATTGATTTTTATTAATATCAAGCTGTTCGAATTCCTGAAGCGGAACGATGTTGTCAGTTTTTATAGTTGCAACAAAATAACAATGTGGTCAAGATCGAGGGTGCGCCACCGTAAAACTTAGAAGGGTCAGGAGTTTTACTAGTTTATGTTTTACAAGCTACGCTTGGACAAACTATTCTACCTGTAATCTTAGAGTTAAATAAAACCTGTTCTAAACTATCTAAACTAGATTGTATCTAATATAGATTTCATCTTTAAAGCATCAGTGCCTAGTGGCACGTAATTCGAATTCATTCGAACCAATTCGAAACTGTCATCATCATCATCATCATCAACCAATAGACGTCCACTGCTGGATATAGGTCTCTTGTAGGGACCTCCACACGCCACGGTCTTGCGCCGCCTGGATCCAGCGGCTCCCTGCGACTCGTCTGATGTCGTCCGTCCACCTAGTGGGGGGTCTTCCAACGCTGCGTCTTCCGGTGCGAGGTTGCCATTCCAGCACCTTGGGACCCCAACGCCACTTCAGTTTCGCAACCCGTTGAGCTATGTCGGTTACTCTAGTTCTTCTACGGATCTCTTCATTTCTGATTTGATCACGTAGAGAAACTCCAAGCATAGCTCTCTCCATCGCCCGCTGAGTGACTCTGAGCTTTCTTATGAGGCCCATAGTTAGCGACCATGTCTCGGATCCATATGTCATCATTCGAAACTGTATTACTATTATACCTACCTACTTACCTACCAATACTCAATGACATTATGAGGAGCTGAGACGTGTTTTCGACCAATCTGGTTATTGTTAGATGAAGTAATAGGTCATCTCTCAATAATCCGATTGGTTGAAAACAACCCGCTCCGCTTCAGTGTAAACGTGCCCTAAGCGCTTGACAGCAACCTCATCTTATAGCAGCAGTACTAACAAAAAGGTTAGTGTAACATTAAATGGAACCACGCTAACCTGAAAGGACATCTTACTAAATGCATAACTCTTATCAGCCTAAGAAATATCGCACCCAAACGCTAATAGGCTACTTGACAATTTTTTTAAGTTGGTCTTAAATGGTTAATATTTGTCCTATTATATCAAAAAAATTAACACTATATTTATAACCACGAGGGTTATACTGTTGTTTACAAATGCATGACGTCAGAGCACAGATAATCTATCGGCCAAACATGGCCGACAGTGTTTTCACCTGTCTAAGAAAAATATTTTTTTAAATTAAAGTTTTACGGTTTTTAGGGCGCAAAAAATATAGTGTTAATTTTTTTGATATAATAGGACAAATATTAACCATTTAAGACCAACTTAAAAAAATTGTCAAGTAGCCTATTATTCCTCTCTCAGCTCTGAATCCCGAGTCATCTTTCCTACAACTTGTGAAATGCGAAAAACCACATTGGTCACCGCATGGTCACAACATAATTATAATTTAAATTTAGAACCTCGTTAACTTGACGAAGATCCCACGGCACCTAGTCTGCGACGCTAAACTTTATCCAAGACAAACCGCAGGCTTGAATTTGATATGGTAACAACTGTAATGTTTCATTTATAGTAAACCGCTAACTACTTGGCCTCTAAATAAGACGCTTGTCGCAAATTCTGCTTGTTAAAACGCAGTTTTGTGTTACCGTCATCCATAAGCTTGTCTAAGGCACTAGAGTATTAAAATATTTTTAATAATTTATGCAACTCGGCTGGGCAGCGTTCGGGAAGCTTCAAGATGTCTTTTCGTCTTAAATTCCTTAGTTCTTGAAGACCAAAGTGATGTCATTGGATGCAAGACGACATGGACGTTAACTATGATCCTCATACAAGTAAGAAAGCTTAAAGTCACTCAGCGGGCGATGGATAGAGCTATGCTTGTAATTTCTCTACGTGCTAATAAAATTAACAAAGCATCCTACCCGCCCCGCAAAATGCAGCGTTAAAAGACCTCGAGCGAGTAGCTGGGATCTGCTAAGTGCTGGACTGTGGAGTATTGGCACAAGCAGTGCTAAATCGTGTTTTGTACCTAGATATTCTTACAAGAGACCTTAGTCAGCGTCTACTGCTTGAGACGACTACCGACCGACCTAGTTACTAAGCAATTATAACTCGTGTATAGTGATAATATTACTTCCTTGCTTCTACTTGTTAAGGGAACGTAACTTAGATATAATAATATCTTAATTGGTCCAACTCAGTGGCTGATAAGCTAGGTAAAACAAGAATTCCATAATACTCTCGATATGCGTATTGCGTACACAACATGATAACAAGGACCTCCTCGAAGACCGAAGATAGTAATAATTTAATGATTGTATAGTGTAGGTAAATGTTACTTTCACAAGTCCTTTAACTGAGACTTTTTAATTTTTGATTTTGTTTATACATGTCCAATTTTCTACTTATTTTCAGAAGTACATTTTGAGACTGGAGCATGTAAATCAGGAGTTACAAAAAATCTACTTAAGAGCCCGCTTCACTGAAGCGACTACTCATTGGCGGGTGGAGTCTAAAATAGTGCTGTTTCCAAAGATAACGGAAAAAATGTTATTTGTGCGTGTCACCCTTAGCCTCTTACCGTACCTCACCTCGAGAGAGGCCGGGTGAATGAGTTTTGCTTGAGATACAAGATTTTTAGTCAAAAATGGAAAGTGAAAATTTCAAATCGACGTTATACCTTCATAATTATTATATTCTGAAATGTACCTACCTATACTTCCTGAAATAAATCTATGCTTTGAGCATCATAATTAAGACTTGCACAGACTACTACAATTACACAGCATACACCTTGAAACAAAACGTTAAATACCATCACCGGGTTCTGAGCAATAAATTAATTGAGTGATTGATTTATTTGGTTAATTGCGTGCATCGTCTTGTAGGAACATTTCAACAGCGTTTGGAACAAGTAGTAGTTTACTAGATTTATAAGCAACAAAACGGCACTTCAACAGAACTTGTTAGCTCATTTTAGGAAACTTGAAGAGTTTTCTAAAATAAGCCAAGTCATGTTGACGTTTTTTTGGGCATCTCGGAGAATATTTACCTACTTCAAAAAAGTTCCCGATCCGATTTGATTACAGACTGTCTCGTTTGAGGAAATGAATTAAAACTAGCTCTGTTTTGATGATTTTAGAGAAATAACTGTAAATCGTATTAAATTTAAAATAATGTCATGCCGATAAAAATTATATATTTACCTACGAATTTATATATGGATTCGAAAAAAACGCTTAAAAGCCTGAATATATGTATGGACTCTCAAGATGGATTAGATGGATTGGATGGATAAGATGGAACATTACAGTATCAGTTGAGATAAAAGGACAAATTCAACCTTGACAAATTTATCTCATCCCTTCGCTGACTCTCTATTGAGCACGGGCACGGTAATGTTATACGGGTCTCCTCTCAGAATGAGAAGGGTCTGCCAGGTCATAGCCTACCACGTTAGCTCAAATGCGGATAAATAGACTTCATGTACCTAGGTCGGCACATCATCGAGAACATCATGAAGAACTCTCAGGCATACTCGCGAAGATATCCTTCAACTTTAAAATTATTTAGAACAAGCGATTGATATTTTACTGCATAAAATGCACGATTCCTAAATGCTGCAGCTGCGTGTCCGAGATCAAAAATTTGCTGTTATTACAAACCGGGATCGAACCTCAGACTTTCCACTCCGCTTTTAAAGACCACAACAAATACATACTTATTACCTAAATACGAGTAAGAAAATACCACACAATATGTCTAACTTACATGCAACTTAGAGATGTTTAGCAATCTACATTTCTAAATGCGATCATATCAATTCGGATCACGAATGAACCGATTACCTAACATGTCCCTACCCTTTGGTATGCGCAGTGTGGCGAATTCGAAATCCATTTCGAACTAGAGTCACCATTTTAGATTGACGATTCAATTTGCAACGGATATCTACATCTTTGATAGGAATAGATTGGATGAAATAATCTCTATTAATTAATAGTAGGTACTTATATTAACATAGTACAAACTTTTTAATTGAAGGGGTTGAACTGAAAAGAATTGTTTTCACCCAAGGTTAAATATACGACTATAGCTTAAAATTTGACGATCAAATTAATAATAATTAAGTCTTATTACCTAAGTCTAAATGTGTTGAAACTTGAAAAACTACCATCTTTATTTGAGAAAAGGGATAAAAAAATATTTGGAACCAACAGAAGAACAACATTGGTCATCCTAGTTATTGCTGGGGATACCTCCTGCGAAGGAAACAAATGGCAACAGATCTTTTAAACAGTAAGTAGGTACCTAAGTATTTACTAAGGATCACTAAGGAATCATATTATTGATAATATTGAAGAGTACTTAGGTTCTTATTCTTATGAGTATGGCTGAATATAATCAGATATTAGTCAATAATATTCCTGAGTATAAAATATCTAACTTCGAAGTCAAAGATCTAGTCTATAAGATGGTCACCCTAATCTTACATATTTACATTGATAGCCGAGACATCGGCCAAAAATGATGTCATCAATATATTTATTGGGAATTGGCATTACACCTCAAAATTAAATAATAGGTTCAATGCACCGGATCTTTATTAGCCACCACTTATTAGTAATACCTAAACATCGTTTGCATTGGAGATCTTTCGACTGATTTTCAAGATATCGTATTTGCATTGGAACAAAAAATATAGATCCGAATCTACATATATAGCGCGTAAAATCCCGTCATTAAATTAACATTTCTAGAATTGATAGGTATTATCACTGCTTGATTATATTAATGTAAATAGCGAGCAATATTACTACCTATCATATGACCCACTTTTTCCTATGCTCGCAATATAAAAAAAAAGGAACATCACTAAACTTAATCTACTTACATTCAACATTTGGACAACGTGGTAATCCTGCTGGCGCTGACAGAGCTTAGGTACCTACCGAAAAGTCATAATAGAATTAATACTTAGTCCGTGCAAAGCCAGAGTCCTGCGAGAGTGAGGGTTCCTGGATTGAACCCCAAACTTTAAAACCACATTAAATGAAATTGTTCATTGCATTTTATCCGTTTGTGCTTGAGCCGATAATTGTTTGTTATCTATGACTAAAATATAATAATGAACAAATACGTTGTCTCAACTGCTAATTGCTATTACCTATTACTGCTCAGTTTATTGTCATATTTTCTCAGTAGAACCTGCAGAGTTAACGCAGACGGCGGAACGGCCATAGCTTGACTTCATCGTAAAGATCGGAATCACTTTTTAGCTGAAACTCTCTTGCTGTTAGCTATTAAATGCACTCTCACACATTTGCGACAAGAATGCCATAAATTCAGCTGATCGCAAAAATTGCGTCTGTAGCCAATAGCAATGTGATAGCATGTCAGTGTAAAATAAAGTCGTCCTTGTCTATGATCCACGGATGTTTACAGATGAGCATAATATATTATAGTCCGCGATAGGTTGAGATAGCAATCGGGGTATGAGGCGGGAGGACGCCCCGCACACCCGCACGTCACCCGTGCTCGCCCGCACCGGGTTAGCGCGGGGGCTGTGCAGGTGTGCGGGGTGCTTCCTCCCCGATTGCCATCTTGACTTGTCACGTACTATAGATAACTATACCTAATAGCATGATATTATGACTAGCTTTTTTCTGCGACTTTATCCGCATGTATTGATTTTCCAAATCTCTTCTCAAAATCCTTTCTTGTGGTGAAAGTGTACCTGTCTAAATGCGAAATTTTTTAAGCTTCTAGATCCAGCGCTTGGTAATACATTGTTAGGCCCGGTATCCACCTAAGTGGAGCGGAGAGGATCTCCAGGTCTTTCTATAGCCATGCAAAAAATCACGTCGACTCCGTTGCCCTTGCGACGTGATTGAAAGAATAAACCAAAAAACAAACTCACTTTTGCATTTATAATTTTATGGGTAGTGATTTTGATAGCTTCATAACTAGTTTTGACTTCAGAAATAAGCACCCTCTAGTCTGGTACCTACACACTGAGGTACAATAAATCAAAGTAAGTAATGCCCTATTAGAATTTAGATGGTATCACTCGGTAGGTACGAGTAGGTCCTACCTACTAACTCCAAGTTGCGAGTTTCGCAATTAAAATTTTCACATTCGCATGCGATTTATGCATTTTATTTCGATTTAAACACTTTTACTTTTGAATTTTAAATCACTTTGTTGCGGTTAAGTACGGTTCTTGATTTATGTAATTTTATAATTTTTTAGACTTCCGTACCTCAAAAGGAATAAAGGAATCCTTATAAGATCACTTCGTTGTCTGTCTGTCTGTCGTGTTTGTCAAAAAACCTACAAGGTACTTCCCGTTGACCTAGAATCATGAAATTTGGCAGGTAGGTACTTAGGTAGATAGGTAGGTCTCATAGCAGACGCAAGGAGAAAAACCTGAAAACCGTGAATTTGTGGTTACATCCCAAAAAAATCAAAATGTGTTCATAACAAATAAGTAGTTTTTGATTTATCGTATGAAAAATACGGCTGTAGTACGGAACTCTCGGTGCGCGAGTCCGACTCGCACTTGGCAAGTTTTTTATTACTTATTGACAATAATTGAAGGTGTTCTTTATTTGTAGTAAATAATTAAAGAACTTTTTTTCTCGATCTACGTTAATAAAGATCAGACATACATGCAAACTCACTTTCGCATTTTAATATTATAAATGTCAATTTCCGTTGTACACAATCTCTAAACTAAACTAAAATGACACGTCTAAATATATTGCTATCCCTTTCATAATGTTGCTTGCGGAAAAGGATGGCACTAGATTTAGACCTGTCAATTTAGTTTAGTTTAGAGATTGTGTACAAGAGAATCGGCCTCAACATTTCCGGGGAAAACAAATTATGCATAACGCGCACACCTGAGATTACGACTTTCCACGGTGTTGCTAGCTCGGAACGTGATCGCACATTAGTGTTGCCAGTTAAACACACGTTTTAGACAAATATTTTAGTTACAGTTGTCTTGCCACAAATATATTTGTCTAAACCAAGTGGATGTTACGTGTCCGCAGCGTACGTAGAATTCATAATGGCCATTTGTTTTAGAAAGTTGTGGAAGCACCGCTGTGGTAGGTACTTAATATATTTCCCTGCCTGTTTAAACTTTACTACAAATTGAAACAATACGTCTTATCTGGGTATACTAGCTGACCCGCCCCGGCTTTACTCGACGAAATGTCTGAAATCTTTTTTTTTGGCTCCATTGAGAAAACCTACACACCTACAAAATCTCAAGTTTCTAAAATAATTAATTTAAGCATCTAGATATGTTTAAAATTTAATTAATTTCCTGGAAAATTTTTACCTTTTAAGTAGGTACATAAATATAATTTAGATAATATAAACAGATACAGTAATTATCTAAGTATATAAAGGGAAAGGAAAAGGCTGACTGACTGACTGACTGATCTATCAACGCACAGCTCAAACTATTGAACGGATCGGGCTGAACTTTGGCATGCAGATAGCTATTATGACGTAGGCATCCGCTAAGAAGGGATTTTTCAAAATTCAACCCCTAAGGGGGTGAAATAGGGGGTTGAAGTTTGTGTAGTCCACGCGGACGAAGTCGCGAGCATGAGCTAGTAACGTATAAATTTTGAGAAGGGACTCGTCATATTGGATCTATGTTTCAACTGTCATGACAAAAGTACAATTTTAGTCCTTAGTCCTTAATGAGTAAACCGTACTTTTGGCATGACAGTTGACACATAGAGCAAATAACATGGCAAGTCCTTTCTCATTATTTGTGCATTATACTAAGCGTAGATTTTTTTTTCTACTAAGTTAAATGGTCGCAGTAAACTTATCAGTCAAAAACAGCTTTTTTTTTATAAAATCGACTTTGTATACTCAATTTAGAATTTACATCCTCATTTGAATAATTTGAAAAGATTTTTCCTAAAAATCAATATTTTAGCTATTACCTTATCAAATTTATAATACGAGATGTAAATAAATTCTGAAATACGAATATGTATGTAAAATACCGTAAAATATTAAATGCAAGTTATGTTAATGGACTAAGAGCCAGCGCGTGCCAGACCTTTATTATTTTTTATATTTTTTTTATATCTAATTGGAACGGCAGTGCCACTTACACTAACTAGATGATTAATGATAAAAAATACAAATAAAGGTACAAAAAAGACACAAAATACAAAACGATAAAACATTAAAGGATTTTTGAAATTATTATAATTTATAATTTAGCCATTCAATTTTTAGCCTTCCTCGGTGATCAGCCCATCCTTAAGTTCGCGCATCTTCCTCTGCAATACGCTGGGCTTCTGGTTACCGAGTTCTTAGATCAGATTTTAAGCAGCCCAACCTTAATTGCTTCATATTTCCTGGTTTCGGGCGGGTTGTATATCAAGTCTGTCACGTGCTGTAGATCTGCTGGGTCGAACTTCTGTAGAACATAACATAACATCTATATTTTTGATCATCCGAGGTTTTCAGTGGGTTGACAGCTGCTTCAAACTACACAAAGTACCATGTCCTTAGCACGGGACGCCAAAACGGCAGGAGGCGTGACTGCACCGAGATTGCAGCTAGGTCCGCGAGTTTTGTCTCGGCAGCTTGGTCTTTTGGCATTTTCTTGATATTTTGCTTTTTCTAGCGTCGTAAACGTAACGTAAATTATAAATTCTGAAATTGCCACTGCATGCCAGGGTCTTTCACCTCTGCGAAAGGGTGATCCTTGAAACGAACTTCGACAAAGTAATTGCTTCAGTTCAACGTTAGATATGTTATTGACTCTCTGGCCCTTGTCATGAACTACGGCAGTTGAGAAAAATTGCAAAAACCAGATTTCTATTTTCATTGTTATTCAATGCAGCGATATATTTAACTGTAGCTAACAACTAGTGTTTAGATTCTAATCAACCTCCACTCAACCTCACGTACCTCTACTACTTGCCTACTGATTCATGGGAAAGATCAACGAGTTTTTGTACACTAATTCATTTCTACAATTTATCTAGAAAAGGGGTGAAACAACGGTATGAATGGTTTCTACTTAGTTGAGTTTTGATTTAGTTCAATAAATACTTGGTAATTGGATTTGAACTCGTCTCAGCCCATTACGCACGGTCGACTAGTCGCTCGGCAACTCAGTCGACGGCGACCGTTAGGGGCTGTAATTTATATGGAAGCTATCTTCTATGCCGCGTCTATGCGTGGAGTTGCGGCGACTTCGTGCGCACAGACACGGCAACTTCCATATAAATTAATCCTAACAATAAAATATATAAATCTAGTTCTAAGTAATGTTTACCACCGTAGTATAATGAGTTATAAATGCCGCCCTTGATATGCAAAATAGCAGGAAAATTGCAAGAGAAAGATGAGTTTTACAGCAATAACAGTAAACTACACACGACGACACGACAACCAATCGTGATCTACATGAGGACAGCTTTACAGAATCGCGTGTTATATCCCCCCGTTATGCTTTCCTCTTAACCGTTACCGAATTGACCATGCCCCGTTCACAAGATATCTCGACGACGTAAGCTCATGGGCGAACACACAATTCGTAACCAGGTGTAAGTAATATGTGTTTCAGTATTAGAAATAGTGGTAATGACGTCACCCTAATTTTTCTGGCGAATCCGAACTTCGAATTCAGCTGAAAATGTTACAGTAAGACTTAAAGCTAGCCTTATCTAATTACAGTGCTTGATCATGCCCGCGTGTAATGGTGCCAACAGCCAGGCTGATCTTTTGCGCAAAAAATGAGCCAGCCCTTCTGTCACCAGATGAGGCTATTAACCGCGCTAAAATGTCTAAAATAACAATTCAGCTTAAAAAGTCTGCTTTACTGTCCACATCTCAATTAGAGCAAACATCTCATTGTTAAAAAGTGGGATTGAAGCCATAAGCTTGGATTCAATTATCAATTACTGTTGCGGCAGCTAAGGTCAGCAAAGTCCATAACTTGGTCAATAAAATTGTTTTCGTAAAGATTCCTCTAAATAAGTTAATTTTATGAATTTGTTTCTTTATTAAAAAGTCGTTAAAATTTGAATTTTTTAAGTTCTCTGCTGATTGCTAAATTATCAAGTTAATAGCTCTACATATTATGTCTTTACTGCAATTGGCCCAGTTACTTTTATTGATATCCGAAACTTATGCAAATTATTTTCATTAATTAAAACTGTTTTAAAATTTGCAGTTTAAATTAGATCACAACAATTAAGTCCGAATGAAACGAATTTTGCCGCCATTAAATTTTATTGATTCCACAACAATTAACAAGGTACGTTATTTACATTTTTTACTGTCTGAGGCTTGAGTCAATGTTTAAATTAAACATCACGTCTGATGCGTAATAACTGGAATAATAAAACGTTATTTTAGTAATTTTGTTTTAGAAAGATCTTCGCATAAATTCTGAAATAATAAATTTATGTATTCATTTAAAAATGGCAAATCTGAACATTGATATTATCGTATATTAGTCATTACTTTTTGCGCTACGAATTACCGCCGTTTTAATCAATAGACGTTCACATTTAGATAACTGCCTATGAGTTTTCTTGCTTAGTACCACAGAACACGATCTTAAGTCTAACGTCTCCCAGGATTTTATCTGAAATGATCAGCTGTTTCCCAATGTTGCGTTTTCCGGGATCAATATTAAAACACCTTGAGACACCAACGTCTATGGGTTCTTCGAATAATGTTTTCCACATCAGCTTTGCGACGACTTGTTGAGCGTATCGTATCGCCGATTTGTAAACGGGATCCGAGACGTTACCAAAAATAACGGCGCGTGCTCTTCATACGTTTTAATTTTTATGATAATTAAAATAGCTCTTCTGACGTTTCCAGCGCACTCGTATTTAATTTCTTGACTCGCTGATTCCTTTGTTGCAAGTCTAATGAGCTATTTGAAATTCACTTTTTTACTGCTATGGTTGTTAAGTAACCCTGGTTACGTACGAGAATAATGTCTATTACCTTTGTGGGTATTAATTTTTTGTGACCTTTTTAGGGTTCCGTACCTCAAAAGGAAAAACGGAATCCTTATAGGATCACTTTGTTGTCTGTCTGTCTGTCTGTCTGTCTGTCTGTCTGTCTGTCTGTCTGTCTGTCTGTCTGTCTGTCTGTCTATCTGTCTGTCTGTCTGTCTGTCTGTCTGTCTGTCTGTCCGTCTGTCTGTCAAGAAACCTACAGGGTACTTCCCGTTGACGTTCCCGTATGAAGAGGACTAGAAAATAAAACTTCGGATATTTCTCAACTGTTGGCAGCAGTAACTGCTGTTCTTAAATTTAGGGTAGGTACCTATTTTTTCAGCAAATGGTTATTCATTGTTACTTTATTACCATTGCTATTATTGGTAAATCAGTACCCTTATTATAAATGCGAAAGTGTGTTTGTTTGTTGGTTTGACCTTCAATCACGTCGCAACGGTGCAACGGATTGATGTGATTTTTTTGCATAATTATTATAGATAAAGACCTGGAGAGTGACATAGGCTGCTTTCTATTTCGGAAAATGAAAAGAGTTCCCACGGGATTTTAAAAAACCTAATCCCACGTGAACAAAGTCGCGGTCATCGACTAGTGATAGATAGGATTATGTATGAGGAGGCTATTAAAAAAAATCTTATCTTCCAAGACGGAATAGGAGATTTAGAAAAGTTTAGCAGTTTCTCATCTGTTTACCTACATACGTTTGTGTTAACGTTACATTGCGTTTGGTGCCCCTGCGAAGGTGTCTATTGTTTATCCGTAAATGGTAACCTTATCCTAACTATCAGTAGGTATTACGCACAGTGATGTGGTGGGGATTGTATCACCTTTACCGTTAAGTTAGCCACATTGGTCGCTTAAGCACCGCCTGCTGGAGGCGGCGCCGTTTGTATCAATAATGTGTGTACTGCTGAGTACCAATTAACCGAAACGGCAGTGCGTTTATGTTTGGGCACACAGGCTACTGTCACTTGAGCATTTAGCCTTTCTAGCAGCCACACAGAAGAATGTTTAGTTTTGCTAACGGCCTACAGCTTTTCTAGCTTTTCTTAGCTATCATTATCGGCGTCCACTCCACTGACGTCCAGTGTAAATAATTTGTAGAAAACTCAAAGAAACGCGTAAGCCTATCGCTTTGCTCAATGCTTTAGAGTTATGTATTGTGTTTTTCATAATCTCGGATTTATTATAGAACGTCCTATCTAAATAGCATTTCGTTCACGCATTTATGCCAAAAGTATCTTGCCTTTCGTATTTAGAGGAAAAATACTTTCCGGCCCAGAATGTTGATTTCAGAAAGCAAAACACAGTAAGTAAGTAGATAGATATTAACGGGTAGGTAAGTAATAAACTTCCAAAACAAAGGCGAAACGTGTTTACACGACACAGGCTTACTGCTCGTATACTTTTAGAAGCACCTATTCTTTAACTTTATTAACTTTTCATATACTCGTACCTACTGTTACGATGTATTCATCTCTAGAAATATTATTATTTATTGTATTTAGTGTTCAATGCTTACATGCGACAGGTACAACCTCCGAGTCACAGTGGTGAGCGCAGTGGCGCACTAAGATGGGGCGGAGAGGGCGGTCCGCCCCTTGCCTCGGGTCTAGAGGGGCCTTCAAACATTGAGAAATCCTTTTAGGTAAATAAAATCCAAAATCAGGTGAAAGAAAATATAAATAAGTAGGTGGGTAAAACCCAGTTTCTAACAAAGTTGGAACTTGGAAGCCCCTAAGGATCGTTTCTGTAAAATAAAAGAAAAAATTCGAGCCTATCGCTATCGCTTAAACTCTTAAATGAGTTACATTTTTCTGTCGTTTTCGAGTCTAGAAAGGATTTTATACTAGAAAACTTAGAAGTTGAGCACCATGAAGGGGTCTTATTCAGTGCCACTGGATGAGCGCCGTGGTCTCATGAGTGAAAGGGCCAAAAAAATCTATACTTACTGTCTTTGGTCTGGTCTGGTGCGAGCCTGCGACCGTAATGGCAATGGATCCTACTGGCAATTCCATGCTGCCAAGCGATTTAGCGGTTCAGGGTTCCGGTATGATGCCGCGTAGAAATTGATTAGATGCAGCCCAAAATCTGTCACCAGGTGAGACTGTGGTCAAGGTCTAGCTTATCATCATACGTATTCTTACCATTATACAAGAAATAGGTAACACTTTTTTTTAATTTTCATGCCAGCCATTTTGAAATTCTTATTATTTGTTTGAAATATTTATTATGTGTGTATATGTGGCGACCTGGCACCGGAAGACGCAGTGTTGGAAGACCCCCCACTAGGTGGACGAACGACATCAGACAAGTCACAGGGAGCCGCTGGATTCAGGTGGCGCAAGACCGTGGCGTGTGGAAGTCCCTACAAGAGACCTATGTCCAGCAGTGGACGTCTATCGGTTGATGATGATGATGATGATGATGATTATGATTTATTATGTTAAAATTTCAACTCTACCTACGTTTCACGAGATACAGCCCGCTAACAGACGGACGGACGGACGGACAGCGGAGGCGTAGTGATAGGGTCCCGTTGGCACCCTTCGGGTACGGAACCCTAAGAACTTACTTATTTGCTAATAATTTGTTTTTTACTTTTTTAGTATAATTTATACCCATGATCGCTTCCGAAGCCATTGTTCAGGTCGTTCCCACCGACGCGACGCGAGTGAGAGCTCTCAATAATAAGTGGGGATAATTGATGACTTCAACAATACACCTTGATTGTTTTGTACTCGACAAATACTCAGACATTTACTTAACTACTCTAATGTTTTAGGATTCCGTAGGCACCTCATAGCTGTGATAGCCTAGTGGTTAGGATGTCCACCTCGGAGGGACGTGGTGGACTCCATGTCGGGGGTTCGATCCCGGGCACGCACCTCCAATTTTTCGGAGTTATGTGCGTTTTAAGTAGGTAATTACTAATTACTTTCCTTAACATTCATTTTAACGCACGAACGCACGAATTTTAAAGACGTAAGGTCTAAGCAAACACAAGTAAAGGAAAAAATCCAAAATTCGTTAATTTGTAGTTAAACCACATAAAAAATTATTTATTATTTGCGTTTGGAGAAATTTAGGCAGCAAAATAATTACAGGTATCCCTTCCAAGGAACGCAACCCTCGGTGCGCGAGTCCGATTCACGCTTAGCTGTTTTTTTTAATTGATTACCAGTTACCACTTACACGAGTGGTAAGAACCGTTTATAACATGATGCTTGACAAAATATTATCGATTTCAAGTGCGGTTCCCGTTTATTTCAATAAAACCAATTTTAATGTCACAATTAATTTACCGACGCACGTTGGCTAATTCACATTTCGTATTATCATCAGCATCATCATCATGATCAGCCCATCGCCGGCTCACTACTCTCGGCTCTACGGGAAGCGATCAATGACGTAACAATGCATAAACGACAAATATTTTTCAAGTTTGTAACAAAAGATACTTTCCCGCAGAAATTACTATATTTTTATGTTAATAAAATTGAAAAGTATTTGTCGCATACGCATTGTGACGTCATTATTCGCTTTCCGTACAGCATGGCGTTAATAATTAATTGTGTTAAAAATAAATAAAATCATGTTTTTTTAAATAAGTAACTCTCTTTAATAATGAATGCTAGCCCCATAAACAACCGATATACAAAAAATCACATCATTTTATTACAACAGTCCGAGACCCTATTGGATTGCCGCTGTAGCTGGTAGAAATATTTCGGCAACGTCACAAAAATCGGTCAAGTACGAGTCGGACTCGCACAAAAAGGGTTCCGTACCATCGTACAGGATATAACACTCAGCGCGATCTACATAATATTTTGATTTAGTAAACTAATTACCTAATTATTTTTTTGTAAACACACTTTAATTTTTAGGGTTCCGTACCTCAAAAGGAAAACAGGAACTCTTATAGGATCACTTCGTTGTCTGTCTGTCAGTCTGTCGGTCTGTTGTGTCTGTCAAGAAAACCTATAGGGTACTTCCCGTTGACCTAGAAAATCCGAAATCCGTGAATTTGTGGCTATATCAATGTGTTCATGAACAAATAATTAGTATTTTCAATTTTCTGAGTAAAATAAGTATACCAAGTGCCGTGGGGTTTCATATAATTATGAAATGGCTTTACCTGAACATTATAAAACAGATTTTTGTTTATTTTTATACTTTATGGTTTTTGATTTATCGTGCAAAATGTTGAAAAAAAAAATGTTGAGTACGGAACCCTCAGTGCGCGAGTCTGATTTGCACTTAGCTGGTTTTTTTGGTGCTGTAACCACAAATTCACGGTTTCGGATTTTTTCCTTGTGCTATAAGACCTACTTATCTATCTTCCAAACTTCATGATTCTAAGTCAACGGGAAATATCCTTTAACTCCTCTACGTTTTGATTCCCTTTTCTTGACAGACAGACAGACAACGAAGTTATTTTGTAAGGGTTCCTTTTTCCTTTTGAGGTGCGGAACCTTAAAAAGAAGCTATTAATCGCTAATAGAGGTTATTCCGATATCTAGACCCGAAATCGATAGTCGATTAATAATAAATCCTAATTTATCGTCGATTTAATTTCCAGCGTAGCAATGTAGCACTGTGGCCCTACCGCGGTTGTTTGACAGCTAAAATGTCACGATCGCAATCATCTCTGATTGGTTAATGCTTGCTCACTATTGGCCACAATGCATTGTTGCAACAAGAATCGCACAAATTCAGCCAATCAGAACAATTGAGATTGTAATAATGATTGATGCAGGTTTTAGACAATCGCCCTACTGTTGTGTATTAATAGCTAGGTATCTATCCGACATTAGCAAACTTTTTGTAAACGTTTATAAATTATGTAGAGTTGAGTAGAGACCATACATATCATCGTCGTGCGGAAAAAAAAAACATGTTATATTCTAATTTTAGGCATTATATTTTTATTACTGTTGCTAATTATAATATTAATAGGTATAATAATATATTAATGACGATAGATAAGTAAGTATTTTGTCCGCCACTCCGTTTTAGCTTTTTTGTTAATCACATAATCCATACTAATATCATAAATGCGAAAGTGTCTGTCTGTCTGTCTGCTAGTTTTTCACGGCCCAACAGTTTAACCGATTTTTATGAAATTTGGTTCAGAGTTAGCTTACATCCCGGTGAAGGACATAGGCTACTTTTTATACCGGAAAATCAAAGAGTTCCCACGGGATTTTTGAAAAACCTAAAACCACGCGGATAGATAAGTAGGTACTTTTTATCGGGAAAACAAAGGGTTCGTAAACGATGTCTTAGTATCCAAAATCCACGCGGACAAATTACCCAAAAGCACCAAAAGCTAGTTTCAATTCAAAGTTATAAACGCGCATTATAATAGGTAAGTAGGTAGGTACTATTAATTAAGTATTATTGTCTGTGTTCAAAATTCAAATTGGTTCTAAAGTAACTTCCAATAGAATATTGCGTGTGAGCGTTTGGGAATACAACACTCTAATAGTTAGGTACTTATTATTATTAGGTAATTAATTATTATTTCATAAAAAATACAAAAGTATAACGCAAAGTTTAATATAATTAATTCACTCACCGACAATAATTTATCTTCACTTCACCAAGCGCAAACCACAACAATTTAAATTTCTAAATAATTCATCGTCATTAAAATTATCATTTTTAATCTGTATTTCACCAAAAAGTTCAGTCCACACACATACACGCGTTTCAGTTTGTTATCTGTATCTGCGTTCGAAAATAGAATGAAGCGTGCCGCGTTCGGAAATAGAACATAAGTTTTTTGTTTTTGTGTTACATACTACGAGTTTTCTATCGGGAGAAGATTTCGCGTCGAGTTTCGTTCGAGTGGACCCATCGAGTCCGCGTGCGTCGGATAAATGACACCGCACCTGTCTGTCTACTCTCCTCGCGTGTAACGCACGGGGATGTTGTACTGATATCAATGACGCGCAAATTAAAAAGTTTATTGCACGCTTCACGAAGGTTCCGTAACTTTGTGAGATCTTTTTTCGACGTTAGCAGTCGTAGATTTAAACAATTACCTAATAGAGTGAGTTCAATCTCTAACTCGTAGGTAAGTATATAGTTAACGAATTGATCTAGATTCTAGGCGAATACCTATGAAATGCGTAACATACGTATGATAATAGTGTGTACCGACTGTAATGTAACTCTATAGAGATTAGAGGGAGTACCGCGCCCTTCCTGGCTTGGGAAGGAATGATTTTGTGATGAACTCTACATAGTATTATGATCTCTACATAGTACCTATAGTGGTATAAAACAAAGTCGCTTCCCGCCGTCTGTAAAAAATAAATACTGTATGCTTATCTTTTGAACTACGCAACGTATTTCAATGCGGTTTTCGTCAATAGATAGAGTGATATAATAAGAAGATTTATACGTAAGTAAATATGTAGTTTTTTTTGTGTTAATTTGTTGAAATATGACGATATTTGAGAGCTTTCATCGAACTTTTTTCGAAGAGCTTTTTAATTTGAAATAATATCCACACTGACTCCACATTAGTAGCAACATTGCACCCGTGCGAAGCCGGGGCGAGTCGCTATACTTACTATAATATAGTGGATACTTGAGGATGCTTATTCAGATTTTTTAGTTTCCAAACAGGGAATCCTAAAAGATTTCGGATTTGTAATGATTGATGTACATCAGATTAATTAACCTAGCCATTGGATTGAAATCGGATTAACACGACTACACAGGGTTGCTACATCTAAAGTAAACAGCTTTAAAAACGGACTGAATTGAGAACCTCCTCCTTTTTGGAAGTCGGTCAAAAAGCAAGGACATGCGTAGGTATGTTTCATAGTTGTATGAAAAAAACTTTGAATCTAAAGCCTGACGAAATATAAAAAAACTTGCTGTGGGGGCGCCACTTTTGCATTTTTATTGCAATAGGAACCAAGTTCAAAGTCTTGTATAGGGGCGCTGTTGGAAAACAAATGCTTAGACTATTCAAACAAGAACAAAGGGGACTTGACAGCAACGTTAGTTCCGATTTTCGGCACGCGCCAACAGAGGCTTGTAGCACTGTACATGAACCCTGAGAACATTAGGTACCTACCTACCTACTAGTATTTACACTATTTTTTTGAACAGTCGTATAAAACATGCCTTATTACATGTGTAATGGTTGTCAACCCTAGTTTACATCAATGCACAAGTAAGTAGTTACTGAATTACTTGTGAATTATGAATATGATGAATTCTTTCTGCCGCCGGTATTTTGGTAAAGTGAGTTGATTAATTGCCTTATGCCTGTCTGTCATTGATGATGACTTTTTCATAATAGCAATAAATTATCATTATTATTGCGATTTTATTCGCTCGCAGTTATTCGTTTAGCAAAATAGGTTTTAGGGTTCCGTACCTCGAAAGGAGAAAAGGAACCCTAATAGGATCACTTCGTTGTCTGTCTGTCTGTCGTGTCTGTCAAGAAGCCTATAGAGTATTTCCGGTTGACCTAGAATCATTAAATTTGCCAGTAGGTAGGTCCAGCACACGTAAGGGGAAAAATCGTGAATCGTGATCGTGAATTTGTGGTTAGATCACAAAAAAAATTAAAATGTTGTTCATGAACAAAAAATTAGTATTTTCTTCTTTCAAAATAAATTAATACACCAAGTGGGGAATCATATTATGAAAGGACTTTACCTGTACATTCTAAAACAATTTTTTATTTATTTTTATGTATAATAGTTTTTGATTTATAGTGCAAAATGTCGAAAAAAACGACTGTAGTACGGAACCTTCGGATTTGTTTAAGGATCTCCCATCTCATTGCGCCTTCAGCCAATTGCACCACAATACAATATATCTAATCGGTATTATTCTGATTAACTGAACTTGTATTATTCTATATGAAGCGGTGATAACTGATAGCCTAGTGGTTCAGACGTTCGGCCTCGGCACACGCAGGACTATAGGGTAAGCAGTGTTTTTAGGTCTCTATGACCTGCACGCCACTGGCCAATCAATGGTGAGAGAGGGCGTTGGGTATTGTATCACCCAGTCAGAGGTAATAGCGATCAAGGAACGTATCTGCAGTTGATAGACTATATAGGTATGGTGCAGCTAAGGGCCTGCAGGTGACCAGAAGTAACCTTGGTCAGCATAATTACATCAGCCTGGTTACCTATTCAAAGAGGTGCTGCTAGCATTGTATACAGTGTGTTATAGCGTTGTTGTGCTTTAGATGACGGTTTTGATAATATTTTATGTAGGAAAAGTTTTATTAGGAAAAGTTTTTTTCGTATCACAAAAAAATGAAAACGATAATTGTTATTATTATATTGTAAATAATTTAAAATAATTGTGTGCAAATAAATACTGATTATTTTTGACAGAATAAATAGGAAAAAATAAAAAGTTTATGGCAGCGGTGGGATTCGAACCCACGCCTCCGAAGAGACTGGTGCCTTAAACCAGCGCCTTAGACCGCTCGGCCACGCTACCCGTTGCAGTGACGGCCGAAATTACTAATCAGTCTTTATTTTAATGTCAATGTTAACAATGTTGTTAACGATCACATTTTTTAAAATATATTTTTAAAATTAAATAGGTGCTTATTATGTAATCAATCATCGAAACATTTAGTACTTTGGTTTGATAAATCTTTATTTAGAAATTAAAAAAATATGTTTATAAACTTTTACTAAGAGATAGGTAGGTACTTACCCACTCAATAACAGACTTTTGAAACAAATAAAATTGTACTAACGGGGTGACAGATTTCTAAGAAATGATGCAAGAGTTTACAATTTCATAGAAAGCCGCCAAGCCGTCACTTTACGACCTGCCAACTGTGACATTTTATACAACATCATGTTTAACTGAGAAAACTCGCTTGCCAGTGTAAAACAGTTTTCGACCCCCCACATTATCTACCTATAGTCCGCGACAGGTTGAAATAGCAATCGGGGTATGAGGCGGGGGCCTGCTCCACACACCCGCACCTCACCTGCGCTCGCCCGCACCAGGTGAGCACGGGGCTGTGGGGGTTGTGCGGGGCGTTCCCTCCCCATTGCTATCTCGACCTGTCGCTTATTATACCTACCTACTTACTTACCTATCAACTACTAAAATCCTTCACCATGATTAACCCATCGCCGCTCACTACTGAGCTCGGGTCTCCTCTCAGTAAAAGAAGGGTTTGGCCATAGTCCACCATGCTGGCCAAGTGCGGATTGGCAGACTTCACACACCTTTGAGAACATTATGGAAAACTTTAAGGCATGCAGGTTTCCTCATGATGCAATGTTTTCCTTCACCGTTAAAGCAAGCGATATTTTTTTAAACGCAAATGAAAAACTTGTTACCGTAAAATGGGCAACTTCTGAGCGTAGGTATAGGACTGGGAAAACGTGCCACTAAATTTGTAGGACTATGTGGCCATTTTATTGTCCAAATATTTACTAAGCTGCATACAAAAAATCAGCTGGATAATCATAATTTTTATGACCTCGTTATTGTGACATATTCAGAGTAGAGGACCCTCCAGTCATACCATCTATTTTGTAGGACAATTGTTTTTCCGAGTTTATCATCCAATAATATCTCAATGTTCAAAAAAATACTTATCGTTCATTAGTAGATATCTAAGAGGTGGCGCTGATTTATTTGGTTCCAAAACCGTGAAAAATTTTGTTCGCTTGTCATTATATCTTGTCATTAAATATTTAAATATCGATGATATCAACATTCCACCAAATCGACAAGTTAAACACCTGCGCAGTACAATAGCTACCTCTACCCAGAATTTTCACAGAGCAAAACTTGGGCGTCTTGTCAAACGGAATCTACTCACGAAAATCCAATCCCTTGGCGGCTGCTGGACTATAGACTAGGTACGTTTATCCCGGATAACTCGGATAGTAAAAGAGTTCCTACGAGATAATTTTATTATTCTATGTATTCCATGTTACTTAGTAGGTAGTAGCTGAGTTAAGCAAACTACCGTTACCAAAACAGGAGTACCTAAGTAACTAAAGTAGCTAACTAAGTTATATTATTTTCCTTACTTACATCGTTGGTTGTAAAATTTGGATGATGTGCAATCTATAGATCCAGAGCATAACCTTTAACTCTAAATATCGGTGTATGGAGGAAATTATATCAATAAAAGAAGGTATTGCGTATATTTAGCAACTTTGTTTGCAATTTGCAATTGCGAACAGCTTCTCAGAGCAGCCGTATAATAGGTAATCTAGGTATATAATATATAATAAATAAAATTGGAGTGTCTGTCTGTAATATCGAAATAACTAGGTACCTCATATTAGGCTCATATTATGGTTATTTGAACTGTACCATAACTGAATCACATGTTTTTAAAATTTTTGTCTGTTTGTCATGTCTGTCTGTTTGAACGGGCCAATCTCCGGAACGGCTGAACATATTTTCACGTGACTTTCACAGTAGAGGATTAACCAGGGAGTAACATAGGCTACTTTTTAACCGAATTTCGAGAAGAAGCAGTTGTGATTTTCTACCTATGTACACCGAAATCTCCGAGATTACTGAACCGATTTGCGTAGTTTCTTTTTTAATCGATAGATAAACGTTGTAAATCGTGGTGATCCCGCGGGATTTTTAATGAATCATCCGTTTAAATGTTTTACGGGCACATTGCATTACAGGGACGGACTACTACGTATGGACTAATTTTTGCCCTGGAAAATATAGTTCCCAAGGGATTTTCAAAAACCTAAATCCACGCAGGCGCAGCCGCGGGCATCAGCTAGTTATAATCATACATTTTGAGAAAGGTCTCAATGGTGATTCAATAATCAATAGGTAGGATGATGCCAATGGTGATTTAATGGGAAAAGAATCGATAGATTCCCGACGAGTCACACTGACTTCGAGACATTCCTGATTCCCACCGCCCACGCAATCTTTGAGAATCCTAAATACACGCAGGCGAAGTCGTGGGAATCTGCAGCTAAGTAGTATAATAATGCCTATCCTACAACCATCCTATAACAACATAAGAAGGAAGTACTAACGTAGGTACCTATGTCAAGTTAGTAAGTAGTAGTAACAAGCCCATTCTTCCAGTGATGATTGATTGATTCCATTTAGTAAATTTTCATTATAGGCAAATACGTGTTAAAATTCTAATCAAAGGGTCAACCAATCTAACAGTACCTGCCTAATATGTAGATAGATATTACTTATTACAATATAGCTCTTAATACTTAAAACATAGAGATCAAAATTGTTTAAAATCTTCCAGTTCCAATAATAGATACGATAGATTCAGACAATCATGTGTAATTGAGCCTGTGATTACACGTATTGTAATATAATCCTCAATATTATTATTCGTAACGTCTTGGTCTTGCTACCTGATAATAATATGCTTTTGTGTTTGTTCTTCGACATGCCCTTTACTCCGGGTTTCTTCGGAATTTTTAACCGACTTCAAAAAAGGAGGAGGTTCTCAATCCGTCGGATTTATCTTTTATTTTTTATGTATGTTCCCCGATTACTCGAAGACGCCTGAACTGATTTCAAAATTCTTTTTTTTGTTTAAAAGGGTATACTTTCAAGGTGACCCCATTATAAATTTGGTGAAGATGTGATGAACATCTTCGAAGATAGATAATGATACACCTCAACGGATAAAGATAGCAGGATCTAGTAAATTCTTACCTACTCGCCGGGCGATGGCAACGGCCCGTACTGTTTCGGCTTTGTTGTGCCCTTTCAAGTGTCGCTCGGTGCCGTACCGGCCAATGGAAAAGCACCCATAAGAAGTTCCTTGTCATGAAAAAATCCCCGATATGCATTGATATAAGAGAAGAAAGTATTAAATTAAAACTTTTGTTTAAAAATTTCTGCGTCGTTGTCATCGGCCCATTAGCTCAGTTGGTTAGAGCGTCGTGCTAATAACGCGAAGGTCGCGGGTTCGATCCCCTCATGGGCCACAACACACTTTTTATTTTGCTAATTATTTATTGTAAGTAACCTTTACAACTATTTCTGATTTTAGGTAGTTCACTCTGCTTTAATATCTAAAAAAGTTTCTGGTCTTGAGACAAAGTGCGCACAAAACAAGTAGTTCAATCTGAAGTCTGAACACGAGTTGTATGACTGCACGTCTGGTTTGTATATTAATCATTTTCCTTACTATAAACATAATCCTAAACCTACGCAAAAAGCCATGTTGCATCTTCAAATCAGACTATTTGTTTTGCGCGGTCTCAACGACAGAGACAGTGCTCTACAAATCTGGTATCTCTTTCTAAAGTTAGATTAGGTACATTAGGTAGGTACTTTCTGCCGCGTACTTGGATCTTTATGTCTAAGGTAAATAATAAAAAGTAATATTTCCTGACTAAATAATATATTTATTTTTCCAGGTATTCTTTAACTGTTTTTTTAATTCTTTCTTAAATCTATTCTTACATAAAATTCAATATTTTAAAATTAATTAAGTAGATACCCATTTATGTTTAATCCTACCTTACCTATTCATAAAAGATCTTAACATTTAAGTAAATCAATAAAATTGACAAAAGAAACCTAACTGTTACAAAGAAGTTTTTGATTTTGTATAGAAAATCCTTTAAAATAGTTAAACTAATTTTCTAGCCTCTTTTAAAACTCTATATACATTATGAATTAATTGCACAACCGGCCGGTTCTAATATTTACAACAATGGCATTCGTAACAAAGAATATCTATTATTTACAATATGTGCAGATTAAAGAAAATCGCTACCCATATTAAAAATGCGAATGTGTGTTTGTTTGTACTTTGTTGGTTTGACCTTCAATCACGTCACAACGGCAACGGAGCAACGGATCGACGTGACTTTTTGTATGGTTAGGTATAGTTTTAGACCTGAAGTGTGACATAAGACACTTATTTTATCCCGGAAATTCCCATGGGATTTTTGAAAACCTTAATCCACGCGTACAAAGTCGCGGGCATCAGCTAGTAATAATTAAAAAAATGACAAAAACGTTCAATAGGTATACGTCCCGCAAATTGCTATTGCGCTGGAACCATGTCTCATTAACATTGAAATGACGTCAGCCGAAATAAAAATATTCCATCAGCTCGAAACTTTAGTCTAGTGCTGACGTCACTAAAATGGCGGCCACGCGCATTAGCAGCGTTCAGTAGGTATACGTCCCGCAAATTGCTATTGCGCTGGAACCATGTCTCATTAACATTGAAATGACGTCACTTTGACGTCAGCCGAAATAAAAATATACCATCAGCTCGAAACTTTAGTCTAATGCTGACGTCACTAAAATGGCGGCCACGCGCATTAGCAATTTGCGGGAAATATACCTATAAGAGATTAAATAATTTCTGATAATTTTTTTTAAATACATAGTGCGTCGTTCAATGATTAAATATATTATGCATAGAAACTGATATGTGCAAATATAGACATCATAATGATAATAAAGTGCTCACAAGATTCAACATGATTAAAGACAGAGATTTGAATTTTGGATATTCGTAGTTCGTAAGTAAGTACCTACCTAATTATATTAAAAATGTTAAAATATGATATTAGAATGGAATATTCTTTTAAATTTTTTAAATAGATATCATGTCGATATACCTACCTTTTCCTACCTACCTACCTATTATCTTGGAATTAATAAATCCAATTGTATTATAATTTTCACAGCTGACTATAATATATTGGGAGTTAGGATTTTTTATAAATTAAAGAATGCCTCACGCAGCGCTCCCAAGTCCTAACCCATGAAGTTAACCCAGTCCAAAGTCCACTGACCACTGCACTCTAAACACAACTTATTTATGATCTTTTGGTGCTTTTATAAAGGTGGCAGTATAAAAGACGCTATGGAGTATGCCATCTAATGAAATTAACACAATAATATTCCCCAAAAGCCTCTGTCTGTATTTACTATTTACGTACTATTTTTGCTATTACAGTACCCGTAGTACAAGATTTTACGTCTCACCAAACCAAACCAAATTCGAGAGTCGAAATACTTCCGCGTTACAGTAAACTGGATCTTAAGTGCCTTGTTTTAAAGCTCAAGTTTGTCTACACTTCTACAGCCAGCGCTCCAAGCGGAAACATTACGAAATTAAAATCAGTGGCATTGAATATTTGACTTCAATTCAAGGCGGTTTAGGTCCATTTTACTGTAACGCGGAAGTATTTCGACTCTCGAATTTGGTTTCGTTTGGTGAGACGTAAAATCTTGTACTACGGGTACTGATTCTGTTTCTATGTAGGAAGTGATGTTTTGAATTACATTTTAATGAACGAACACTTAATCTATACCTTGAGGTAAAATTCGGTGGCACTAAACATAAAACCTTTTAATTATTAATCATTTTACCATAATAATATACTTATAGTGAATATTTCAATACATATACCTATTCACGTCAGAACATTATTATTTAAACAATTAAAATTACATATTTTATCATTTGGCTTTATAAATTTAACTTTTGGACGGATTGTACATATGGCGAATCATCTAAATTTGTAATGGAAGCAGCCGACGCTCTCCCGTCATGTCCAGTTACAATAGAAATAACACTTTTATGCTCAGAGTCACTGTCTCCACTTACAATTATATTGGTTTCACCAGCAAAACCAGAATCTATTTGCTCTTGACTGCGACCTAACTTATTGCGACGCCCATAACCTAATTCTTCGAAAATATGCTTCGAGTCATTAAAATTACCAAAAAATACCGAATCAGTTTCTACACTTTCTCCCCCAGATTCACTTCTTCCGTCACACAATGATTCCAAATCATCTGTGTCTGTATCTATATGTAAATTATTTATTTTGTTTGTAGGCATTTTCAGAATAGGTTCGGGAGGAATTAATTTTGGTTTCAATTGCATTAAATATCTAGCTCTTCGCTTTGATTCATTTGAATCTGTACTTAAATAACCAGAATCTTCTGTACGGCATAGTTTTCTTATATCAACTCGCCTGGGTCTTGTTCTAGCCGATCGTCTTCCAGAGCGTCTTGCATTTATATCACTTCGTTTTTCGTCACTTCTTGAATGTGGTGGGAATCTATCTCTCTCTTCTGATGAACGGTATCGATCACTTGGAGGACTGTTTCTGGATGTATTTCCTTTGTTATAGAACTCCGCACGTTTTTGTTTAGGTGGTACAGGTGGTTTGAATTCAAATGGATTGTCTAAGTTTCTAGGTTGTTCCAAATTCTTTATATAAGCTGCCAATTCTTGAGCACCATTAGGTACGCTACCCCGTCTTGCATAAAATCTTACATCATTTTGAGCTTTAGTTCTAGCCTCATAAATTTGCCTTAAACTACCAATTTTTCTCGTAAATGCATTTTCTGTTGGACTTTTTTGTTTTTGTGTTTCAGGAACAACAAGTTTATATTTAAAACTTCCACCAGATTTGAGCACTATTCTTTCGACACATTTTTTAGTTTCAGTTTCTTCCATTGACTTTTTAGGTTTTCTATCAAGAGTATCAGGATCAAAATCATCTTTGATCTTCTGTCTATTTTCTACAGGAGAACCTCGAACTTCAATTGTCAGAGGACCAAGATTTTCAATGTTATTATATATAGGTTCTACAGAGTTTATAAATACATCATTATTGGAGCTATATTTTTTTCTACTATCACAGTTATATGTTATTGTTTGATGAGAATTACTGGTTGAAGTAATTTTTAAATCACGCCAGCTTTGTGTTCTTCTGTCGCGAGTTATATTTGTGTTTTGTAGGGGTGACATTTCTTTCTTATTAGGTTGCGCCGCATAATCCAAGGAAAATCTTCTCTTTTTCAACATATTTCTTTCCAAACTATCAAACTGTTCATTTTCTGCATGCTTTTTACGATCTACGAAAAGTCTATTATTGTCACAAAAATAAATCGAATCCGCGGCGACAACTGGTATCACTAATTTTGGTACCATAGTAGGTGATTTAAGTATATCATAAAATTCATCTGGTTCTTCAACTCGACGACATTTATTTAATTCACGTATGACTGCCTGCATTTTTCTTTTCACTTCCGGAGACACTGGCTCCTTTACATCACTTAAATCTGAGAATTCGATTGGAGGAGGAGGTGGTGGGGGCAACTTCTTTCGAACTAGCCGAGTAGCATAATTTGAAGGACTTTTTCTTTCTAAAGAGTTAGTAGCAGTTGATAAAACAATAGTATTTTGAGATATTTTGTGATCCTGGATTATTTGATTTTCAAAATTATCTTCTATTTTTAAATTTATATCATTAATATACTTTGTTAAAAGCGATTCAGTAATTCGAACATCCTCTGGTTCTTCGTTACGTACTGGTTCTACTAAATTAATCCTAATTTCTTCTTTTTCTTTAGGTTCAACAACTCTTGGTGTTCCACTAACCTTGGCTATTGATTTTACAGGTCTAGTTGCTGTGGCAGGTGTAGGAACTTCGTCTAGCCATTTTTGAACTATCCTCTGTTTATAATCATCACTAACACAAGTTTTACACGAATTAGATCTAATTAAGCTAGCATTTTTCTTTGCTCGTTCATTACTGTTACATCCCGGACAACCTCCGCATAAAATAGTGCGCCGGCTATTTTCTCGCTTTAGACTTATAGCGCTAAATCTTCTACCCCTTCTTGCACAAGGAATATCCCAACCAAGATCTACTGTATGATATGATTCTTCTTCTGGTATATCATATAATATAGGAATGAATCTCTTTGATATCATCTTTTCCTTGGCAATAGACATGACTTCTCTTAATTTGGTTAAAAAGTCGACAGCTGCCGGTGGAGGACTCTGCAATTAAAAATAACTATTTAGTGGATGTTCATGATAAAACTAATATAAACAAAATTAATTGTTAAACTTAAACTATACCTTCAAATGTTCTATTTCAAAAAACACTGGATTAAAATACAATTTTCTTCTAATAATTGGTTCTCCTTCGGGTGGGAGTGATAAATTCTCTGATTCATCATTTTCTGCACTACAGTGAAGTATTGACAGGTCAGAATGTGGAGCCTTTTCAAGTTCAGGTGAAGCCGATCGTCTTTGGATCCGTTCATTGACACGCTCTGGAGTGGAAGATGCTCTTATTGATGGTCTTGACGGTTTTTTACGTCTTGAATGTACTACAGCAGATACGACGTTACAATTACGGTCCTGAAACTGTCATAATTTTTCATTAGCACCTTGAAAATAAAACAATAATTTATTCGGTTAAATTGCCAATGAAATTTAAGTAAAAAAGTACCTGTTGTGTTTTGAGCGACGTAGAATCAAATGTATCTTCTGTATGTTCGCTCACATCAGATAGACCTGCATCAGTTGTGTAATCACTTCTTGCGTTTTCTAAGTTCATCAATGGATTGGTTTTCATTATCTGAAACATAATAATTTTGGTTTCATCTACAGCTAAAATTTAAACTAAGATTGTTATTCACCTAAGCTTATTCCTTACCATATTATCCATGCCCAGACGTGAATCCATGGTAGATTCATTATCAGTAGAATTAGTGTGAGAATCATTCAACTCAGGGTCTTTTGACTTTCTTCTCTGCTTTTGCTTATAGTGGATGAAGAAGATTATTCCAGCTGCGTAGACGAAGACAATCATCAAGACGCAGACACCGATCGCAAGTGACTCCAAAACGCTGAGGCCTTGACTTTGCCCAGCTGGCTCTGTTGTGACCGTTTCTCCAGCATGGAATGGTATTGATCTAACATCTGAAAAAATCAAGAGATTAAAATTGTTATTGAATGTTGCGAAAGAAAATATAGTATAGAAAATATTGAAAATGTTGATTTTATGTTACCTAGTAAAGTTTGGCGAGTTATACCAGCGATACGGAAAGCGGCGCATGAAGCAGCAAGGTGAGTAGGTTTGGATGCTGAGCATAAGACGTGAGCGGTCACAAGGCGCCCTTCCAGACGCGTGTGAAGACTCGCAGAACCTCGCCACTGCCGAGAAAAATGTGAGTCTAGATAAAACAGGTAGTATAGTCGACAAAAATATTTATTTAACCATTGAGGACTATATTTAAAACATTTTTTACGTGACGAAATAAGTAAGTTTGCCACGTCCGTCATGTTAGAATTGCGGGAATATAAAGAATCTCACCGCTTCGAATCAGCCGTCGCAAAGATTAATTTGCATCATGGATTTGGCAAAATTCTTGCGACATTCGTTAAAATAAAATTTGGTAAAGCAAGAATGGGGCTGTTTAAAAAATTTAGAAGTCACAATTATATTCGCTGACACACCAATTTTTCTTAACTTACCTTATTATTTACCGTACTGGAATGTGTATTTTTATTTTTAGTGGACAATTGAAGTATTTTGAGTTACAGTATTAATTTCAAATTTTGTGTTTCAAGGTTCAGCAGGTACTATAAACAGATAAGGGTTCAATAAAAACTGTCATCCCCCTTCCAAGTTAGCCCGTTTCCATCTTAGATTGCATCATCACTTACCACCAGGGTGAGATTGCAGTCAAGGGCCGTGTACCTAATGGAATAGAGGGTTTGAATCTGAATTAACTAGGTTGCTGAAATAAGTAATTGTTGTTTTTAGATTAACAAAAAAAACCGGTCAAGTGCGAGTCAGACTCGCGCACTGAGGGTTCCGTACTTATCGTATTTTATCGACATTTTGTACAATAAATCAAAAACTATTATGCCTAAAAATAAATAACAATCTGTTTTAGAATGTACAGGTAACCCTTTCATATTATACCCGACTTGGTATAGTAATCTACTATGAAAGTTGAAAATAGCAATATTTGTTCATGAACACATTTTAATTATTTTCTTGTGATGTAACCAAAATTCACGGTTTTAGATTTTTCACCTCATGTCTGCTATAAGACCTGTACCTTTCTCCCAAATTTCATGATTCTAGGTCAACGGGAAGTACCCTATAGGTTTCTTGTCGTCTGTCTAGACAGATCTAGAGTGATCTTATAAGGGTTTCATTTTTCCTTTTGAGGTACGGAACCCTAAAAAGAAACAAGAGATTGGCGAAATAGTCGTTCTTGATTTAACTTTTAAAAAAAGGTCAGATCAAAGGACCCTAAATTCCCCACACTATCAACGCGGCATCAACATATTCAATGTAAGCGCTGCATATTTGCACAGACTGCACAAATTGTTCCTTTGACGACTCCGAGCTTATCAACGCCCACATCTGCGGCTCGCTTTTCACTGCCGACACCTTGACTTCCGACTGGAGAATACATGGGATAGCTTAAAACTCAGTCTCAATTTTTAGCCTCAATATTTATTTAGCTGAATCCTATTGGTGGAGCTATTCATCATTTTCATCAGCTAGTCATTTTGTCGTTTTCTGAGTACGGTTCTCCTCTCAGAATGAGAAGGGTTTGGCCATAGTCTACCACGCTGGTCACTGGTCAAGTGCGGTTGGGAAGATTTCATACACCCTTGAGAACATTATAGAGAACTCTTGATGTTTTTTAGGGTTCCGTACCTCAAAAGAAAAAACGGATAGATAGCATAGCATAACTAGCATATGCTTGCGACTTAAGCCCCTAAGGGGTTGAATTTTCAAAAATCCCTTCTTAGCGGATGCCTACGTCATAATAGCTATCTGCATGCCAAATTTCAGCCCTATCCGTCTAGTAGTTTGAGCTGTGCGTTGATAGATCAGTCAGTCAGTCAATCCTTTTATATATTTAAATATAGATTTAGGTATTTAAGACATAAGTATGGATACTCTCTAGTCTTTATCTACTTAGAAAGTTTCGAGATCTAAATTTAAGTTTTTTTAGATTTTTTTGGTTTCCAAATTGCTCGCCATAAAATTCTAAATCATGATTTTTTTTTTAAAGTCATATATTATTCAAAATGATATTATCAACAACGCGAAAAGCACAACTTTTGATTTTTATATCCCTGCATAAATTAACAAGCCATTAAACCCGATCCCCAATAAATATTCATATTTACGAGTAGGTATTTCAATTTTGTTTGAAACTATAGTTTACTGTGCTTTCCTTTCCTATTTAGTTAAGAAATTAAAATTCTGTTTATACCTATTTATTTTATTCGAAAGCACTTTTTTAAATTAATGTTTTCCATTTCTCTTTTATAGTTTCTTTTTATCATTAATTTTATATCATTTAATGAGAGTAAAACAGGCAGGTTCAAAATGTTAATACCTACCTTACAATTATTTTACTCACTGTCTTAGTTCTTACGTAAGATTAAGGGTCAATATTTTAAAACTACTTAAATACAAAAGAAAAGTATATTATTTACATTTAGAAAAAACTTATCACTAAAAAAATTAGGTCTAATATTGAAATGTTTAAAATTAATTCTTGTATTAATAAACTTATTTTCCGTAGTGTGAATTTAAATTTATAGGTTTAAGTATATAAATTCCGTTTTATAACTCCAATATTGTATTAGAAGAGCTTTATAGGTAAGCACCTTTTATCTCATGTATTTTTACTAGTGTCATAGAATCTAATTTAAACAAAAAAGTCGATATGGAACCGTTACTCAAATTCTACGTGTTTTACGCCACAAGAAGAACGTTTAATGTTGGATTTTTATGTAGGTAATTAATGGTGTACCTACACTGTATTTGCTACACAATTTTTTTTTAAATTCATTATAGGCAAACGCTTGACCTGATGGAAAGTAATCATAAGGCCTAAGATGGGACGCGTTTACTTAGAAGATGCCTATTCACTCTTGTTTTAAAGATACCCGGGTTGTAAATTGGTAGGAAATGGTGGTATTATATGCCATCAGTCTATTAGGTATAAGTTAGTACTATATCTCATAATATTATTAGTAGGTATGTCTGTTGCTTCTTATTCTGTACATCATGAAAGCTATCTATTTTATATGTTTTGAAATATATAATATCATTTAGGTACCTTGCATTTTTAACGTTGCAAGCATTTTAAATTATATTGTAAGTAATGGTAATAAAATAAATAATTACTAAAAAAGCTGTCTTAATACCCCATGATCGTTTTAAGTGTCTTTTAATAGCTTTACGCAGCGGCATTACCTAACTCCTTTCCTCAGTTTATTGTTTTCAAACATACTAAAATATTGAAGATAATGATTTTCAAACTAATTGCGCTGATAAGTTCAAATTCTTACTTAGTCTGTTCGCTATAGAAAATATCCTGCTGGTAGAGGTAGTTAAATATCATGGAATCTATATTTTGGGCTCAGACAAGGTGTTATCCACAGAACCTATAATGTAATGTAGTAGGGCTACCACATCTTTTCAACATAGATAGACGAGTGAGTTTTGTATATTATTTTGATGTGGTAGCTTCAACGGATAGTGGTCGATAAAACAATCGATCAATAGTCAATCGATGAGGTATAGACTGTAGATCTATCGAGCGACGTAAGAAATTACCGAGAGAAAGTTTTCTTGACGACGAATGATGACGTGTAACTTTGGACAAGTAACTAAGTAGATATAATAATATGTCGAATCGTAAGAACTTGCAAATCGACGATGACGACTTATCTCCTGCAACTATCGAATAATATCGATCGAAGGCATCGATCGATGTCGTTGGGGAAAGATATTGTAATTTGTAAAACCCCTGGCCGAGCAACAGTCGAAAACCTTATAGTGAATATTCGTAAACATTCCAAATACGTAGTACGTACACAGCAAATCGTACCTAGACCGTAATTAGAGACATAAATAAACCAAACTGTAAGTACTAGCCGTCACCTTATTAAGTTGGTGGTAGTGCATTTATTTTTAATATTTGCATCAAAAATTTGGCAAAAATGTTTGAATTTAAATAAATAATAAAGCTAAGTACGTGATAATGTAAATTTTTCAAGAACCATCCATGTGTGTGGCCGAATTGGCTACCGTTAAGATTTCAACTTTGATGATCATTTCGCAGATAATGAGATAACCGATGTGTTCATAACAGATCTCGGAGCCTCCCAATATGCGCTGAGGGTGGCCACCGAGGGGGATGTAGGTGTAAAAATCCTACATGTCTTTTATAGGACGTCGTCGGGTACCTTTAGGAGATTTCCCGCCATAAACAAAAACCTGTAATGTGCGAGTCGGGCCTAGCTCTTTCTGGGTCCTATACATAATAATTATGAACATCATATTTTCGGTGCATGAAATATTTCTTTTTCACATAAAATCATTTTGGTTTTGGGTCAACGTTCTACACCAAATAACAAAATTTTAGATTTCTAACTCATTTCGTTTACGAGCTAGAGACCTGTGACAAGCGGACACACGAATACACAGACAGCTCCGTTTTTACCCCTTGGGTACGGAATCCTAAGAAAGGTAGGTAGGTACCTACAGTAGGTAGGTATAGTAGGTACGAAGTCTCGTCAAGTGAACAGCAGCATCACCGATCTTTAATAAACGGTTTACGACTTTGACGAAAACAACAACGACGTTATGGGTTCGATATCACGGCTGCGGATATAAAAATTAAAGAAAAATCCACTGGAAAAGAAAATAATTGAGCAATAAAATATTACTAATATTCTGTTTAATTTTTTATCACTACACTCTATGATTTTTTTTAAAAACTTTTCAACTTTTTTTATAAAAACTTTTCATTTTGATTTTCAAGGTATCTGACGCTCACACACATATCGGAGATTATCGGAAGTCATGACAATAAATCTGCAGGACAGGTGACGTTAGTAGGTACATAATTAATTGTTGTTCAATGGCTGAAGGCGTGTATTTTGTTCCTGAAAAATAAAAATAATGGTACTCTAAAATATGATAATCGACGACATTATATAAGTACTTACTACCAGTCGATGCCCACGACTTCATCCGCGTGGGTTTAGGTTTTAATAATCCCTTGGGAACTCTTTGATTTTCGGGGATAAAATGTAGCGTATGTCCTTCCCCAGGATGAAAGCTATCTCTGTACTAAATTTCGTTAATGTCGGTTGAACGGATGGGCCGTGAAAAGTTAGCAGACAGATAGACAGACAGTGTGTCTGTCTATCTGTCTGTTCACATTTACAATATCATTGTGGATTATTTAACAAATTTACAACAGGCGTTTCCAGAAAATCTGAATCTGCGGCCGATCCAGATAGCTTTACGGATACATGTGTGACTGGTTTTTAGTACTTAGGTACCTACCTTTAAGTTGGTTTCGTAAGGCTTAATACCAGATACACCTTAATTAGTTATTCCCTTGATAATACGGTCGATAAATATGTGCAGATAAGTGCCTTATTTTGATAAAATTCTGCCTCTAATATCAAAAAGAATCCAAATATGCGTATTTAAGAACAGTCTGGGTGGCAACGCGTTTAAATAATAATACAAAATTTTACTTAATATTATCTTTTTAATGTATGATTTAGTAGGTATCTATTTAAGATACATAAGTTACCTACATCTGGATGAACCTGCATTTTTGCTATTTTATTATCGCATTATTGTATTCATCGAGAAAAAGGCTACTTACATATTTAAATCTAGAAACAATGAATGTACCTATAAGTATAAAGCTGGCAAACTTCAGCAAGCGGAAAATATTTTTTTCTCTAAGCTAACTCATTACATCAAAATCGGTTAAAGTTTAACGTAGATAAACGGATGGGCCGTGAACGTGAACTATTTAATTTTCCGGGATAAAAAGCTTATGTCCGAAACGAAGCCTAAATCGGTTAAAATGTTGGGCCGTGAAAAGCTAGCAGACAAACAGACAGGCACATATTTGCATTTATAATAATACTAGAGGATGCCCACGACTACGTCTGCGTGGATTACTCTCGAACCCCTATTTTACCCCCCTTGGGGGTTGAAGTTTCAAAAATCCTTTCTTAGCGGATGTCTGCGTCTTAGGTATCCGTCCAGTAGTTTGAGTTGTACGTTGGTAGATCAGTCAGTCAGTCAGTCAGTCACCTGTTCGTTTTATACATTTAGAAGACTATCTTATGCTCGCGACCTCGTCCGCATGGTCTATACAAATTTCAAACCCCCTATTTTACCCCTTTAGAGGTTGAATTTTCAAAAATCCTTTCTTAGCAGATGTCTACTGTGATTTGAGTTGTACGTGGATAGATGAGTCAGTCAGTTAGTCAGCTTTTCCTTTTATATAAGTACTAATTATGCCCGCGACTTCGTCCGCGTGGATTACGCAAATTTCGAACCCCTATTTTACCCCCCGAGGGGTTGGATTTTCAGAAATCCTTTCTTAGCGGATGTCTACGTCATAGTAGCTATTTGCATGCCAAACAGCCCGATCCGTCTAGTAGTTTGAGCTCAGGAGCTGTTCGTTGATAAGATCATTCAGTCAGTCAGCTTTTCCTTTTAATATATGTATATAGAAGTATGGATAGGTATGGATAGTATGGATTAGTGAGGAATAAGGACATATCTGGGTTTGTCACTTTTGTTGCCATCGCAGTACTCAAAAGTCGCGCGTAGTGCCTGACGAAGCCTTCAAACTCACCTGCAAGTAAGTGCTGCCCTCAACAACTCACCTGCAAGTAAGTGCTGCCCTCAACAACTCACCTGCAAGTAAGTGCTGCCCTCGTCACGGTACAGCCCGAAAGGCACGTCGTTGTCCACCAGATCTCGGAGTGTCACCCAGCCCGATGGTGATAGGTACTGTGCACTGGTCACTGCACAGATTGCATCTTCCACGTCTAGAAGAGAAAAATATTTCCATTATATTTTTGATAAATTACCAACGCGACGTTATAAAGAGGGTGATGGGAACTGAGAAGCGACTGGATGAGAAGGGCTGAAAATCTTTGCAGCCGTTTGAAGATTCATCTCTTTTCTAGTTTTCGACCGGGTGTGGTGGCGCTCTTTGGGAAAGGCATCATAGTTCAGCAGTGGACGTCTTATCATAGCCGTCTCCATAGCTTTGTGGACGAGACCATTTTGTCAGTTACCACGTTTCAGCATATTATATTATTAGGTAATTATACTTGCCAACTTACTCGCTAAACACCGACCGAATTTTGGCTTCCAAAAGAGGGACCGTGGCTACAAATCTACCTAGTTTATTTTTTAAAGAATATTAGCCATGTTAAATGACTAACATTCCAACATTCCCCATTCCACTCCAACTAAGCGTCAAGCTTGTGCTAGGAGTAGGTACGACAATAGTGCAACGGGCGGGGTTTGAACAGTCGACCTTTCGATTTTCCTCTCCTTTACCTGTTGAGCTATTGAGGCTAAAAGTTTAGTGCGTACATTTCGAGATCCCAATCGCCATTTTAGCTCAGCTGTTATGTTAAAAGTAGGGTTCTGCACCTTTAAAATGAGGAATGCAATCGTACTTTTGGTAAGACAGTTGACACATATAGTTACATATAGCATTATAACAACTTGATTATCTACAGCAATCGACTGCTATGCGTTGTCGCCACTAGGACCCACACATCCCCCGAAGATGAACATTTTTTTTTTCAATTTATAGATTAGTGCTTGGCTGCATTCAGACCCTGGTGGCAAGTGATAATGCAATCTAAGATGGATTGGATGGATGGATATATTACAAATAATAAGTAAGTAAGTAGGATAAATATACCCGTAAAAATTATTTCTTTAGAAGGGTAGATGATCTGTCCTTTCAGAGGTAGAAAGACGAAAGGTATTTGCGGTTTCGTCGCTCCACGTCCGAAACTGGCCATTGGGCATTCTGGAAAAGAATAGGTAAGTGTTAAATTAAGAAGTTAGTCACCCAGATTGATCACCTTCGCGCACCAACATCACACCTAGGTGAACTACCTACTTAAAATAAAAGCCGTCAAACATGATTTATCTGTTGGAAGAGTTGTAACTTGTAAGTTATCAAAAAAGTTCGATAGTCCGCAGAGACTATCTTGGTTCCAGCATCATGACACGGCAGTACTGACAACTGCAGTGTCATAGAGCTTGATAAAAAGAAAAGTCCTGACTCACAGACTTATTGACTCATCAACACCCAGCCCAAACCGTTGGACCTAGAAAGCTGAAATTTTACAAAAAGTTTCCCTTCATCACAGGGACTTATAATGTGAGTACAATAGTACTTACTTAGATAAAATCTCTGAACAGTTGAACTAATTTTTAATCTAGTGTACTAAGTAGGTAGATACTTAGCATAATGTTGAGTATAGTTTATTTTTTTTATTTTGCAATCACTGTAAAAGGCGCATAAGCAAATAAATATGAAATAATATCTACTTGGTGTAACTAGTAACTTGAAAATAAATACTTTTATCATTAAATTAATTACGTCACTGTATATTCACTTTCTCGGCAAATTCTACGTACCTACCATACCTACTGGTTACATCCTACTAAGTAGGTAGGTATATTATTTAAATGCGACAGCAAATTTCAGCCATTATTCTTCGGGCGTCTCATTTAAGAGTCAAGACCGTAGGAAAGTCGAAAGTGCTTGTGCAATTGTTGGTCATTAATAAAACATGAACTAGTAATAATTATATGGATACGTCATTTGCGACGAGGTTGACATCACAATGTGGGGGTCACGAATTTTGAACTCGGTTCATTTTGCATTTTGAACATGGAGTGCTCCGTACAATCTATCTATCTATCTATTAATGATATTTGCATAATGTTTTGCATTGCAACAAAGACATTTGAGGAACTGACGACCAAGAGACCTATAGTACGCGAATGGTCAAGATGGCAATCGGGGTATGAGGCGGGGGGACGCCCCGCACGTCCAACACCGGGTTAGCGCGGGGGCTGTGCGGGTGTGCGACGCGTCCCCACCCCGATTGCAATCTCGAACTGTCGCGTACTATGTCCAGTAGTTGACGTCTATCGGTTGTTAATGACGATGATCAGTGATATAAATGTTTCACTAGACGCGGCGCTTCATAGTACATCAATATTGTTACTAAGTAGGTTGTTACTATGAAGCGCCGCGTTTATTATTTACGCTTTTATTTACCGCGAATTACTATTGTTACTAAGTTATTACTAAGTAGTAACTAAGTTGTAACAACTTAGTAACAATCGTAATTCGTAATCCGGCGGTTGATTCACTGTTTAAATTTTTTCACAGCCAATCAAGGGTCAGAATTTGCTACCGATTACGATAACGATGAATAAGTACGTTTTTCTTGCAGAATTGGGGGGCTGCTTTAGAGTTTAGACGCAGTCCGTTCCTACGAACATAGACAAGTTGGAAGTTAGAAGTGTTAGAACAGACTAAGGCTAGTGTCCTCATTAGGAGAACAGTTAACAGTGAAGCGCTGCATCTAGTGGAACAATTATATTGTCGCTTGTGATGATGATGATGATAATAAATGTGTGCTACAAAATAAAGACAAGCACGAACCGTCAATGTTGTTAACACAAGTTCTGCGATCCTCTCTAAAGGCAGGCGTTTCTCTTCTACATTGGCACACGCAGCCTCCTCCGCCTCCCATGGCGGCCAACGCAGTTCCATGGGACACTTCCATACACCGAGTCAAGCCACAGTCTGTTCCTGTATAAAAAAAATACAAAAATGTATCTATCTTCGCAATCCTATTTGAGCAGATAATAAATATTGTGTTAAAGGTACTTAGGTACCTACTTAATCTGAATAAAACCGGCCAAGTGCGAGCCAGGCTCGCGCACCGAGGGTTCCGTACTACAGTCGTATTTTTTCGATATTCTGCACGATAATTCAAATACTGACACATAAAAATAAATAAAAATCTGTTTTAGAATGCACAGGTAAAGCCCTTTCATATTATGATACCAATGTATGTAGTTATATTACTTTGAAAATTGAAAATACTAATTATTAGTTCTTGACCACAATTTAATTTTTTTTTGTGTGATGTAACCACAAATTCACGGTTTTCAGATTTTTCTCCGAATGTCTGCTATGAGACCTACCTACCTGCCGAATTTGATAATTCTAGGTCAACGGGAAGTTCTCTGTAGGTTTCTTGACAGACCGACAGACAGACAGACAGACAACAAAGTGATCCTACAAGGGTTCCGTTTTTCCTTTTGAGTTACGGAACCCTAAAAATACAAAAAATGTACCTACCTTCGCAATTCTATTTGAAGATAGTAATATTGTGTTAAAGGTAGGTACTAAAGTCTTCGAACAGTGCGTGCTGCCCGTAAAGACATAATTATGGATCCGAGACATGCTCGCTACTATGGGCCTCATAAGAAAGCTCAGAGTCCTCAGCGGGCGATGGAGAGAGCTACGCTTGGAGTTTCTCTACGTGATCAAATCAAAAATGAGGAAATCCGTAGGATAACTAGAGTAACCGACATAGCTCAACGGATTGCGAAGCTGAAGTGGCAAACGGCAGGGCACATAGTTCGTAAAACCGATAGACGTTGGGGTCCCAAGATGCTGAAATGGCGACCTTGCACCGGAAGGGCAGCGTTGGAAGACCTCCCACTAGGTGATGATGATGATGAAAGGTAGGCTAAATACGGCTATAAGCAACTTTGTACCGAAGTAATATGAGAAATCTATATATTTTATGTTACTAAAAAGAATTAAAGCTATCATCATTCCTATTTATTTATTAGGTACTTACCAACTAAGGAGAATAGATCTCCATTAGCAAATCTAGTAACATTCGCCAGCGACATCTCTCCACTCGTATTAGAAGCACTTGCAAAAGCTATCATCATGAGTATCAATAGCGCCATCTTTCGTCAAGCTCGGGTATCACGTAGATAATGAGCTTTCTACGTTACTCTATCATTGTTAACCAGCTGGCGCCATTTTCTGTTTCAGTTGTAAACGTACAAATTTTTGACAAAAGTACAATTAATTTTCTTTGGTCTCTTGATTTTGTAGACATTTTTGTTGCATTTCAACTTCTCCGAAGGTGACCTAAATCTCATTCGTTGCACTCACGTCTGAAACAAGAAAAAGAATTAAGTAGGTATTAGACGAGCTAATAAAATAATTATGATTAATGAAATGACTATAATCAATGATATTAGAAGAAAAAGACTATAATCGCTACTTCAGCAAGTCTTAAAATAACCGGCTATTAAAGTAATATCGAACATTCATAATGTAATTTTTGAAAAACCTACCTATTCGACTAAGGAATGGAGTAGGTACCTACTTAATTTAGTTTAATAGACCTTTTTGTTCATGGTAGGTAGGTACAACTTATTGTGGCTAGGTCATCGATATAAATGCCACATTTTAGGACCAATGAATCGGTGCCATTTTGCTTGTTCAATGGCCCTGTCCTTACGAAGTAATTTATAAGTCTATGGGCTAGGTATATTTTGTCATCTATGACCTGTCTAATAATGTGGGAAAGGCAAGGCCTAGCTATAGCCTATAGGCAAGGGAGGGGTTTTGCGGGTTCAAAGTTCATACCCTCAGAAATCCCAGACATGAACCGAAATAACTTTTAAAACGTAGAGGCCCGCTTTTTTAATTTCCTAACAAGTTGGGCCAAAATTTTTATTTGCTCCAGATAACCCACTGCAATCTATTCAAGCCATTAGAACAAAATTTACAGACTTTATATTATCAGCAGTAGGTACCTACTTACCAATAAGAAGTTTATATAAGAATATTTTGTAAACTTGTAAATTATTGTTTATATACTATGTAGGTAAAAGCTGTGATAGCCTGTAGCTAGGACATCCGCCTTCTAATCGGAGGTCGAAGGTTCGATCCCGGGCACGCACCTCTAACTTTTCGGAGTTATGTGCGTTTTAATTAATTAAATATCACTTGCTTTAACGGTGAAGGAAAACATCGTGAGGAAACCTGCACGCCTGAGAGTTCTCCATAATATTCTCAATGGTGTGTGAAGTCTACCAATCCGCACATAGCCAGCGTGGTAGACTATGGTCAAAACTCTTCTCACTCTGAGAAGAGATCCGTGCTCTGTAGTGCGCCGGCGATGGGTTGATAATGATGATGATGATGATATGTAGGTAGGTATATATCTATACCTATCTGTGTAATTATTACTAGAGATTGTTATCTTTTTAATCCTACGTTTATAATTATTAATTTCCTTAACCAAATAAATAATAATTAGCTCTAACTATAAATAAAAACTAATTGCTATTTCCTATCGGATTTTAAAATTGGCCGTTGTTTTAATAATAGCCATTGCCCATTGGCGAGTGAAAACGTTATGCTACTTTCGAATTATTCGTAATATTTATTAATTTATGCATGCCATCTTCGGTAACATCCAACTTGACATCGAATATCTGATTTTATCTGTTATTTGAATATTATTGTAAAAAATTGCAAACTTCCATCCAAAGCTAAAGTTCAGCTGGTCAATTCCGAAAAACTTGCATCAATCATTATGATTGGCTGAATCTTTGGTTTTCTTGTTGCAACAATGGATTGTAGCCAATAGCAGAGTGAACTATAGAGAGGGTTCACTGGTTAAGGTATATTTTGTTTTTCGAGGTTAATTGTGACTACGGAACCCTACACTGCGTGTGGCTCGCCACGCACTTGGCCGGTTTTACAATGAAAGCTCGCGTCATCGATGAACAATAATTCTACCTAATACCTATCTAATTTATGTTAATAATGCTAATAAAATTTCTCGACTCTAGTATCATAAGGTCGGATGTGTACTACCGACCAAACTCACTTTTTTACATAAAGGTAATGAGCATTTCGGGCTCTTTCTGCCAAGCTGACACCAGTATTTCTATCTCTTTTCGTTGCAAAGATAAATACATGCATAATGTCGTATCTGAACACATTCTAAAAATTTGGAGAACCATAATTATATTTTTTGACTTGCGTATGTATGCATCAAAGCAATGGAGAAAAATGATAGATGTATTTTGAGTTCGACCATTACGCTACGAAATAAGTTTATTTGTAATACTAGCTGGTACTGCAGTTACGCACTTCTGCTTCTAAAATATGTAATAATTTTGTTAGGTAAAATCACAACAGATGTTATGCTTCGAATTTTTTGTATTAATATTTGGACTGTGAATCATTTAAGACTTTTTGCCTTGTAATATAAATAATTTTGCAATAAAATTCATGGAAGTAAGTTGAAATAAAGCTTTTTGTTTGTGACTACATTAAAGTTGATGTGATTAATAGGTAAGAGATCCATCCTATTTCACCAAAATTTTGGACTAAACTGCGGGAAAAAAGTAAAGAGCCAGAATAAAGCTGAAGACATTTTGAAAATGTAGACTAGAAAATCTTTTAGGACCACGAAAATCACACCATGGAAATCTAAACATATATTATAATAATACCCCACTAAGCAAAAAACCGTGCATTTATGGTTTTTTTTTATGAATCGTAGTTCAAATCATCAGTTCAAAAATTTATTGCCCTAGTTTTTAAGGTAGCCTTAAAAAATTAGAGTACCTAATCAATTTTTTTCTTCTTTACCCGTCTTATAATCGACCGAATTTGATATTAATCGAGAGCAGAAATTATAAGGCACCTACAATATGTGATGATAGTGATTCTAACGAAACATACCTAAATTTAGGAAGCTTTAGATTATGTTAATTTAAATATAAATGTAGTATAAATTAATTTATTAATTAAACAACTAATGAAAGTGAAAGTAAAAAAATAAAAAACTTAACTAAAACACGAAAGAAACAGTTTAAAAAAGTATATCTGTTAAAAAGAACAGTCGAAACAGAAGCAATTGAATTTTCAAGAAAGCAGAAAGTATTTTTTTATTACAAAAGTGGCAATGCCGGATTTGACTAACAGTAAATCCTTATACCTGCGTAGTTTCTGCACCTTAAAAACCATTCATGATGCTACCAGCAGTATTGCTACATTAATGTGGTCTGAAAACATCAGCTGCAGCGGAAGGAATAAAACAGTATCTTGTCTTATTTCATTAATCTACTAGAGAAGAAACAAAGTATTCTCGAAATTGTTGAAGAATTGACTTTGTGGTCTGATAATTGTGTCGGTCATAATCGGAACATGATAATCGTTATGGCTTACTTATGATTATTATAAGGATTACCACACTAAAAGGTGATAAATCACAAGCTTTATGCTAAAATGCAACATGTACCTACGTGGAGTAAGATGTAATCCATGCACAAATAGAAAAAAGGGGACAGCTGAAAACAATGCAGATTACTAAACTAAGAGATTGGTCACAGTTTACAAGAACATGCGAAGGAAACAAAACTTTTTGATAAGTTTGATTTGGCACTACAACATATTTTTAAAGACCACATCCCTTTACAAAGGTGATATATCAGGACCGTTTGTTATTTCAAAAAAAAAAAGAACGGCGGGGATTTTCAGATTTCGGAATATATTACCTGGCTACAACTAACGCAATAATGCTGGGTGTTATTATTTTATAAACACTACTTTAAAGAAGACTTTTTTGTATTTCATTAGTATGTTATAGGTACATATAAACTTAAAATTCTTCCCCGCTTTCGCCCAATATACGACATAATGAGAAACCATTATTAGTATTTATATTAGTGTATTAATAATATGTATTTTATATTCTTATTATATGGTTTAGTTTATTTACCTATTGGTATTTAGGTTTATTTTACACCACCTCCCATTGTCCGTTTGTTCGTTTTTTCCCTAGCGTTAAGGTTGTCTGGAAGAGATCGCTATTTAGCGATAAGACCGCCTTTTTGTACCTACTTATTAAGATTTCTTTTTGTAACCTGTCATTTGTGTTTCTGTGGTGCAATAAAGTATATACATACATACATACATACATTATCCACTGTAAAATATAACCAACTTTTGCAGTAGGTACCTGCTGACCTCCATTCTTACTTTACGTTCCTAATCATTATAAGGAAAATCAGGCTATGTTGGCATGTTTTAGATTTCTATATTGATGTAACCGTCATGTGTGCAATTCCACAAAAAATGTTTGGCCCACTGTAGGTTTCTAAGTACTTTGTAATTTTTTTTTCCAATTTTTGGCCGTTGTTTTTAATTAATGGGCTTTATTTGTGAATTTGTAAATGTTATTTTCATTCATTCAGAAGTCACAAGGTTTACACGGATGCAATGGTCAGACTATCGGGCGAATGCAATTATTATGTTTCAGATCTAACTAATCAGTTTCAGAAAAAATCAGATAGGTACATTGTTGCTATCTCACAAAACTCCTAAATGATTTTTGTGAGATAACTACTGTGATCTTTTGTCCGAATATTACTTATGTATAATCAGTTAAGACGTATTATGAAATATTAAGTAATAGATCCGACTTTTATTTCAAATTTGTAATAGTAAAAATTGCAGCCATAAAGTCGGTTTACAACTTATGCACACAATTTTCTAGCACAGTTACGAATATTACCAGCATAAAGTCGCATATCGTCCATTTTGAAGAAATTGTGAGTTTATATTTTATTTATTAATGATAAAGTATTTCTAGTAATGGTTAATGATAGGTACAGTTAAGTGTTAAATATTACAAAAACAACTGAACTGGTATCTCTAGTAGTTTAGAAATTATGACCCGATTTCCCTAGCATTTTTGTTTTGGCTCTCCTGAAAAGTAGCAAAAATCCACATCCGACCTTATGATACTAGAGTCGAGATTTAAGCCATCATAGCGTATAAAACCATCTAACAAGCTAACAAAGCCTACCAATTGACAACTATCGACAAAAATTTTAATACAATGGCCTATAAGATTAACACTATAAGTAAGGCCAAAGGTTATCGATACCTCACGCACAGTAGGAAAATTACTTACGAGTGTGTAATACTGACTGTCAAACAATGTTTTATTCTGAGGTTTTATTGTATCTATCAATGCCCATTCTGACATGAGTAAGTATAGTTAGTGAGCTAGAGAGTAGCATAGGCTACTTTTTGTCCCGGAAAATAATAGTTCCCACGGGATTTTCATAAATCTAAATCCACGCGGCTAAAGTCGCAGGTAGAATAAACCAAGCAGAGATAGGTAAGGTAGGTAAGTTTGCATTCTAGCTATCAAACTAAAGTGATATAACTGCGGGCCCCATATTATTCTCTCATTTGTATAATCATCATCAAGTGTAAAATTGCCTGAAATAATTCTTGACAGCTGCAAATTAGACGCAACTCTCAACTCTTAACAAAACTCGTAATTTTTCAGAAGCGATTTCAAAATCGTAATGCTGCTAAGTGTTGTTGGAGATAGTTGACCGGCCGATATTTTCCTTGACTCCGAATATTTAAGTATGCCCTCCGTGGGTTGGTTTTTCTCACACATCGCATCTACAAGTAAGTTAGACATCTCCTTACAGCAACGTTTGCGCAATCATTGCAGATATTATGAAAATTAAATTTAAAATTACGAAATAGCACCCCCAGAATAGAGCTGTTTTTATTAAATTAATTTTAAAGTAAAAGAAATAGGAAAATAATTTAATAAAGTCTTTTGTAACAATTAAATAATGTCGAAATCGAGTACAATGGTCTTTTATTATATTAGTAGACTAGCTTCTGCTCGCAGCTTCGCCCGCGCGTGGCCTACAGGAAACAAATGGCATTTTTTTTCAGAAACACCACCCTGCACCCTGCACCAGCATCGAATACCACATATTGGGGGGCGGGATTTTCTCATAGTCGTTTCTTAGCTGACACCTAACCTCAAGAAAAAACCTACTTTACAAATTTCAAGTTAGTAATATCAATAATTAAAACTGTCTCATACAAACTTTCATCCCCTATTTTACCACCCTTATGGGCCAATTTTCCAAAAATCCTGAAACACGTATTTCTTCATTTGGGACCTAAAACCCAAATACCAATTTTCATGCAAATAACTTGAAAAATAACGGACTTTTATACAAATTTCCATCCCCCATTTAACCCACTTAGGGGTGGAATTTCGAAAAATCCTTTCTTAGTGGATACCTACTCTTTACAAAGAATAAACCCTCAAAATTTCATGTCTTTAGGACCAGCGGTTTAGGCTGTGCGTTGATATATATGTCAGTCAGGACTTTGAATTTTATATATATAGATTATTATTATCTACTTAATTATTATTATTATGCAATAAGTGTGCAAGTTAGAGCTTTAAAATATCAGGTGGTCAGTTGGTCACTGAATACATTGATTTTTGACCTGACGCATATTATTTTTAGCAGATTTTGTGCAATAAGTAGAGTTAATAATAATCCAGATACGAAAAGACCTACTTACCTACTTTGCTAAAGTTGAGGCATAAAATACAATGTAGAGCTTAGATGGCGGACTGCGAAATCCAATACCCTTAGGTCGAAGGTTTAAACCCCATCCATTGTTGTAAGTACCTACCTACTGCTATTAATATAGCTTAATTTAACGATAGTGAGAATGAGCCTTTTAATTATTTTTTTATTCTAGAGCCGACAGTTCGCATTTAGTAGTCTAAGAATACATATATGTACCTACATACAGGTCAAACACATAACCCTCCTTTGGGCTTCACTGCAGTCGGGTAGGTAATGAGAGCAAAAAATCCATTATTCATAAATAGATGATGCCCGTGGCTTCGTCCACGTGGAAATATAGATAGATAGATAAATTTTATTCTTTATTGCCATACTAAACATGGCAATTTTTAGTATGTATAGTTACATATAATATGCTAGGTAAAATAGGTGAACCTTAGGTAGGTACTAACTACTTACTAATTAAATGCCTCTCAGTCAGTCACTTGAACTGATTGAAATATTTCACTCAAAACAAGAAATCATTAATCACAGAGAAATTAAAGTGCTCGGTAATGATTGAAATGTAAGGTGTGCTGAACAAATCAAAATGAGTTATTAATTTATTTCGCACATCATTACCTACTGGTAGTCGATCGATATGGCACAGTTAGGAATTTTCTTTTTCTTTTTTGACATTGCGGTGGCTGGTAAATCTGTTAACTACGGGGTCCGTAGTCTGTACCTACCTACCTAGTACCTATATTCCGCGACAGGTTGATATGGCAATCGGGGAGAGAACGCCTCGCACATCCGCACGGCCTCCGCGCTAACCCTTTGCGGGCGAGCGCGGGTGACATGCGGGTGTGCGAGGCGTCCCCCCGCCTCATACCACGATTGCCATATCGACCTATCGTGGACTATAGGTACATACATAATACAATACAATTATGTACATGAAACTTGAGAAGTGAGAAACATTACACTCCCGTTTTTGGCAAGTCGTGTAAAAAATACGCTACGATACGAACTAAATTGATTGGTTAGTAATTTTTATCCACCAATGAAGTGCCCACTGAGATAGTTACATATCTTACAATAATTCGATCTCTTGGAAATCACTCATCTCGGCTCACCCTGCTGGTCATAGATACCACACGCCTATAGCAATTAACATTGTCATTAACTTTCATTATGCGTGTTTTTATTAATCCCACATGCGGTCAAAGGCCAGCTGCCATAAACTATAAATAATAAATCCAAAACCGATCAATATGCTTAGTATAAGTATATTACATCTCACTCGAATCTACACTCACAGATCTTTTCAACCTGGTTCCTTATCTTCACCTTCTACTATCGTACCGCAAGGCACGCCAAGGTCTGCACCCGTACGTAATCGAAATTTCACGGATACGTAGGAAGCGATTTGCCTCCTCATTTCTGATTCGAACTGCTAAGATTAGGAACACACTTCCAGCATCAGTTTTCCCCTCCAATTATAATATGGGTACCTTCAAGTCAAGAGTGAATAGGCATCTAGGCAAGCGCGCTCCATCTTAGGCTGCATCATCACTTGCCACCAGGTCTGATTGCAGCCAAGCGCTAGTCTATAAATAAATAAAAAATTCAAGTACTGAAACAAAGTAATTAGACGTAAAGGTAGTCAGTCGATTTTACGCCAAAAATTCAGTAGGTACCACCGATTTTAATTTCGCAAGGTTTCTGGTTGGATCTCGAACTTGTATGGACAAAATTAGTCAACAAGGATTTTTAGGTCCATTTTACTCTGACATTAATGTGTTTCGTCCTCGAATTCTATCAACGTTGGTGAGACGTAAAATCTCATACTAAGCACAAAGGTCCGTTACCTGATTCTCTTATAAAACGGTTGTATTTTATATTAGGTCTTTTTATGCTTCACAATATCTCACAGTGCTTTATTATATTTTATCAATGATTTCTAGAGGTGACCTTAATTCAAGTCGCGCATCTCATTTCTGAATTTTGCATTTCTACTAAGGCACTGTACCTACTATTCTAGGTAAGTAGGTAGGTTACCTACGACGCAGACAACATATAACTTGAATGTAAGATATTTTCAACAAGAGGCAATAGGCATTTTCTGAGCAAGTGCACTCCAACCTAGACCTTATTTTAATCGTTCTCATCGTCGATGATTGTCATCACTGGTACGTAATATTGCGTGTAGAAAAAAATGCATTTTACTAAAACTATCTTCACACTATGTAGCTATTTTTTACTTGTTAGCTTTCTTCTTCTTTGTCGTTACTTTTATTTTCTTTTCCTTTACCTGTTATTTTCTATTAGACAAGTAGGTAAGCATAGCTGCAAGAATATTTAAAATTTAGAGCGAATGCAGACAATTATTACGAAAGCTTCTGAAAGCTTTTATAACCGAAATTATTATTTTACAAAATTATGAACTAAGTTTATTAAATAGCAATTTCAAAATCGAAAATAGACCTACCTATACTTACTTAAATAATTATATTTACAACTTTTTTTACAGCATAGAATTTACAACTTTTAATTTTCACGTCCGATATGGTAAGAATGACGCATCATTATTTTCAAACTAATTAAGATACTTACCTATCAATTAGTTTTACCTACGGAATTTGACCTCACTTGAAGTTATATTGAGCAATTTTTTGCCACCGCCTTTTAATTTGAGCAGTCGAAGTGTGAACTATGAAATTAACCGTAAAACCACCACGAGTAATTCACACATTATAAAGTTATTTAGTTTTGGTCTACGTGAATGCTCATTTGAATTTTAAAATGCCGATGTCATGAATTATATCATAAGTCATAACGTAACGGATATATTTGTTTTAGGGTTTCTATAAATTTTACAACTTAATGATTTTAAGCTTATTTCGTGGTTTGACGACATATTTTAAGGTAGATAACGGGTACATACCACGGTTAATTTGATGTTTTTATCTGTCGATATTTCAACCCAATTGCATGGGTCGTGGTCACGACGGGACTGCGGTGCTACGAGAGATGAACTGTCATGGGCAGTAACTTTAATTAATCAAAACATGGTAATCGTGACATAAACCAATTTATTGCAAAATTATAATAAATAATTAAATTTATAGGTAGGTAAAAAATAAAAAAATAAACAGGTTTTTTTACTGCATGTTTTTATTAGCTAGCGGTTAGCCGGGAGTGCCATGAGCTAAAAGCTATTAAGATTTTGATAATCTGCAATATCATGTTCGATGAATATAATTATAATTAGATCAATGACCAGTCTAGATTTTTTTACTCTATAAAGTATACTATTTAACACTTTACCTCTACTACAATATCAAACTCTATTATTATTATTATACTCTGCATAGTATTTCTTATTTCATTAATCACAATAATTATGTGATTAAGAAAACTCTAAGAACTCTAAAGAAAAAGGTTTTACAGATATTGATCATGTTAATGTTAATGATAATAACCGGGGGAAACGAAAAGGCCAAATTCAAACCTCCAGAGCCGGTTACCCATCCAGTGACCAACGTGGGTTTATTGCTTAAAAATGGAAATCGATTGATATGGCTGCAATATCACAATATTATTAGGCCACACAATCTCACTAGTTCACATTACTCCACTAACATTCCAGTATCTGTGTGAATTTTCTACTGGTATGTACGATGTGTAGGTATAGGTACCTACTATAAGTAGGCATTGGACTATCACGTTCGATAGAAAGCTGAAGTAAAGTGAATAATAATTAATTTTGCCTGCCAAATTCGTAACCCAAAACTGTGTTTACTTAAGTAATAATTTCCATACTTGTTTCTTTTATTGAAAAACTTACTAATTGCGTTTAGCGGTACATGCTGTCACAAAAAATTGACAGTTATCTAAATTCCATGTAAAAAAATAAAAAAAATCATATCATGTGATAGAATTACCAAACATTTTGTTTTTTCAGGATTAGTTTGCTTTTGTACATGAAAACTTTACACAAAGTTCTGGTACGGGCTGTGGATCAAATTAATCGTCGTCATCCACTGCAGTCTGCACCGGTAGAATTCCACTGCTGGACATACGTTTTTTGTAGAGACTTCCACACGCCACGGTCCTACACCGCAGCCGCCTGAATTCAGCAGCTCCCTGCTACTCGTCTGTGCACCTAGTGAAGGATCTGCCTATACCGCATTTTCCAGTACGAGGCCGTCATTCCAGCGCCTTTGTACCCGTTGGGGTACAGAGGCGCTGGAATGACGGAATGACGGGTTATTATTATTATTTTACGTTATTTGGGTAGAACAACATTTCTGTCATTGTAGGTAAGTAAGTAATAGAGATAAATAAATAATCTGTCGTAGTTTAAAAATTCGAAAAGAAATAAATTCAAATCTTAACTTCTATTCCTAATTTATTTATTTGACATTTTACGTTTGACATTTAGGTAGGTACCTAAGTATATTATGTCTATTGCATTTTGACCATGCGGTAATGTCCTGTTCTATGATTCTAAGACTTAGTTACCCTAATGTACATGAGAAATCTATCCTAATTTTCTTTCAATGCCGTTTCAATTATTTTCATCTGAAGTGGTAATTAATGTTAAAAATAAGCCTGGTGGTAAAGGAAATTGGCATTGATTGTACTTACTTAGGACATTAAGCTAGTTCCTAGGCCCAGTCTCGGGAAGGTTAGGTCAGGTTCACATCATACTAATATTATATAAGAAAGAGTGCGAATTTAGTAAGTTTGTGAACATGCAGAACCACTGTATCTATCTGTTGGAAAAATTCTTTCATTATTTGAAAGGCACTATTCCAGATGGATACCTATTATCCATGTGAAGAATGTTGAGTTTTATTGTATATTAGTTTTTAATTTTACGGATCATTAAAATGAAACCATTTTACTTGGCGTCCAATAGACCACAGACTACTTTATTTTTCTTAAATGTCTTAAACTAACTCTTTACTCTATTACCATAGATTCGCTTAGATAGACTAGATATTTTTAAAGGCAAAGGAAATAAATTAATTTCTATCACACTCCCCTAATTTTGTTTCCTTTGTCTTTTACACAATTTTCTTTTTTAACACAAAAAACAATTTTTTCTTTTATACTAAGTTACACAGAAATTACTTATTCAAAATTTTAACAATGTTGGTTTTTTTCACTTATTTATTAAATGACAATTATATAAAAAAAAAGTTGTTTTATTTTCCTTATACATAGTTTTTAGTTTAGTTACTACATTTACTAAGTTATTACTTATTACTAAAACATTCTTAAGATAAAGTTATACAATTTTAGATTAAAACAAAAGTTATATAGAATTCCTACTTTGAATTAAGTTTTAAGCAATATTTTTAAATTTTAAACACAGAATTTAATTTATACAACAATCTTATTAGCATGATAATTAAATTTGATTCTGGTTAGTACTTTAGTAAAAATGTCAGCTGTTTGTTCACTAGTTGGACAATATTTTATCATCAGATCACTGTTTTTCACTTTTTCATGGATAAATTTGAATCGAACGTCTATGTGTTTGGAACGTCTATTTATAACTCCATTCTCAATTAGTCTAATTGCACTTTGATTGTCTATAAACACTGTCACTTTAACACTAGTTAAGTCCAAGAGTTCTTGAATCACTGATTTTAAGTATAATAGTTCTTTGCAACATTCAGCTGCGGCAATGTATTCAGCCTCAGTGCTAGAAAGTGCTACTATAGGTTGACGTCTCGTGCACCATGTTACTGGGCAGTTGCTCAGGAATATTATATATCCCGTTGTGCTTCTCCTTGTTTCAGAATCTCCAGCATAGTCTGAGTCACAATATGCTGTTAGTTCGATATCTTGTTTCTCTTTCTTGTAAATAAGACCTTTCTCTTTAGATCCTTTGAGATATTTCAATATCTGTTTCAAATTGTGTACATCTTGATCGGTTGGGTTTTCTACTTTTCTGCTGCAGTAGTTAACAGCAAAACTTATGTCGGGTCTAGTTTTATTTGAAATGTATGTTAAACTTCCGAGTAGTTCTCTGTAAGGAAATTTAGTGTTCTTTGGTGATTCTATTACTTTACTCGATTCTATTGGTATCTGTGATATTTTTGTTTCCATCATATTATAATCGTTTAAGAGGTTTTCTATAAAATTTTCTTGTTTTAAGTTTAACTCATCTTCCTTTTGTATTATTTCCATACCAAGGTACTTTTTTGGGTTGTTATCTACTTTAGTTATAAATCTGTTTCCTATTTTTCTTATTATTGTGTCTATTTCTTTTTCATCTCTCCCAATTACTATTCCATCATCTACATGGATGCCTAAAAATATTGAATTTTCCTCATTTTTGAAAATACATGGTTCTGTTTTAAGTTGTAATAAACCTTGACTGTTCAAATAATTTGTAAATGTTTTATTCCACTTAAGAGGAGCTTGTTTCATGCCATACAGGGCTTTCTCTAATTTGCATATACCGTTAATATTCATTCCCTCAGGTGGATACATATAGATTTCTTCATTGTCCAATCTGCCATATAAAAATGCAGTTTTAATATCAAATGTTTTGATTTTTAAATTGTTTAGAGCAGCAATTGCTAAAATCATTCTTAAAGGACTACTGTTTATTACTGGACTGAAAATCTCATTATAGTCAATTCCCTCTCTTTGCTCAAATCCTCTGATCACAAGACGAGCTTTGTATGTGCCATCATCTTTAATCTTTAATACCCATTTATTACTTAGAATCTTTTTTCCTTTAGTCTCTTCTTCACTTACAATTTTCCAAACTTCATTTTTAATCAAAGAATTCTTTTCATCTTCAATAGCCTCTTGCCATTTATGTTTGTCTTTACCACTAATTGCTTCACTATATGTAATCATAACATAATCTTCATATCTTTGCGGTGGTTTTCGTTGTCTTTTACCTTTTGAACTTTCTGTATTGTCATCATCCTGATTTGTATCTGTTATGTCATCGGGTATATTTATTTCTTCTTCATTTGTTTTTGGTTCTTCTTCATATATTTTTTGGATTTCATTGTCTGTTTGTGTCTGTGTTGTTTCATTGTTCTTAGTGTTTTCTTCATTCATAACTTCTTCTATTTCTTTTTCCATATTTTCTTTATTTTGTAATGAGCTATGAGTTAATTCAACTATATCTTCATCATTTTCTAGGTTATTACTTTTTACTTCTTTTTTGCTTTGAACAAATTTGACATCTCTTCTTATTATTATTTCTCTGTTTTCAGAATTCCAGAGTCTATATCCAGTCGGAGCGTATCCAATCATTATAAGTTTTTCACTTCTCTCGTCTAATTTTTTTAGGGGTTTTAATATTTTTGTATAGACTTCTGAACCGAATATTTGAATATTTGTCACATTTGGTTTTTTATTTGACCACATTTCTATTGGAGTTAGTGTTTGATTATCTCGTGGAGTTCTGTTTAACAAGTAGGTTGCTGACAGTACAGCTTCGCCCCACATTTCAAATTCTAGGTTAGATTCATATAGCATAGCTCGTGCTTTCTCCATCAAGGTGCGGTTAAAACGTTCAGCTTTGCCGTTAAGTTGTGGACTGTAGGGTATTGTATAGTCTATTTTTATACCTTTGTTTTTACACCATTCTTTCAGGTTATTACTAGAATATTCTCCACCACCATCGCAGCGTATGATGCTGATTTTTTGGTTTGTGTGTCTTTCCATTTCTTGAACGTATTGTTTTAAATACATAAATACTTCACTTTTATTAGATAATAGATAGACTTGAGTATAATTTGTATAGTCATCAATAAATGTTAATATATATTTCTTTTCATCCCACGTTATGGGTGAAATCGGCCCACACACATCTGTGTGTATTGTATGTAATTTTCTTTCAGATTTTTGTCTAGTATGAAATGGTATTCTTGTTTGTTTTGCCTTCATACATATGTCACAAGTAGAGGTAAGTGTATCTATTTCCTGACTTGTTATATTTATGCCATTTACTGATTTAATAATATTTTTCAATGTTTCTTTTCCAGGATGGCCATATCTACGGTGCCACTCTTCAGCTGTTTCTTTTTTATATGAAATCAAGACATTTTCTTCAGTATTTGTGTTGATATTTATGTTATATAAACCTTTAATATTTTTTTCGCCTTGTAGTATTATTTCATCGTCCTTTTTAATAATAACATTATCTTTTGTGAATATGACAACTCCGTCTTTCTCCGTTATAGCATTAACTGACAGTAAGTTTTTTTCAAGTTTTGGAACATAAAGCACATCATCAAAGTTGCAGTTTTTAGTTTCTATTGTGCCTATATTACTTGCTGTTATTGTGTTATTCTTTTCTGCGGTTTTTATTTCTATTTCACATTGTTTTTTATTATGTAATATTAAGTCGTTATTTGTCATGTGACTGGTACAGCCTGAATCGATTATGAAATTTTCATTGACGGCCAGAAAAGATACTTGTTTCTTTTTCCAGAAGCAATCTTTTTCTTGATGATTGTTCTTCTTACAGACAGTGCAAAAAGGTTTCTTGTTTTTATGAAAGCAGTCTTTTTCTAAGTGATTATTTTTATGACAAAATTTGCAAGATTTGAACTTTCTATTGTTATTGTTTTTATTATAGGCTTTAAATGCAACATTTTCAGTATTATTCGTGTTTGACAAGCGCTTTTCTTCAGCTAATATTCTTGAAATTAAATTGTTAATAGTTTTGTCAGAGGTTATAGTTGATTCCCATGCTGTTATGAAGCTATTGTACTGCTCAGGTAATGTGGACAGAATTTTTGAAATGAGCATGTTTTCATTTATTTGTTCACCAAGACAATTCAGTTGGTATGCTATGTTTTCAAGCGAGCTAATATGGAAGGTCATATCATGTTGTTTGTTATAAGAATATTGGAAGAATTCTTGTAAAGTATTACATTTTTGTTGGTCACTTTTCTTTTCGAAGATAAAGCATAGCTTGTTATACATTTGAGATGCAGTACTGCATGATAGTAATAATGGTAGGTGTTTACGGTCAACTGTACTGGTGATAATTTTTTTAGCTTGGGCATCTTTTTTTATTTCTTCTTTGGAGGTGTACGTTTTGTCTGTCGGATCAAGTGTGATTTCATACAAATCAGTACTTCGGAGATGAATATCTATTTGAAATTTCCATAAGGTAAACGTTTTTTTCATTTGTAAGCCTTTGTATACGAGAAATTTCGTCTTTTTCCTCCATTTTGGTTTTCACGAGTTTTCACAACTCACAACTTTTTCTTACACAGTTTTATGTTTATTATTTTTACGGTATAGGTGTTTTATTATTTATTTTTACGTTTATCGGAACCACTGGTCTGCTACCATGTTGAGTTTTATTGTATATTAGTTTTTAATTTTACGGATCATTAAAATGAAACCATTTTACTTGGCGTCCAATAGACCACAGACTACTTTATTTTTCTTAAATGTCTTAAACTAACTCTTTACTCTATTACCATAGATTCGCTTAGATAGACTAGATATTTTTAAAGGCAAAGGAAATAAATTAATTTCTATCAAAGAAGAGGTGAGCCCCTAGCATTTTCTAAAGCAATGACAATACGAAGTATCTAGGCACTCGTGTTATTACAGGTAATGTGGAAAGGTAGGTTAAAGGGTGAATAGCTAATTGACTAATAAAGTTTAATGAACTGATAGCAGCTAGGTATTTATTGGACGTAAAACTGATTCATGGCGTGAGGCAAGTGTGAAAGTGTAAGCTATCATAATTATCAAGATAAAATTCCAAACTTAAACCTGACTTAACACTGAAACATAGTAAATTTGTTTTTCTGTCGCTTGGTATACATATATTTTAATACTAGGTGATGCCCTCCGCGTGGTTAGGTTTTTAAAAATCCCGTGGGAACTCTTTGATTTTCCGGGTTAAAAAGTAGCCTATGCCACTCTCCAGGTCTTTATTTATCTATACCCATGTAAAAAATCACGTCAATCTACCGTTGCGACGTGATTGAAGGACAAACCAACAAACCAATAAACCAACAAACAAACACACTTTCGCATTTATAATAAGGGTAGGTACTAGGTACTGATTGTATCTACTTAAGTACTACAAATTTTATCTACTGTACCTAATAGCTTGATTGTACCTATGTACCTACCACTAAAATCTCTTTTCATCAACTTGAATATTGAAATCTAAATCTAATTAGATTGGTCGATTATAATGCGTCTTCCAAAACATACATATTATATTCCATTGCATGACGTAAAGTAAAACAAAAACATCTAGGTACCTACGTACGTCGCATTACGAAATCGTGATTATTTATTTATTATTCAATGTAAATTATGCATGTTTTCATCTATTACCCAAACTAATTATTTTTACATAATAAGTAGGAACTTTGTTTGGGTGTGCCTCAACCACAACGAACTGCCTACATCCTTTTAAGCAGAGACTTATGTATTGCTAGAGCAGCTATCTTCCGCAAACTGGATGCTAATTGACTTATGTGTACAGTAGGTACGATTCAAACTTAAATGCGTCTGCGTGAAGTTGCGACACGTGCGCAGTTACCGTCCCCGCTACCTCGGACACCCAAAATGTGTGTTCTGCGCAACGTCGTGCGCAAACGTCAGGGGCGCATTTACGTTTGAATCTTACTGTACAGTTAGGTCCGGGATTTGAACCCGGGAACTTTTTGAAATAATGTGCGTTTACAAAGAATACAATTTGGCACCCGTATCGCTGTCTAACGATCTCTTCCAGGCAAACTAATTATATAAAAAACCTAGGTATAAGATATAATATCAGAGAGAGAGAGAGAAGAGATACAAAATCTCTCCAGCTCTCTCTCTCTCTGCGTCATATTCCTCATTGCTGAGGGCCATGAACCTTACAAATCACATAAATAACAGGTGAAAATAAGAGAAGGATGACTAGTAAACAGTCATCTTTCTTGTCATTCAGTAAATTAGTGCTGTAACTATTAAATGTTGGTTACGCAACTCACATTAGGTACTCTTTATGCATCACTTATCTCGTATAACTATGCGGAACGACCTGGGAATCTGGGAGAATATTTTTTTTTAAGAAAATCTCCATTATTTGTGTGATAAATAGGTAGAGGTCACGACCCTCAACAACAATAGGACGCAGAGAGAGAGAAAGAAAGATCTCGTATGTATACCCATGTCTTTTTACACCGTTAGTTGCCTGAAAGAGATCGCTAGGATCGCTAGATACGGATACCAAATTGTAGGTCTACTTTTTAAACGCACACAACTTGAAAAGTTAGCATGCCGGGTTCGATCTACGGACTCTCGAATAGGAGCCCGAAGTTTTAGCTACTGGGCTATCACTGGATCTAAGCTCAGGTTCTTGTTGTCATTAGGAGAGATAGTATGCGACAGGTCGAGATGGCAATCGGGGTATGAGGCGGGGAAACGCCCCACATACCCGCACATCATCCGCGCTATCCCGCACCGGGTTAGCATGGGGGCTGTGCGGACGTTAATTGCCATCTCGATCTGTCCCGTACCAGAGATAATTTATCTCTGCCCTGCCCGTAGGTACTATAGGTAAGTAAGTATATAGCTCTATGATCTAGCTCAATGTTTTTATGCCCGGTTTGTAGCTGGACCCTACTTATTTGTTCCCGCTAGTTCTAAGACTAGGTTATGGTTTTCCCTATTATTATGCTGTATTACGCAAGACTGTAATGACTGATTAGAATTTAATGATAGCTTTATTTATATGGAATTCTTGTTATTAGATGTCTATTGATTTTATTTTTAAGTATTGATTTTTTGGATACGAAAATTATTAATTTTTGTACCTTAATATATATTTAACCTGGTAGTTTGAACTAACCTACTTAATATAGTAGTGATAATATTATAAGTAAAATCAAAGAATTTTTTTTAATTATCTATTATGGTACCTTCACAAAAAAGAAAGCAACCTATAAAAGATTTTTATATACAAACTAAACAACTTACTATAGAAAAACCAATAATTAAGTAACTAAGTAAAAGCTACTTATAATACTAATTAAGATATTTAATTTTATAGCCCATAATATAAGTGATAACGACTTTATATCTAAGTATGTTAATTGAGGCACATTTTTAGCATTTTTATCGAAGAGAGCTCATTAAGCTATTGGGTCTGATTGTAACTAGCTTCGCTTGTTGTGTTTGCTGCACGCTCAACATATTAATAAAATAGGCGAAGAGCTGGTAGAAATTTTTTTGGAAGTGCTTAGTAGAAGATGAAAGTTTGTAAGGTTATCTTACATCACCTGAGTGTGATAAACTAGGTTTGTCAGTTGGACCGTACTGTGTTCATGTCTCATGATTGATCAATAAAAACAGAACTGCCAGGCCGCACAGATTAGTAGGATTACCCAAAATTATGCCTGCCCATTTTCCAACAAGTTACATATTTAAATAGGTTACTTATTATAAATTGCATCTTTAAATATCCGCGTACCATATTTTTATTTTTTAAATAAAACGAAGCTAATTTAAGAAAAAACTAAAATAAATATTATAAATATGCGTGGCATATCAGCTAATTTTAAATACCCAGAAAAGATATGGAAACCATTGTATTAGCCTTCAGTTATATCAAGCCCCTCAATTTTCCACAAACTCTTGTGCTGGTTTTACTACCTATTGTCATCATAGGGTTCAGTTGCTAATATTGCATACCTACTCAGGGAATGCGATACTATAGGAACAAATTTCCACTTTCAAGTTTCAAGGAAACTACAGTTACCTCAAAATCCTCCCTCAAGATCAAACCTTTCCTCAAAATGTCCCACTGTCTCTCTAACTATCATAGACAGGTTATCCTGCTGCGAGTCGTAGGGGTCAGATGGTAATCGTGGTAAAACGGCAAGCAAGGTTAGATTAGTTATTTATTTGCTAGTGAGAAAGTGATTTCTACAGGACCTACAACGTGAGAATAGTGGTCGTGCAGGATTCTTAGCTTGCCCTATTCTAAGCTACGTAATAAAAAAAAATTATGATGTACCTACTTATTATACAGCGAAGATGGCTAGTTTTGACATTGAATTATAATTATCATCATCATCATCATCATCATGATCAACCCATCGCCGGCTAACTACAGAGCACGGGTCTCTTCTCAGAGAGAAGGGTTTTGGCCATAGTCTACCACGCTGGCCATGTGCGTATTGGTAGACTTCACCCACCTTTGAGAACATTATGGAGAACTCTTAGTCATGCAGGTTTCCTCACGATATTTTCCAAAAGTAAGAGGTCCTACGACCTCCGATTAGAAGGCGGAAGTCGTAACCACGGCTATCACAGCTTACAATATCACAGTCGTCTAGTTAACGACTCCAAAAAGCGGAGATTCTCCTCTCAGTTTATTATACCTTAAGCATTTTAAAATTCGAGCACACCTAAGGTAGTAACCTATTTAGTATTTACCAACAAAGAAACGCCTCTGAGACCTCTTTAAGACATTGAGTTTACTAAATAAAATATATAAAACGTTCTATCTATTTATTTAATTTGTAATAAGTAACTAAGAGTGATACAAAACTTGCTCTCAGGCTCTGACCCAGGATTGAACCTAAATGGCCAACTTTAAAATTAGTTTCCATATTTACAGGAACGAAAACGAATAGAACATTCTCATGGGATCGAATCACGTGCGCCAGTCCCACGTATTCATGCACTGCATGTATAAAATTGAGATGAAAATTTGTCACGTTTAAAATTGTTTTAGGTACCTTGGGCTGGGACGTGTTACTTATAACGTCATGTAGGTATACTTCATCATCATTCATCATCATGATCAAATCATTGCCGGCTCACTACAGAGCACAGAATGAGAAGGGTTTTGGCCATGGTATGGCCAAGTGCGGATTGGAAGACTGCACACGCCTTTGAGAACATTATGGAGAACTCTCAGACATGCAGGTTTCTTCAAGATGTTTTCCTTACGCACATAACTCCGCAAGTAAGAGGTGCGTGCCCGGGATCGAACCCCCGACCGCCAATTATTAAGTAGACGTCGTAACCACCAGGCTATCACAGCTTCTCCTTCTTATAATTAGATATACTTACCTACTACCTACTTCTAATTTGATAGTATTAAAAAGGTATTCGTAAGAGATACCTAGGTATCTATAAAATACCTACCTGGGAAATAATAGGTTTCATTGTCCGAAACTCTCGTGGGTTTATATGGAATTTATTATTGATGGTCTTAATGCAATTCAATAATGACTTGCAATAAATAGCCAACGCTCGAAACTTAATATTAATGTGCAAAATGTTTGAAACTTATTGAATTTGCATAGAGAAATTTCAAAAGTCAAGGAGCGCGATGAATTTTGCGCAATATTGATAATGCAAATATCAGGTAGGTAGATACCTACCTATCTATTGTCGTAAACTCAAACGTTGATAAATAGGACTGCCACTCAATATTTTAATCACCTTATATATTTTTAGGGTTCGGTACCTTAAAAGGAAAAACGGAACCCTAATAGAATCACTTTGTTGTCTGTATGTCTGTCTGTCAAGAAACCTATATGGTACTTTCTGTTGACCTAGAATCATGAAATTTAGCAGGTAGGTAGGTCTTATAGCAGACATTAGGGGAAAAATCTCGAACGGGAACGGGTCAACGGGAAGTACCCTGTAGGTTTCTTGTCAGACCGACAGACAGACTACAAAGTGATCCTATAAGGGTTCCGTTTTTCCTCTTGAGGTACGGAACCGTAAAAAATAGGTTACAAGGTCTGCGAATGTCAGGGTCATTTCTCCAAGTCAGTAGGTTGCTTTGCTTCAGACATCACTTAGCACTATGAGAGGTTCCGGTCAAAAGTTAACGTATCAATCATGTTTATAGAAAGTAGAAGTAAATGTTTTCCTCGTAATAGGTATCTACGGACATGATACACGGAAAGAGTATCATTGCTGCTACAAGGAATGCAAAAACAGTAACAATGTGTTCTGAGTTCCGACACATTGGTTTATTGTGCAAAACATTGATGACTGAATTTCTTGCTGCGTTAGATAATAGTAATCACACGCCAATTAATCAAAATAAGTATAATATAGCTACTTGCCTCATCATCATCATCATCATCAACCGATAGACATTTACTACTAGGAGATACTATAGGTCTCTTGTAGGAACTTCCACACATTACGGCAAATCTGTTCACCTAGTAAGGATCTTCCAACGCTACGCTTTGCAGTGAGAGGTCGTCATTCTACGACCCTTCGATCCCAACGTCTATCGATTTTTCGAACTAAGTGCCCTGCCCATTGCCACTTCAGTTTCGCAACCCCTTGAGCTAGTTGGTTACTCTGGTTCTCGATCGATCACGTAGAGAAACTAGCCAAGCATAGCTCTCTCTATCGTAGTATGGTACGATCAAAATTACACCGGACACAGATGTTTGAGACATCTTATATCACTTGAGCCACACCACGAGGCCGATCACGAAAGCGCTTGACGTGTCGGAAATGTACTTAGACTAGAGTCAAAAATCAAAGTAGGCAAAAGCAAAAAAGCGGACCCCGAAGAACATTTAAAATATTATTAACGTATTGTTTATTATTTTGTAATAGATAAAGACTAGATAGTTTCTCAGTTTGACGAAGGACCTTTTATACTTTATCTGTGTGAAACTTCGCTACATTAGCTTGTAAAAATAAATTAGGTAGAACCTATAGGTGGGTATATATTAACATATATTTTATTATAGATAACCAATATATATAGTATAGTATATATTAACATATATTTTAGTATAGATAACCAATGGTCTGTTGTACATGGATAGCCGAGATAAATAATGGTTGTGAATAAACTATCCAAGCTTCGCTGTATCTGAACTTTCTATAAAGACAAGTCTAATGTCTATAGGTACCTAATAAAATTAAGGAGCTGCCCTTGGCGTTTACAAGGCAGCCAATCCATGTAGCGTAGTTTCTCATAAAAATCACCATCACTAAACATCGGGTAAGATAAATCAAGTGGTCAAGCGCAAACTTTTCAAGTAGTTACCTATCCAATAAGAAACCATAAGTAGACATTGTGTGCAAATGCAATCGAGAGATCATGAGTTTATTACCTACAATCTTCAATAGAATATACAAAAATTTAAACATCAATATCAACAACCTGAATTAAAGAGCTTTGAGATTACTTGACCCCACTAAATACATTATCTATCTTCATTGCATAGGTATTACACAGAGAATATTATTTATAAGTTACCTACGTAGTTTTAAATCTGTACAAAATTTACAGACAAACCTTAAAGGAAGGACGTGATAAAATAGTACAGAATAATAAAACCTTTACATTGTAAACCACAAAGCCTATTTTAGTTTGAGGTAATTTAGCATTTGTCTTATGGCAAGGCGCATTGTTTGAAGAGTCCCTGATACATGACTTTACATAGGACTTTTAAAGAGATATAATGGCGAAAACGCTTTCTTGTCTTTTACAAAGCAGAGGTCAATTAGATTTATAGCCATTTACATAAAGGCCATCAGATACAATTGCAGGATTCCTTGCAAGAGCGCGACAAAAGGTCACATACTTAACTTCGCATGTCTTTTATAGGAGAAAGTCATGAAGGAAAATAATATCTAATACCTAATTTATATATTATATTAAATCATTAATAAGTCTATTTTTAATTTCTGTAAAAAATGAGTAGTTTTAGTAAAAGTAACAAGGGCTCAAAGATTTACATTCATCACTGCTTGGAAATGGATTTACAAATAAGTAGATACTTTGATTCTTAAAATTGTAAAGTGTATTATCTCTAAGTACATAGTATAAAATAAAGTCGCTTCCCGCTCTGTCTGTATGTTTGAACGCGTAGATCTTTTAAACTACGAAACGGATTTTGATGCGGTTTTCACCAATAGATAGAGTGATTCCAGAGGAAGATTTATAAGTATAGTATAATCACCTTGCACCCATGCGAAGCCGGGGCGGGTCGCTAGTTATCCATTATTTGAATTGTCATTGTCTTCAGACAATGTACGATATTGAAATCATAGGTCAGTGCAACACAAACATTAATACTTATCACCCTGTGTCATCAAACGATGACGACCTCGTAATTATTATGAATAGTACACGACAGGTCGAGATGGCAATCGGGGTGGAGACGCCCTGCACAGCCTCCGCGCTAACCCGGTGCGGGCGAGCGCGGGTGACGTACGAGTGTGCGGGGTGTTCCCCCGCTCACACCCCGATTACCGTCTCGGCTATAAGTAGGTAAGTGTCATTATTTGTTCAATGCATCTGAATATTTAATCTGAAGGAAAAGGTGACTGACTGACTGACTGATGTATCAACGGCTCAAACTACTTGACGGATCGGGCTGAAATTTGGCATGCAGATAGCTATATGACGTAGGCATCCGCTAAGAAAGAATTTTTTAATTTAATCCCTAAGGGGGGAAATAGAGGTTTGGAATTTGTGAAGTCTAACTTCGGCTAAGTAGGTACCTACTCTTAGTTTCACATGCATCACCGGATCGCTTAATTTTCTTTGCTCAGCTCATTGATTTTTTTTTCAATAGAGCTATGATGAGCTTGCTAAGCTGAAAATTAAGAACCGCCAATTTACCCATAGCCTATAACCAAGAATTCATTGCGAAGCTTCAGCAATCTGTAGTCGCGAACTAAATGTGTATTAGATTAGTATATTTAGACACCTACGCTATAAGTAAATTAAAATATACGACTTGAAAAATTCACATACTTTTTACAACCAGACTGATAATTAAATATTATCAACTTAGCACGATTTAGCGCTTCCAATGACGTAGTGCTGCAATAAAAACTAATATCGCAAAAATGATAGGTAGTTTTCTTGTATTTTGTGAGCTTTTAGATAGCAAAATTAATTCCTAGATAACGGTGTTTTCAGTAGGTATAAATATACGGCTGGACTAAATGGTGTTCATAAAGATTCAGTGCTAGATTAGAATAAAATTTTATTTCCATTGTAACTCTGATAAAATTCAAAAATAGGACTATTAATAGCAAAAAGCGGGAATTTATGACCACAATAATTGGATGTTTTAGATATTTTATAGCCAATAGCATACATTACAGCTAGGTCAGATAGACATTGTATTGTATTGATGAACGATTGATTGCCTAGGGATACAACTAGATTTTGTATATGTCTAGTTTATCTACACTTAGTTTCCTTTATTTTGAACTGGGTAAAATAGTAGTTTGAAATTTGTGTAGTCTACGCGAACGAAGTCGCAAGCATAATATGCTAGTTATTTATATAAAGTACAACTAGTCTAAGACACTGTGGCTAAAATCCGCATAATTGATTTATTAGACTACGAATGCAATGTGCTCCTTCCATAATAAGTAATGGTTTGAACATCAGTATTTATTATTTTAAATAACATCCTTCTCTCAAGACCTGTTTGAGCCTGGGCATTTATCAAGGAATTATAACTGTTCAGCCATACATATTTGAAATCGGATGTTTTGAATAGTATTGTTATCCCAAAAATATTATCATCTTAAAGGGACCGTAAGCTCGTTCAGCGTAACTTTTCGAATACAACTTACAAGAAATATTATACCGTAGCCCGTATTCGTATAAACCGAAAATCCACAGTGCTGTCTAAGGCACTTGTCCCACCGGCGACGGGGATGCGATTAGCTGTCGACTATCTTCTCGCTCACGAAACGTGCACCCGATGTATGATTCTGTATCAATAAAAGAAATTGATAGCTGACTGTGCACACTGTCATCGAGAACTCTCTCACCACTAGTTTAACAGCAACAAGAGAAAAATCAAAGAAAAAAAATCGCTTAGTGACGTTCTCTTTTATTGTTCTCGCTATTGGTCAAAACACTCGCGCAGTTTATGCAGGAATCAAAATATGTATGTCTCGGCGACCACGCGATCGATCCGAGTAATCGCCCTTCCAACTTTTTTTTTAGGTTTAGGTTTTTGAAAATCCCGTGGGAACTCTTTGATTTTCCGGGATAAAAAGTAGCCTATATCCTTTCCCGGTGTGCAAGCTATATCTGTACCAAATTTCGTCAAAATCGGTTGAACGGTTGACTCGTTAAAAGCTAGCAGACAGACAGACACACTTTCACATTTATAATATTAATATGGAAATATGGATTGTATAATACAAATCCATATCCATACTTCTAATACTAATATTATAAATACCAAAGTGTCTTGAGATTTGCTTGCATACCGGGGAAGCACAATAGGCTATCTACTTTTTATCTCGGAAAATCAAAGAGTTCCCACAGGATTTTAAGAAACCAAAATCCACGCGGACAAAGTCGCGGGCATCTCATCTAGTATATAAAACATTTGACCTCATAGTTCAAGGATTCTGTATGAATTTTTCTACGAATGTAAATTAAAAATTTCTATTCGAAGCTTTCAAAATGTGCAAACATTTATTTATCTTGAATGTTGAAACGTCCTCCCACTCAACTAATTTAAAATCGAAATTCTATTACTTTTGGAGGTCACTACATATTTTTATCTATTTCCTAAATTATTGATGCATATTTTTTGCAAGCTAATCCCATCGTATTTTTTAATTTATAATTTAATCCGTTATCATCCGTTTTCAATCTACCTCCAATGTCTACCTGTAATTTGTCGATAAGACCTATCTTACTATAGGAACGTTGTTGTTAGCTAAAAGTTATACCTATAGTGCGCGACAGGTTGAGATGGCCATCGGGGAGGGAACGTCCGGGGACGTAGGTCATCTCAGTTTCAGTATTAGTAATTTAAAAGTGATCACTATACTTTACGAACTTCACGTTGGCGTGATGAATTAGATAACTTTACAGTTACGTGGCCTGAAGAGGCACGAAATAGGAAATTGTGGAAGGATCGGAGGGAGACCTTTGCCCAGACGTGGGACAGCACAGGCAGATTTAGATTTAGATTTAGACTATACTTTACGTAGGTAACTGAAAATCTTAGGTGTAGCTTTTCAAGTTGTGCGTAAGTCTGTCACTTAAAACTTTCAGGTTAAACTTAAAAGGACATTTTCTAACAATTTTAGCGTATTTACATTAACTCGAAAGTTACATTATAAAAACCTCTGATACGTAAATAAAAAAGTTGTAAGTTTGCCTACTAACGGTATCTGATACTTCCACAAAACCTATAAATAATTAATATTTACTTATAGAAAGGATACTATTCGATAAGACTTACATAATAACGCCGTATAAGTCACACAGACAAATTGTTAAATATCACAAACACTTCCACAGATAACAAGCAATAACTTCTGACTTCAAAAGTCTAATCGGAAAACCGCGCGAAACTCCGCGATTTCCACTCGCCTCGCGTGGTTGTTTGCGAACGGCCTTCGAAGAAATGTTCACTGCACTAGTGGCCACTGTGTCTGCCCTACACTGTGCAGGTGCACGGCCATCACTTGCCATATAGTTCCGGAAGATACATTGGTATAAATAAACAAAGATATGAGTGAGGGCCGGAAACACTAACTACCTACTCGTAATTTTTTATACTAAGTTTTTGACAGCTGATGCACAGTATACCTAGGTACCTTTTTTTAAAGAAATATATGTATACTAGATGATGCCCGCGACTTCGTCCGCGTGGATTTAGGTTTTTGAAAATCCCGTAAGACCTCTTTGGTTTTCCGAGATAAAAAGTAGCCTATGTCCTTCCCCGGGATGCAAACTATCTCTGTACCAAATTTCGTTAAAATCGGTTCCACGGTTGAGCCGTGAAAAGCTAGCAGACAGACAGACAGACAGACACACTTTCGCATTTATAATATTAGTATGGAAGTATGGATAATGACAAAAAACTATAGCATGCAAAATTAATGTAGGTATGTTAATAGATTAGTTTTAATAAAGTTTAGGCATATTTTATTACTAAGTACCTACCTATGTAATGTAATAATTGCAATGTCTTCACAGAGCCGCAGGTAAATGTTAGATTTAAGCGTTTACCATACATAATAACAATTGTAGTTACATGAATGCAAATGAATAAATGAATATAAATATAAATTAAGTACTATGAAAATGGTTGGTAATGTTTAGGTTTTTCAGCTAACTTTACGTACTTTAACAAAAGTTATGAACGTATCGATATTTTTCACTGCTTTACGTAATTCTTATTTGCAATTAAATAAAGAGCTTTGATTTTCCATTCATTTTCACGTGGCGCTGTATATCTTGGATTTTATTTACCTATGGTTCAAAATTTAAATTATATAAGAAGTTAAAATTAACATATTGTTATGATTATTCGCTATTATAACTAAACGGCTCAAACTGGTGAGCCCCAGTATCGATATTATGTTGATTGGATTTTTCTAGGGCCTTTCTAATCTTGTTAAATTAGTAATAATCCCGGGTTACGTGATGTTAAAAGAGGTAATCGCCTGCAATATTAGAAAATGTATGTTAATCTTACTTATTAAAAATTTGAAATGAAAAATGATGTCCACTCTTACGTTTTTACGATCACAGAAACCTATTAGGTACGATAGTAGATAGGTGCCTACAGTCATCATCATCATGATCAGCCCATCGCCGGCTCACAACAGAGCACGGGTCTCCTTTCAGAGTGAGAAGGGTTTTGGCCATAGTCTACCACGCTGGCCATGTGCGGATTGGTAGACTTCACACACCTTTGGGACATTATGGAGAACTCTTAACATTATGGAGAACTCTTAAACATCGACCCATAGAATGACATTTCGGCATTGTAGAGCGTTGTCTCTATCACTCGTACCTATATGACGTGTTGTCGGTCTCAACGACATAGGGACGACTCTCTACAAATCTGCTAAGTACTTCTTCTAAAGGTCGATTTACTTTGATTTACTTATTTTACTTTCCGCGTACCGTACTGTATACGTGATAGTAACCAGGACCAACGGTTCAACTTGCTCTCTGAGGCATAGATTTCGGACCTACTTCTTCACCCACCCTGTTAGCGACTTGTGCCAACGCTGCTTACCCAGCACAATCGACTGATATATTTGATAATATGTCGCAAGTAAGCAAACATCTCTCATAATAATATTTAAGCGAGTCTGAAGCTTAGACATAGACTACTCTTTATCGAGGAAAATCGAAGAATTCCCACAGGATTCTTGAAAACCTGTGTATATCAATGCGAACGAAGTCGCGGGCATCAGCTAGTCATTTAAAAAAATATTATATAAACCTATATTACTAGGATGCCAATTTCAGATTAATTACTTTCTCGTATCGAAATCATGTTATTCCAATAAATTTCCCAAAGAAGAACTTTAAACTATCCGTATACGAAGCTTACAAGATTGAAATTTTTTAATTTGTCAACTTGTCACTAATAGGTATCTACATATTTATTCGACCTTGCTTATTCACATTTTAATGTGAAGGTACGAATGTATCATTTCAAGAAGAACCCGTTTTTCAATACATTTAGTATGTTTATCGACTTTTTAGTTAACGGGATCTAAAACATTAGAAAAGGCTATCTCGATTTCGTTATAAGTCTATTCAATATAAAAATGCGTTTTGGAAGCTAGGTAAATCAATCTTTTTAACTGGTTATTTTAAATTTGTGAATTTGAAAACTGCTGGGTTGATGTGCATGTAATTCAAGCACCAATAATTCAACTGAGAGCATTCTGAAACCCAAATGGACTTAGTTTTGAATCACATATTGGAGTATAATTGGGCAATTTTGAGAGGTTATACCTATTGTTAAGTTATGGGCATGTTATGGGGCATTTTAGTCATTAGGATAGGTACATAGCAGAAGGCATTCTTTTTTTAAATTCATAATAAGGGTATTTATAATAAGGGTACTGATTTAATCCATTCCATGGACAGATATTTGTTCCTAGGACCTAGAACCGTTTGGGTCCATGTCTACAAAACTTCATTGAATTTGGAATACAATAATGCAAAATGATTCTGGAGTGATTACTGATAGAATGAGACGCAAAGCCGCAGGCAAAAGCTAATCATGATAGATTTTATAGAAAAAATAAATATAATATTATAGTGTATATTTTGAATATTTGAAGTTATAAATCAGAAAGGTAATTGAAAGTAATTGAAAAAATCGCAAGAGATATTTTAAAATCGTAACGGGCAGAATCGTAATAGGTATAGGCTAAGCTACGTAAGAAAACGTTGAATCGAAGCGGTAGTAAAAATTACCATAACTCAAAGAAGACAATAAGAAGCGACAAGCCGAATAGCCCACCGAAGGGCAACATAAATCACTACTTTCTTATATTTTTATTAAAACCATTAATATTCCTTTCGATTGATTAGCAATTCTATGGTCCACAGCTATACAGTCCACACCTCCAATAACAAATTGTTTTCAATATAACCTGTGATATTAGGTAATCTATTCAAATTTTTTTTGTTAGGTTCCTACGCCCAAGTGATTAATAGCTAACAAGTTGTAGCATATTATTCCACAACTCATATTATAGGTATTTAATTAGAAAAAAATATATGAAAATTTTGTAATTCAGGTAGGTAATTGTTAGGTAAAGCTATCAGTAGGTAGTAGGTACCTACTGATAGCTTTACGTGGCTCTATCTTGCCTTTTTAGCGTATGAAAAGAATATACAGTAGAAACTCGATTATCTGGCCCTTGGTTATACGGATTCGCGATTATCCGGACTACCAACCCAAAATTGTTCGGCCAAGTGCGAGTAAGACTCGCGCACCGAGGGTTCTATACTCGACTCGGGTATTTTTTCCGCCATTTTGTACGATAAATCAAAAACTATTATGCATAAAAATCTGTTTTAGAATGTACAGGCAAAGCCCTTTCATATTATATGCCACTTGGTATAGTTATCTTATTTTGAAAATTGAAAATACTATTATAGTGAACTACATAATATGCACAAACCCGCTTTTCTTTATACATTCGATTATCCGAATTTTCGATTATCCGAATCCCTAACGACAACAATTAGTCCGGTTAATCGAGTTTCCACTGTAGATAGATCTGTAGTACGCGACAGGTCGAGATGGCAATCGGGGAGGGAACGCCCCGCACACCAGCACAGCTCCCGCGCTAACCCGGTGTGGGCGAGCGTGGGTGACGTGCGAATGTGCGGGGTGTCCCCCGCCTAGTACCTCGATTGCCATCTCGACCTTTCGCGTACTATACCTATTGCAGTTTCTTAAATCTCAACCTAAAACTAGGTAGGAATCTACTGGGTATACCTTAAGTACTTACTTCTTAAAAGGTTTCACCAAACATCATGAGCGGAGAGCCGTGCTCAGTAGTAAGCCGGCGCGGCGATGGGCTGGTGGTAATGATGATTATTATAATTCTTGGTTCCAGGTACTTTGTTTTGAGTATGGCTATAAGAAGTGTAATTTTGTTTATTATATGTATATTTACTTAGTTTCATTTTTCTCTAAGAATTCTCGTCTCATCATCATCATGATCAACCCATAGCCGGCTCACTACAGAGCACGGATCTCCTCTCAGAGTGAGAAGGGTTTTTCATGTGCGGATTGGTAGACTTCACACACCTTTGAGAACATTATGGAGAACTCTCAGGCATGCAGGTTTCCTCACGATGTGTTCCTTCGCCGTTAAAACAAGTGATATTTAATTACTTAAAACGCACATAAAAAGTTAGAAGTGCGTACTTGGGATCGAACCCCCAACCTCCGATTAAAAGGCGGACGTCCTAACCACTAGGCTATCACAGCTTGATTCACAATTCTCGTCTATAGAAATGAAATGAGTCAGTATTTATAATTTCCCTTACCAGCTCAATGCGTAAGATAATGTGCCAGTTTTTGTTGCTTTGTTTGCGCATCGGTTTTTATATGAAAGCTATTCATGCATTTCCTTTCTAGGGTTCCCTATCCCCAGAGAAAAAAAGGAACCCTTATTTTCTCTGGAGATAGTAGGGGTAGAGTAGTCTTCGTTGTCCGTCTCTATTTCTGTCTCTTTGTCGAGACCCGTCAAGGGAATCAAAACCCTTCCCTTGAATTTGTGTTTACAGTCACCTTTACACCACAAAAAGTTAGTGTGATTTCTTGAACGATGGCACGGAACCCATCGTTTGCAAGTCCGACTTGCAATTGACCGGGTTTTTCTTTTTGCAGTCCGTAGCGTAATGTATGAATTATTTAAGAATTATTTACCATTGAACTTATGTTGTGTGTATGTGCATTGAACGGTAGCGATAACCACATTATATTATTATTTTGTTTTAATATCATTTTATTTATAGTGGAGTCAATTTAAAGTCTTTTCGTCGGAAGTACTCAGAAACAGCGCCGATTTTAATGATTATTTTTTAATTTTTTGCTTTTTACATATTATTTAAAATCAGCGGAAAAATATTTTTTAATATTTTTGAAACCTATACATACATACCTATATTTATCCATGACGTCCAGTAAAACGTTATGGTCTCTTTGAGAACTTGTAGAGAAGGTCAAATGCTATCAAATGACCTCCAAACACTTATGTATAGTATAACCCAACCTTACTATAACATTTCAGCGTTTATTAAGACGATCGTAGTCGGGTTTTAGTTTTCAACTTTATCTTACTACCTACATTTCCTGTGATCGATATACAAAATGGAACAGGTACCTAGTCGGAAAGCCCTTAGGTCCACAACCCCATGAAAATATACTTAAAGGCATGTCGTTAAATATATACTATACCTATTTACATAAAACATACGTAAGGGAAAGCTCATCTCTACTCAATTATACTAAGAATCACACTTATAAACACGCAGATATTATAATCTTTTGAAGTGGTTAAGTAAGTATAAGCAATTGGCAAAGCTCAATAAAAGACGTTTTACTATAAATATGCAGATTGTGACCCCTTAATAACGCAATAGATAGAAAACTGTATGGCACACAACTTTAATGGTATTGTAAACTTGTATGGAAACAAGATAGTGTGAGCCGTGAAAACTTAGTGGTTAAGATGGACGGTCCTATTAGGGAGGTCGGACGTTCGATCCCAGACTCTACCTCTAACTTTTCAGAGTTACAGAAGTGCTTTTTAAGCATTTTTTTTATTTATTTTTTTATTCAGATACAAGTTAGCCCTTGACTGCAATCTCACCTGATGGTAAGTGATGATGCAGTCTAAGATGATAGCGGGCTAACCTGGAAGGGGTATGGCAGTTTTTATTAAACCCATTTTGTTTCTACACGGCATCGTACCGGAACGCTAAATCGCTTGGCGGCACGGCTTTGCCGGTAGGGTGGTAACTAGCCACGGCCGAAGCCTCCCACCAGACCAGACCAGAAATTTAGAAATTATAAAATTCCAAACCCCTGCCAGGAATCGAACCCGGGACCTCCCACTAATAAGACCACAGCGCTCACCACTGCGCCAGGGAGGTCGTCAAAGTTAAATATGTATCACTTGTGAAAAACATCGCGAGGAAACCTGCAAGCTTGAGAGTTCTACATAATGTTCGCAAAGGTGTGTGAAGTCTGCCAATCCAAACTTGGCGAGCATGGAGGTCGTAAGCCCTAAGCCCTTGTCATTCCGCGAGGATACCTATGCTCAGTAGTGGGCCGGCAATGGGCTTATCATGATGATGATATTGGTGATACAAAAAAAAAACTTTAATTGTTATTCAATTAAACTTTGACAAGTAGGTATTATACCTACGTTTGAATCGTTAAATGCATCTACCACTGGTGCGGAACGCCTTTACCTTTTAAAAATTTAATAGACATTCTTTGCTAGGTATTAGGATTTAGGTAGCCATTTTTCCGATTCTAAATCAAGATTCCTAGCCAATCCCATAAAATTAATGTTTGTGGGTCCGATCGCTACCTATGCGTTAGCGTATCGTCCGATTTTGTTGAAATTTTGTACAGTTGTTGGTAGCGTAGCATAGACCGTAAAATAAGTGGCACTCGCATTCCTACAATGCATGCCGAGCAAAAACTTATTACCTAATACTTATATATGCGAAAGAGTCTGTCGGTCTGTCTGTTACCTATTCACGGTCCATCCAATTATCAGACTTTGATGGTAGATATTTGGTACAGAGATAACTGGCACCCCGGAAATACTTTTATCCAGGATAATCAGCGCTCCCATGGGATTTCTAAAAACACAAATTCTTTGCGGATATCATCTAATCACTAACCCATATCATAACACTACCCATATTATAAATGCGAAAGTGTGTTTGTTTGTTAGTTTGTTGGTTTACTGGTTTGTTGGTTTGTCCTTCAATCACGTTGCAACGGCGCAACGGATCGACGTGATTTTTTGCATGGGTAAAGTTAAAGACTTGGAGAGTGACATAAGCTACTTTTTATCCCGGAAAATCAAAGAGTTTCCACGGGATTTTAAACAGCTAAATCCACGCGGTACGAAGTCGCGGGCATCAGCTAGTATCATATAAGTGTAATATATACCTAAGAACTAACACCTCGCCATTCTTAATCACCTTCCACTTTCTTCATTAAATTAAATCGTGATCTGAAATAACTGCAATCTACACAAGAAACCTCTATCAAGCATCATCAAGGCCAAGTTAGCAAAAACCACCGTCTGTGTATACTGGTGAAACTTAGCTTAGGTATCTACTGTACTTACCTACCTAACCCTTAGAAAGTGTGTGATACGTATAAACTATAAATTATTATAGGTTTTATAATAGGTACTTACCTATTGATTGTTAATTATTCTTATAATCAAATTATCATTACCCATATTATTATCACTACCCACATTATAAATGCGAAAGGTTGGTTTGTCCTTCAATCACGTCGCAACAGAGCAACGGATGGACATGATTTTTTGCATGGGTAATTATAGTTGAAGACCTGGAGAATGACATAGGCAAAAATCAAAGAGTTCCCGCGAGTTTTTCGAAAACCTATACTAGGTGTGATATCCACGCGAACGAAGTCGCGGGCATCAGCTAGTATTATAATAAAAAATGGCCTCGTTGGTCAAGTGGTTAGCGTGTTCGACTGCAGATGACGAGGCCCTGAATTCGATTCCCGGATGGAACCAAAAAATAGTAAGGCATTGGATTTATCCGTTTCAAGTAGCCACCGTGCCTCAGAGAGCACGTAAAGGAATCGGTCGGTCCTGCGCCTGATCTCTCTCCGGTTGTGTTGGATTTCCGTCTCATCGGGCTATAAGAGTGAGGGAATAGAGAGTGCACCTGTGTTTGCGAATACACTTGTGCATTTCTATTACCTATCTTCCGCGTAGTTGGCTGATGTCTATGGAGATTGGCCACTGTGATCTGTATCAAAAAAGTCACTGCGTCGCGACTCCACTCCACTCCGCAGATAGGCACTGAACCTACAGATTTCACAAAGTAAATCATTTGCTCTACCTATCACCTACGTGGACTTCACAAAGTAACTCATCTCGAACCTTGTTAGCATCATAATGAACAAGCGGGCAATGATTTAACCAACTTTATTTACAGCACATTCTATGACACCACCGAGAGAGGTGTCAGTTTGCTGGAGGAACAAATCTCATACATTTAGCGTCAAAATTTCAGCTCCGCTTTTGTTATAAAGTTTATCATAATAAAAAGATTATTTTCAAAAAATCGACTTCCAAAGTCACTACAAAATAAAATATTTTTTTTATCCTAAATTCCATATCCTAGCGGTTTGAATTAGAAACGAAGAGGCAAATCGCTGATGGTGCAGACATTTGAGAGTTTAAAGATTTTTCGGGACATTTCACGCTCTAGGTAAAAGATATCTATAGGTTAGTAACAGAAGTAATATCTCAGGCCGCTCGTCAAAATCACTTCACCGTAGATCTAGGAAATGCTGGTTATTATTTACAATTTACATTCCTCGAAGTTTTGTGCCCGAACAATAGAGCAATTCCGTTGATTGACTCGCGATCGTTTCCCGGATGCGTTTTTCTCACAACATGTTTCCTTGCGTGTTTAATTTTGCTCGTACATTCGATAAAAAATACTCATTTGCGTACGGCGAGATAGTGTAGTTTTAATATGAGAAAATGGTAAGGGAAATTGGCTTGCAGTTTTATTGACGTCTATTCAGAGCATTTTCAAAGAGACTAGGTACCGTAAGCTCTCGTATACCAATAGGGTGAAAACAAAGTAAGCATTTTGTCACAGAATACCTAGGTACTTACTTACTTAATATATTTTATGATCCACTTGCGGCACGGCAGGTCGTTTTTCTTCATTGATGGTACCGTACGCGTAGTATACAATTATTAACTTTAATTTAAAACTGTATGTGTGACGAAACTTTGTTACTCGATAGTCCGCGACAGGTTGAGATGGCAATCGGGGTACGAAGCGGGAGGACGCTCCATACACCCGCACGTCACACGCGCTCGCCCGCACCGGGTTAGCGTGGGAGCTGTGCGGGACGTTCCCACCCCGATTGCCATCTGGACCTGTCAAGTACTATAGGTATAGTCAAACCGGCCGGCTAAGGGCTAAAAGGCTCTTCAATCTTGAAAAGCAAATTAAATAGTCGGTTATTTAAAAACGGTTATAAAGAATCTCAAGAGTTAGTAAATATCAAAATTTTTGAATTATTGAATGTTAACTTTTTGTCTTGTCCAGATATTTCCATGATTAAAACTAACTAATAATATTCCAGTATGTACCTACCTATCACTGCCATTAATAATTATTCTCAAAACCATCGATTTTGTCAAAACAGTTTCTTATTCGCTAACCGGACCTCAGCGAACGAATGATTTTATTATAAAAAGGGCCCTTTACTTTTACATCTAGAGATTAGAAATCCAATAATTTAAATTTAATTCTTGCTATATGGGAATTTATATTAAGTGAAAGTTTATGGAACTTTAAACGGTATAGCACAATATTATAATTAACGTTATTTAATCGGCCACCTCCCTGCTTTTAGGATTCCGTAATCCGTACTAATATTATAAATGCGAAAGTGTGTCTGTCTGTCTGCTAGCCTTTCTAGGCCCACCCGCTCAATAGATTTTGATGAAATTTGGTACAGAGGTAGCTTGTATCTGGGGGCTACTTTTTATCCCAGAAAATCAAAGAGTTCCTGCGGGATTTTTAAAAACATAAATCTACGCATCACCTAGTAGAGGATAAAAACGGAAACCTTGGTCTATGTAACCGATTCATTCCATCATTTTATTTTTGCGGAACCTATGGATATTGTACTTAAATAAATATTGGATGTGGTAAATCTAATCTATTTTATTTCTCGTCAGATTTAAAGCTACTTGATATGATAAAAAAAAATTATACTTTCTCAAGAATCTCATTAGCATTAGAGCCTCAATAGCTCAATGGTTAAAGGAGCGGACTGAAATCCGAAAAGTCCCCGGTTCAAACCCCACCTATTGTCCTACCTACGTACTCCTAGCACAAGCTTCACGCTTAGTTGGAGAAGAAAGGGGAATATTAGTCATCATGCTTGGCTAAAATTCTTTAAAAAATCTATTTAAAAGATTAGGTAGGTATTGTTAAAAAATGTAGAGCTGTGTTTTGTTTTTATCTGAATTATCATCTTTTTTCATTCCAATAATTTATGCATTTGGTAGTCATAGTTTAAGTAGGTACCTAAATCTAAAAATTTCAAAATAATGGTTTGCTCTAGTCTATGTTATTTTCTGATACCTTCGAACATTATCCATACAAAACCGCAACGTAGGTTAGGTACCTAGGTATTTGATACTGTATTAGGTGCCTAATAACATATTTAATTGAGCTTGTATTTTATCCAGTCAGAACGATTGCAGATGTCTATCAAAATGCCAGTCTCTTTCTTTTTCGCAGCAATTAAAAGTGATAACCGAGAAATGTTATGTTGCAGAAGTGACTTACGAGTATATTATATAGGTACCTACGTACCTACTCTTTGTGTTATGTAGTGTATCTACGCGGAACTGCAACATTATTTTATTTTTATTTATTTTATATCTTATTAGAACGGCAGTGCCACTTACACAAACTAGATGATTAATAATAATTTTAAATACAAAAATTTAAAACGATAAAAGATCGAAGGATTTTGAATATGTACGCTGAGAACATTGAATGACATATTCATGCAATGCTCTCAGCGTACTTCAGTAACTCCCGAACCAGTATTATAGACCCATCATTAAATGGGTCCCATTGAGCATTATTGTCCAAAAGCGCGTTGAACGATGCTAATGAACGGGGTATAGGTGACATAGATCTAGCAACAGTGCGATGATGTGGGACCACGAAAAGTTTATTTTTTCGTGGACGAATTTTACTATTGGATTCAGGGACACGTATGCGACACAGTTGGTCATGAAGTTCTGGAGCATTAACATCTCCTCGCAAAATTTGACACATAATTTTCAGTTGATCGCAAATGCGTCTGACCTCCAGGGAGTTGAAACCTAAGCAACCTAACAGAAATTTGATTGGATATCATCATCATCGTGTGCCTTCTTCAAAACGAAGTTTGGAGGTCATCATGCGAAAAGCTTCTCTATTTAAAGCCGCCTCTTTCAACTTTGGGTAACTAAGCCCTGTCCACCCCCTTATATCGTCCAACCATTTGCGTCTTTGGCGACCTGGAGCCCTTTTGCCCTCAATCCTTCCTTCCAAAACTAATCTCGGAAATGAGAATTGGGCTCCTCTTTGTAAATGCCCAAAGAAAGCGATCTTCCTTCGCATGATAGTGGACATGAGTTCTCTGTCTTTGTGGACCATTTCCAGTACCTTCGTATTCGGTGTAAAGCTGTTCCAGGTTATCTTTAGCATTTTCCTGTAGATCCACATCTCAAAAGCTTGCAGGCGGTTATTTGCTTCCTTTTTGAGAACCCAAGTTTCACAACCATACAAGAGGGTGGACCATTGCTATGGATATAGGAAAGGGTAATATCCATAGCAACGTTTATAGGTGGTAAGTGATGATGCAGTCTAAGATGGAAGCGAGATAACCTGGAAAGGTTATGGCAGTTTTTATTAAACCCAATACCCCTTCGGTTTCTACACGGCAGCGGCCGGTACGCTGCGTACCGGAACCCGAAATTGTTTGTCGGCACGTCTTTTGACAGTAGGGTGGTACCTAGCCACGGCCGACTACTCCCACCAGACCAATAACCAAACCAAATAAATAAATGAGAACCAAACTAGGTACCTACGTTTGTTTACAGTGCGCCATGATTAAACTCCCCGTAATCAGCCATTAATCATAAAATTGTCATCGAAAAAATCGATTTTGCCTGCAAAAACATTACGCTAAGGGAAAGCGCGTGATCACAAGAAGACAGATTAGTGGGTGGATCAAATGATAGTGGAAATGTGAGGAATATAGTGGGAATTTTCTAGAATCGTGACTTCAAAGCGACATGGGCACCTGTGTAGCTATGTCCTACGATTTCAACTCAAAAAGGTTAGAACTTTCACTGACTAACCACCGCGTAAGTGGTAAGTTCATGTAACATAAATAAATGTTTTATTGACTGGCAATAATAGATTCTATCGGTTCTTAGGAATCCACTTTAGGATGCCTACTTACTCCTTTGATTATAGAGATTAAATTTTATTTATTAAAGGCCTACGCGTATGCAATTACTAGTTGGTATACTTAGATAGGCATCCTACAGTGGATTTTAGTAAATTTTATGGTTTTTAGTTTCTTTTTTTGGTCCTGACTGTACATAAGTATCAAGAGAAAGTTTTTTATGAAATGTTTGATTCGATGACAGTAAATTGATAGATCCGACCTCGAGACTTCGAGACCTCCCTCGGCACACGCCAGTGTGAATTTTTTTTACTCCGAGCTTGGATTGTAATCCTAATAAATACCACGATGATCAGGGTCATGCGATTCTATGATCCTCATTCCATTTACAATCACCAGGACTTCAGTAAACTTGTGTCATAACTCAAAATCCATACTAATATTATAAATAAATAAAAATATTTTTATTCAATTAAACTTTTACAAGTATCTAGTTTTGAATCGTCAAATCACTGGTTCGGATAATAAAATCGGACAGTGTGTCTCTCTGTCTGTCTATCTACATCCTTTAACCGATTTTGTCGAAAATTGGTACAGTGATAGTTTGCATCCCGGGGATGGACATAGGCTATTTTTTATGCCCGAAAACGGAAGAGTTCCCTTGGGATTCTTGAAAAAACTTAAATCAACGCCGACGAAATCGCTGGCATCATCTAGGTTTGTAGTTTTAAATAATTTCAACTGATACTAATTTAATTAATTCTACCTAATCGAACAAAAAATTATGATTTATTAAATCGGTTACCTATTTTATTGCTTTTTTGAAAGTGATTATTGTAAATATGTTTTTTGGAGTAGGTATGCATAACGGAATAATATGTAAATGAACTAACGGTCGAGGAATTCTAGACTTCTAAAAACCTATAGCAAGTTATCATTATTAATAATTCTTAACGTTTGAGAAAATGGAATAAAATATTGATTAAGCGTCAACTAACCGCATATGCAAAACGAGTTTGATAAGATAAATTATTGTATGTTAATTTAGAATTGTAAAATTGAATGTTTATATCCAGAGAGGTGTCATTTCCTAGAGGCGGAAACGATTCTTCGAAACAGCTTCAACATAACTAGTGAACTAAAGGACAATGTGTACCTTTTGTCATTCAGTTAATTCATCATCGTCATTTCAACCAATCGCTGGCCTACTATTGAGCACTATCAAATCCATCTGGGTTCGAAACTAGTCGAGCCGGGTGTGAGATAATATGCATAATAGAAATCACTTACGATGGTTTAAACGCTATAACAAAAAAAGAATTAGTTTTTTCAATTATTGAAAGTAAGATAACTATACCAAGTTGGGTATCATATGAAAAGGCTCTAAGTACCTGTACATTCTAAAACTTATTTATTTTTATGCATTAATAATTTTTGATTTATCGTGCAAAATGTCGAAAAATACGATTGTAATACGGAACCCTCGGTGTGCGAGCCTGACTCGTACTTGGCCGGTTTTGAAGTAATTTCGCGGATTGTTCCACAGAATACAGAACACGTTTATTGAATATCGATACGAATGAAATAGGTCTGAAATCATTAAGCTACATATTACGATTCATACTAAATGTTTAATTACTTGTAAAAATAATAATTCGTGTTTGCTTGTTACCGTCTTACATAATGCATTAACATCCACTTTATATAACAAGCCTCTTATAATATTCATCGGTCCTCGAATTCAACAATTCAAGTAAAATAACATGCAAGTAAAGAAGAGCGGTGATAGACTAACCTAACCACTACTCACTAGGTTAGGACGTCGGTCTCCTATTTGTGAAGTCGGGGGTTCGATCTCGGGCACGCACCTCTCACTTTTCGAAATCAGGCAGATATACACATACCTACAGGGTGCCAGAACGCTAGCAAAAACTTAGCGTTATTGTTATACTATCTAAACACAATCCAATACCAATAACCAGTTGCCTCTTTTTGTAGTTTTAGTGATTTAGTATTTTTCAAACCCGCAATGTGTAGCTGCAAAACTGGAGCCAATGCCCAACTACGACGCGACATTGACTCCGAGTGGCCTACTTACGCAACGTTCGTTGACCTCTAGCGTCAGTCAGATGTTTTATTTGCAATATAACATGAACTTTTACAAAACATAGGATATTTTTTTATATTTTTTTGCGTTTATTTGTGGTATTATAGCAGTAATCATCAGTACTATCACGTCTTCGTTTTTACCGTTCACACCTATACAACCTGTAGGCTGTATAGGTGTGAACGATGGAGGAAAGCAGCCGGCGAGGCACACTATGGCCTAAGCTCTTCTCATTCCTAGAGTAGCTGTGCTCAGTAGTGAGTCGGCAATAGGTTTATCATGATGATGATGAATGTAGAAGTTAATTTATGCAAAACTACAACGCGATATCCGTTTGGACTGTTGTTTGGGCTAGATTTCTTTGATATGCAAATGCAATCTAGTGATCTAACATCGTATTTTATAGCGTTCCGGAACGGAATGGATGCTTATGGCCAGTGACGTTTCATCGTAGCCACAGACAGTCAATCTTTGTCTGCGATCGATTTGTCGGCGAGCTAGCACGCACCACGGTCCATACGTTTTTCCTCCGCAAAATCTGTTAACTATAGAACTCACGGAACAGAAAAAACTTTTTTCTGTTCCGTGATAGAACTACATAGAAGCGCGCGCACTGCGGAGTTAGTTCTACGGATCTCGGTAAAAACAACAAAACAGTGGAACATTTCCAAACATACAACCTATCTAATGCAGATTTTATTTAAACTTTATAGCCATGTAAATAATATGTAAATATATTTAATTTTACCGACAAATCACTTTAATAGTCAGCGATTATGGTTACTCTCACTCGTTTGTATCTAACAGTTTACCTACACCCGGTTACGTATCGTCTACATTTGCATTTTCCCCCATACATTGACTTTAATTGAGTCGAAGGCCGGAGCGTGTGCGTGTATGAATTGTCTAGTATGAGATCTATAGAGCGTACTTTGACATTTATGTAGACTTAATGGACGAGCCGGGGACGACCAGACCTTCGTTATTTTATAAAAGCTGAAAGTTTCTCTCCGTATTAAGTTGCCTAAAAATTTTAGAAATTAAAGTAACCTAACACAGGAAAGATCAGCGACTATAAAGTTTGGATCTTGGTGACTTTGGGAGATAACAGGCAACAAAAAAATCTTACGTCAAAGTATGAAGCGTAATTTTATTTTTATTTTCTTCGGAATAGTATTAGAAATCACGTCATGCATTGCCAGACAGTCGTGGGAATTCCCCGCCAGGCACCCTTAAACTTTAATAAATTGTTACTTACTAACTTGTTTAATACAATATGCATAGAAACTTTCAGCTTTTATAAAATAACGAAGGTCTGGCCCTCCCGGCTCCTCTCTCTATAAGTCATAGTTAAAACGCGACATAGTTATGTCTCTCACATAATTTTGTCTCACTTTAACTATAAGTAAAGTCTGAGCTTAGTCAAAGTATGGTATATCTATAAGCAAATCTCAGCCGAGTCCATATACAGGGTACATGAGATAGGTATTTAGTTTCAAAGTTACACACTTAAGGATTTGTAAATATATCTGCCTAGAAATTTTTAACCTGTGTTTAAACTTTAATTAGATATTTTTACGAAAGTCTGGCAAACACAAACACAGACACAATTAGTTTCTAAAACGTGTCTGAAAAATTACATCAAGTTAGGCTATCACACACTATCACACGACATAACTAGTAATTTTCACATTACACAATATTAGTTTGCATATTGTACATTTACTTCAATGTAAGACAGTGTTTATACTAAAGGAAACGGATGGTTGGTTTCCCGTGTTTCAAACGAAGAAGGGAAAATTGTATGCAAATAAGATTCTTCATAAATGATGAATACCTCAATAAGTATGAGAAAACATACGAGTAGATATACGTTGCTTTGTTTCGAATTTGCATCTCGTCAGTTTGATCAGAGAAAGATTTTAATTGTGGGATGACTTTGATAGGTCTCTTTGATAGGTAGGATTAAGGTAATATTAAGTAGGTCTGTACCTATTATAGCCTTTCTCCACGGAACAGAAAAATACTTGGTGCGAAAACTGAGACTACGTTAACGAAAAAATTTTATATTATAAATTCTAGACCCTAAGTATAATATTTTGTATGAAATTGCCATTAATCTTGAATGCGCCCGTAATGACTAATGAAGAATAAAATATAAGTACGTATACAATTGTTTGCACAAAAAAATTATTTTACTGGTCTCTATTCAACTGTGATTTTATAGAGTTTGAGTAGACGAATTTATTTTATTCACATTTCACAAAAGAGCGTGCAAAATGCTTTCTGTTTCATTATGATTGTTTGTACCTTGGGCTGTTGGTTAGGCGCTGGTAAGTTTCGAACCTTCGTTCTTCTTGGCTGTCACAATTGGGTTTGTGGAATCTTGAGTTTTCCTTTATTAACTTGTGTGTTGAAATCGATGTAATGTAAAAAAGTCCGTTAACGTTGCGTGCTGAATTCATCTGAAGCTTGTTAGTCCGTTTCCTGCCTAATGTCAGGCTGTCACTTTATATGTCGTATCACTGTCACTGTCAATGTCTTTTGAGTAGACCACAGACCCAGTGCCTTGTCTATGATCTGTTTGTTTACATAGTTGTTGTGTTCACAACAATGATTTCTCTATAATCTTAGCAATCACCTATGCAAAAAAGCTATCCAATTTATGTAAACAGACTTACCTATCAAGTAAAGATCACGTTTCGAACGAGAAAGTTCCTACGAAATAAAATAAGTAAACTTTTTTTCCTCAAAACGGGTATTCACCCGTTCCCAATCCCAATCGTTGTTAATAGTTTTACTAAACACGCCGGAAATCTCTCGCTCGAGCGGCTTGCAATTTCATACCTACCGTCCCTGTGAAAAAGGAACCCGGATGGGTTCGAAACTAGTAAAGGGCTTACGTCGCGGTGGACTAAATAGGATACCTACGTTACACTATGAGTAGGTACCTAAAGCTGGAATCATGTCTATTTATACCGGAAATCATTTTAATTTCAAAAGAAACGACTCAAGACCCAAAATACACCGTCGTCATCATCATCAACCCTTCGGCTCACTACTGAGCACGAGTGTCCTACCAGAATGAGAAAGGTTTGGCCATAGTCTACCACGCTGGCCAAGTGCGGATTAACAGATTTTAGCAGACAGAGTTCCCTCATTCTAGTTCACTCTGTCACTAGGCTATCACGTATAGCAACTAGTTGTCATAGTAGGTATGACGAAATAATCATAAAAATACCTATCTACCGACCTATCATTATATTATTATCTTATGTTACCTTAAGTGTAAATCAACCGTCAATTACTGAGTGTTGATTGCGAGAAGTGAACTTTAACCCGCCATTGTCAGACTTAATTAATTGAGGTCATTACTTTCTTTGCCTTTCAATCAATTTCGCTTGCTGGCGCTATCAGCGGCAAAAGAAGGTATTGTAAGTAGACATAATAGATATGTATTTTAAATAGTTAAGCAACTTTTCAGTGATATGATTAGGATTAGAGCGATGGCATTTTATTTAAGTCAGTCAGGCTATGCATTAGGTAGGTAAAGGTAGCTATAGCTTGTTGTAAAAAGCAAGTAAGGTAGGTAGGAACAGTAATAAATAGGTATGTAAATATTTAAGCAGTAAGAAAAAGATATAAAAATTATATCGGCACTTTAAAAGAACAGCAATCAATTTACAGACTGACTAGACTATCTATTCCCTAGGGCCCTGTTGTCAAGATAAGATCAGGGAAGCAAAATCTTAGTTCAATATCTGATTGGTTTGATTTTGCAAGCTCACTTCTGTTTATGATTTAGTTCCAACTTCGAACCATATACCTATAGTATTTTATAATCTGCAGTCCAAGCGCAATCAGTGCGTCGCATGACGCATCCCTATTGCCGAGCTATAGTCTATCCGGGGAAAGAAGTTAAGCATAGCTCTGTTACGTAATCCCATACAAATGATAGAGACAGAAATCTCAGTGGCGTTAACAATTTTGAGACACCAACCAATATCACCATGTTTTCAAAAAACATTCGAAATTCAATTCGAAAGTGTTTTCAAAAACATTTGAAATTCAATTAGATGCCTACTATAGTTTCGTTTGTGCTTGGTTGGTGCCTCAAAATGGTTAGCATTTACTGAGATTTTTGTCTCTATCATTTGTATGGGATTACGCGTAACAGTGCGAGCGCTATTCTAACTTCTTTCCGCAGATAGAGTATAGAATAGTACTGGGGTCGCATATTTCTTTTGCTACGCTAAAAAGCCAAGAGAAGGGCATGAGAAAACGTGTTGATTGCGCTTAGGCTGGCTTGCTGCTTTTGATGGTAGAGCTTCAAAGATCTTTTCACGTGATTTTTCAAAGTCATCATACGGCAATCTTTTGAATTACATACTATTGAAAGTATTGTTTGGTAGTAAACTTGTACATACTTAATCTAATCTTGATTTCCCAGTACGATGGATGACCTCGACCACCTGATGGTATATTTTTGAATGAAAGTTTTTTAAGGATGGTGAGGCGTATTCCTTTATTAGTTACGAGTGTTTTAATATGGTTAAGCAACGTTCACCTAATTCGGTAACTGGATGTATGACCTTTTTTCTATTCTATTCTATTGTGTGTGTGTTTGGTACGTCCGCTTTACCCGATACCTAAAGCCGCATTAGGCTCCCTCCAGGGCAAAAAAATTTTTCTTTGAGATTGTCCCTTATAACTTCATTAATCATTATTAATCAACTGATCTTAAAATACTAATAACTGTTTTATGCGCCATTAAACACACTAGTTGTATGTGTGTTCAGCTTCGATTAGTACCTAAGCTATTGATTTTCCGAGTCTTAACGTATCCCTTTTAGGCCCCTTTTCACTAGTTTTTTTTAAAGAATACTTATTAGCTACATGCTGACTAATACTCGTCTTTCCCCTCCAACTAAGCGTAAAGCTTGTGCTAGGAGTAGGTACGACAATAGTGCAACGGCGAGGGGATCGAATCGGCGATTTTTTGGATTTAAGTCCGCTCCTTTAATCGTTGGGCTATCGAGGCTAGAGTTGTGTAATAATCCACCTTTATTAATTGTTTCTAAACTATAATGTCCACACTACATGGCCGCAGTAAATCATAACAGCCGACTGCATCAAATAGGCCGGATAGTTATGAAATATAAACCAGTGAAAGTAATGATTAACTGCTTCATTACGAATCATCAACATTGCAAAAAAAACGTTTCCACATTATTTAACACATCATCAAATTTTAATTGATTAATTATACATACGTACGTATTTTCATTAATTGGTTTTTAACAGATAGGACGTTGCATGTGCATAGATTTCGAACTTGTAGACTCAACGATTATTTCCGCTTTAAAAAACTCTTTTAGGCGCAACGCATACATCAACGGAGAGATGTGGAGCCGGGCGCAGTGCAGTCAGGCAATCAGTAATATTGTACATTGATCTTGAGAACGAGATAACGAATTCGTAGAGCGTTGTCTCTGTCTTTGAAACTGACAAAACGTACCACAGGTATGAGCGACAGAAACGGCACTCTACGAAGCCGAAATCTCTTTCTAAAAAGTTGTAAAGTGCAATATTTCCTGCCGGGCACTGCACTTACCTACTTGAACCCTTAGACTAGGTAGGTATAGAGGCTTGAACCCTGCAAACATTAAGTACACTCCTTTGGGACGTCGCGTCGTATAATAAAACTGTGGTTAGGTGGTTAGGTGGTTAGGTAGTAGTTAGTACAATTAGATAGGGTATCAAAACAAACAATCCTATAGCTAATGTGAATCTTTACGCGTTGGAATTCCGTAGAAAGTATCGCATCAATTTATCTCGGATCGCGTTGTCTCCATCTGTCATTAGTCGATGCTCTGATAGGCATTCAGGGCAGCAGGTTCGATTATGGTCATTTACCGAATATCTTGGTGAGCCACATAATTTACCTTCACAGAGACTAGGTATACAATACAAATTCTTTTGTGATAGTCCGATAAATGCTAGGGGTTTGTAACTTTGTAGACTAGATTATGGTATTTTATGCCCTATCCAGATATTTTCTTTAATTCGAAAAGATCTTGAGTGCCCATCGCATTACGATCCCAAGAAAATTCCCAGTAAGTATAGATTAATGAAGAGGTTACCACCCTCAGAAACCACTACCCATACCTACCTATTATAACAGCGAAAATGGTTTTGTTGGTTCATTGGATTGTGCTTCAATCTAACCGAAAGACCTACTACCGTCTGTCCAGCAGTAAAAGCAAACAGGCCGTTGGAATGGATTAATACCTTATTAAAACGCAAGTTTCTATAACATAGCTCAATTTTACATGGGCAAAGTCGAGGGCAAAAGCTAGGTTATATATGAAATTATGGCATGTAGAAACCTAAGGGGCATAGGTTTAATAAAAACTCCCATACCCCTTCCAGGTTAGCCCCCTTCAATCTTAGACTGCATCATCACTTACCACCAGGTGAGATTGAAGTCAAGGGCTAACTTGTATGTGAATAAAAATACGAGTTTTACAGGTGGCTAAGTATAATATCCATCGTCATGACTCATGAATATGATCAACCCATCGCCGGCTCACTGCAGAGCACAGGTCTCCTCTCAGAATGAGAAGGGTTTGGCCATAGTCTACCACACTGGCCATTTGCGGAATGGTAGACCTCACACACCTTTGAGAACATTATGGAGAACTCTCAGGCATGCAGGTTTTCTAAGTTCTAACGAGGTTTCCTTCACCGTTAAAGCAAGTGACATTTAATTACTTAAAACGCACATAACTCTGGAAAATTAGTAGGTGCGTCTAATCGGAGGAAGAGATCGAACCTCGACCTCCGATTAGAAGGCGGATGTCCTAACTACGGCTATCACAGCTTTTTAATTACCACATTATTACCTATACGTTTGTCATACACACTTCTTTCAGGATGTAAACAGTCTACAGGTGAGATCGTATAGTAAACATGTTTTGATAAAAAAAATCTCAAGTCCCAATGAAAGTGGATAGGTACAATGTATATTTTGTAAATATTAATTTGTCCTCATAATATGCTTAAAAAGCCATTTATATTCAAGCTAATGCATAAGTAAGCGGGGATTCATTCAAAGATATTTTTTGAAACAGCCGTTAGACATAAAACATGATTGCCTGCCAATAACTGTTATAGTCGTGACTTATTAGTATGAAACTAATTAAAAAATTAATGCATCTAAGCCTAAGCCATAATAGCTCAACGGTAAAAGGAGGGAGGTTTTGAAATCGGAACAAACACCTCTAATAGGGATATCTGTATCCTGTACCTACTCACGTGTCTCTACCGTTTGGTAGGTATCCACTAACGAAATGTTATTATTTTTGATGATTTACGGATTAAAAAGTACCTATCTACAGTCAGGTCAAGAGAATCAGGAAAGGGCTTGGGACGCAAGCTATCTCTATATCAAACGGATGGGCCGTGAAAAGCTAGCAGATAGATAGATACCTACACTTTCGGTCATAGATTGATGATGAAAGATGCTAAGCAGACACCAGCTGCTCGATTGCGATAGAATGACAGCTATAATGTCACGATCGCAATCACCTCTGATTGGTTGACGCTCGCTCACTATTGGCTCCAATGCAATGTAGCAACAAGAGCACAAATTCAGCCAATCGCAACAATTGAGATTGTTATAATGATTGATGCAGGTTTTACGAAATCGACCAACAGGTTAGGTACCGACTACAGAGGTAGGTAGGACTATTATTTCGGCATTAATTTTCAATGTAGGTACATAAATATATATAGGTAGGTACCTATTTCATTACCGTCTGCAAACAATCCAATGTAAAGTAATAACTAATAAGTAATATTAGATACGGTAGAATGGGTCGAATCAAAGATTATACATGAGTAAAGCCCAAGTAAAAAGAAGGTTCATCGCCACCATCCATAAGTTTTTGCGTAACTTCAAGCAGTAGCGTGCACGGGTGCGCGGTTTACAGGCAAAAAGACCTATTTAACATAATAAATGTAATTAAGAATGTACCTACTAAGGAATTTTAATTTTAAATCCGTTAGCGTATAACATTCTTCTCTCCAACCGTTTTACCCTCAAGCTTGTTCTCTACATGGGTAGGAGGGTAGGTACAACAACACATATCTAGTAATTACTAATTAGCACCTAATAAAGTGTTAAAGTTGAGCCAAACATAAAAACTTTCACATTTTTTTTATAGTGTTTAGCTGCAGGATTTATTGTCTTAGTATTAATGCTGATTCTGAGTTAGCAGACAATCTTTCATAATTATTACTTTACAAGAAACCAGTCCGATTTAAATATGTAAAGCACCACCGAATCACATACCTAGGTGGTAGGTACGTATCATCACGAATTTCCAACTTTCTAACTCGAAATTCGTGATCTACCAATGTCAAGTAGAAAGAATTCGTTTTTCATTAGAATTTACATGACACGGGATTGGAATTGGAACTTACTAGTATGTTTCACATAAATCCAACATCCAATACCACTTAGGTAGATATCTATCTACCAAGAAAACAATTCGACAAAATAATGTGTATAACAATTGCAAAAGGGCCGAAATGGGGGGTGCACGGGGTTGTAACTTTAACGTGGGATCTCTAAATCAAATGGGCATCATGAAACGGCTTCATTTGAACATTCTAAAATAGTCTTTTATTTTATTTTTAAGTTCTTAGTTTTAGCTAACTCTACATCGTCACATTGTGTCAATTTGAAAAACTATAGGTACTTAGTAAGTATGCTTTATTTTTTTGAAATACATCTCTAACGAAAATCAGTGATTCAAAGAAAATCAGTAGGTACCCATATTATAAATGCGAAAGTGTGTTTGTTTGTTTGTCCTTCAATTACGTCGCAACGGAGCAACGGATCAGCATGATTTTTTGCATGGGTATAGTTAAAGACCTGGGGAGTGACATAGGCTACTTTTTATTCCGGGAAATTAATGAGTTCCCACGGGATTTTCAAAAACCGAAATCCACACGTACGTAGTCGCGGGCCAGCAGCTAGTGTGTAACAATAATTTTGATGTACCTAGGATCCTAGGTAGGTAGGCTATTAAAAAATAAACTAGGTACTAGGTAAGTACTTACCATGTAACCAAAATTTTATCCCTAATAATAGATAAACGTTCATTCATACAACACCACTTGCACATAAAAATATTATTTTAAAGTCCAAATCATGTCCAATAATTTTTTTAACTGTCGTGCCGTAGAAAAGTTCGACCAACATTTGATCAAATATTGCAAATTCCGCGTATAACGTGCGCAAAGTTCGATCGGCGCGCAACTTGTGAATTGTGATACACGGATACCGGCGCGAACGCATGCAGTGCCATCAAGTGTAAAAGATTTGCGTGTCGTTACATATCACTATTATGGTATTTTACGAAAGTTATTTTTTATAGGAATCTCGATCGTTGTTGCGGTCGCCATAACGGTGTCATTGCAGCTTGGTATGCGATCGGACGCAAGGTGGTGATAGCCCGGTGGTTAAGACGTAGGCCTCACGGGGGTCAGGGATTCGAATTTAAATCCCGGGCACGCACGGTGACGTACGTTTTATTTATTTATGGTGGTAGAGTATAGTTTGTAGGTTTTTAATAGGTTGGTTTTCAAATAAGCAATGAAAGGCAATTTTTATCTTACAAAATGGATTTTTTTTTATTAATCTAATCTTAACAAACTAATCTATATGAAATGTATCTCCCGGCGGTTTCTGAAGACCGAATGATTTTCACCACCTAGAATAGAAATAAAAATATTATAAAACGCCATAGTATCCATAATTAGTATAGTGCCTAGATCAAAAATAAAATTATAAATCATTCGTTAGTAATGAATTAATGATTATTATTAATGATGATCAGACTTTGAAGATGCCTTGCGGTCAGTGGCGTGCAGGTCATAGAGGCATAAATGCACTGCTTACTCCAGTTGTAATAGCTCAATGCATATTTTTCATTATGACCTGCCAGTAAACAGGTTCCTACCTAACTAATGCCTACCATGGCTTCAAACACTGTGCACGCCACTGCTTGCGGTACGATACTGGAACCATCTAATATCATAAAGAACCTATTATTTTTGATATTAGAAGGAATATGCATGTAATTTTTTTATAATAATTGTAATTCACTTTTAACATTGTTACAAAGGTTGGACCTTTGATCAAATATAGCAAATTCGAGTATTCGCAAACGTGCGCAAAGTTCGATCGGCGCGCAACTTATGAATTGTGATATACGGATACCGGCGCCAACGCATGCAGTGCCATCAAGTGTAAAAGATTTGCGTGTCGTTACATATCACTATTATGGTATTTTACGAAAGTTATTTTTTATAGGAATCTCGATCGTTGTTGCGGTCGCCATAACGGTGTCATTGCAGCTTGGTATGCGATCGGACGCAAGGTGGTGATAGCCCGGTGGTTAAGACGTAGGCCTCACGGGGGTCAGGGATTCGAATTTAAATCCCGGGCACGCACGGTGACGTACGTTTTATTTATTTATGGTGGTAGAGTATAGTTTGTAGGTTTTTAATAGGTTGGTTTTCAAATAAGCAATGAAAGGCAATTTTTATCTTACAAAATGGATTTTTTTTTATTAATCTAATCTTAACAAACTAATCTATATGAAATGTATCTCCCGGCGGTTTCTGAAGACCGAATGATTTTCACCACCTAGAATAGAAATAAAAATATTATAAAACGCCATAGTATCCATAATTAGTATAGTGCCTAGATCAAAAATAAAATTATAAATCATTCGTTAGTAATGAATTAATGATTATTATTAATGATGATCAGACTTTGAAGATGCCTTGCGGTCAGTGGCGTGCAGGTCATAGAGGCATAAATGCACTGCTTACTCCAGTTGTAATAGCTCAATGCATATTTTTCATTATGACCTGCCAGTAAACAGGTTCCTACCTAACTAATGCCTACCATGGCTTCAAACACTGTGCACGCCACTGCTTGCGGTACGATACTGGAACCATCTAATATCATAAAGAACCTATTATTTTTGATATTAGAAGGAATATGCATGTAATTTTTTTATAATAATTGTAATTCACTTTTAACATTGTTACAAAGGTTGGACCTTTGATCAAATATAGCAAATTCGAGTATTCGCAAACGTGCGCAAAGTTCGATCGGCGCGCAACTTATGAATTGTGATATACGGATACCGGCGCCAACGCATGCAGTGCCATCAAGTGTAAAAGATTTGCGTGTCGTTACATATCACTATTATGGTATTTTACGAAAGTTATTTTTTATAGGAATCTCGATCGTTGTTGCGGTCGCCATAACGGTGTCATTGCAGCTTGGTATGCGATCGGACGCAAGGTGGTGATAGCCCGGTGGTTAAGACGTAGGCCTCACGGGGGTCAGGGATTCGAATTTAAATCCCGGGCACGCACGGTGACGTACGTTTTATTTATTTATGGTGGTAGAGTATAGTTTGTAGGTTTTTAATAGGTTGGTTTTCAAATAAGCAATGAAAGGCAATTTTTATCTTACAAAATGGATTTTTTTTTATTAATCTAATCTTAACAAACTAATCTATATGAAATGTATCTCCCGGCGGTTTCTGAAGACCGAATGATTTTCACCACCTAGAATAGAAATAAAAATATTATAAAACGCCATAGTATCCATAATTAGTATAGTGCCTAGATCAAAAATAAAATTATAAATCATTCGTTAGTAATGAATTAATGATTATTATTAATGATGATCAGACTTTGAAGATGCCTTGCGGTCAGTGGCGTGCAGGTCATAGAGGCATAAATGCACTGCTTACTCCAGTTGTAATAGCTCAATGCATATTTTTCATTATGACCTGCCAGTAAACAGGTTCCTACCTAACTAATGCCTACCATGGCTTCAAACACTGTGCACGCCACTGCTTGCGGTACGATACTGGAACCATCTAATATCATAAAGAACCTATTATTTTTGATATTAGAAGGAATATGCATGTAATTTTTTTATAATAATTGTAATTCACTTTTAACATTGTTACAAAGGTTGGACCTTTGATCAAATATAGCAAATTCGAGTATTCGCAAACGTGCGCAAAGTTCGATCGGCGCGCAACTTATGAATTGTGATATACGGATACCGGCGCCAACGCATGCAGTGCCATCAAGTGTAAAAGATTTGCGTGTCGTTACATATCACTATTATGGTATTTTACGAAAGTTATTTTTTATAGGAATCTCGATCGTTGTTGCGGTCGCCATAACGGTGTCATTGCAGCTTGGTATGCGATCGGACGCAAGGTGGTGATAGCCCGGTGGTTAAGACGTAGGCCTCACGGGGGTCAGGGATTCGAATTTAAATCCCGGGCACGCACGGTGACGTACGTTTTATTTATTTATGGTGGTAGAGTATAGTTTGTAGGTTTTTAATAGGTTGGTTTTCAAATAAGCAATGAAAGGCAATTTTTATCTTACAAAATGGATTTTTTTTTATTAATCTAATCTTAACAAACTAATCTATATGAAATGTATCTCCCGGCGGTTTCTGAAGACCGAATGATTTTCACCACCTAGAATAGAAATAAAAATATTATAAAACGCCATAGTATCCATAATTAGTATAGTGCCTAGATCAAAAATAAAATTATAAATCATTCGTTAGTAATGAATTAATGATTATTATTAATGATGATCAGACTTTGAAGATGCCTTGCGGTCAGTGGCGTGCAGGTCATAGAGGCATAAATGCACTGCTTACTCCAGTTGTAATAGCTCAATGCATATTTTTCATTATGACCTGCCAGTAAACAGGTTCCTACCTAACTAATGCCTACCATGGCTTCAAACACTGTGCACGCCACTGCTTGCGGTACGATACTGGAACCATCTAATATCATAAAGAACCTATTATTTTTGATATTAGAAGGAATATGCATGTAATTTTTTTATAATAATTGTAATTCACTTTTAACATTGTTACAAAGGTTGGACCTTTGATCAAATATAGCAAATTCGAGTATTCGCAAACGTGCGCAAAGTTCGATCGGCGCGCAACTTATGAATTGTGATATACGGATACCGGCGCCAACGCATGCAGTGCCATCAAGTGTAAAAGATTTGCGTGTCGTTACATATCACTATTATGGTATTTTACGAAAGTTATTTTTTATAGGAATCTCGATCGTTGTTGCGGTCGCCATAACGGTGTCATTGCAGCTTGGTATGCGATCGGACGCAAGGTGGTGATAGCCCGGTGGTTAAGACGTAGGCCTCACGGGGGTCAGGGATTCGAATTTAAATCCCGGGCACGCACGGTGACGTACGTTTTATTTATTTATGGTGGTAGAGTATAGTTTGTAGGTTTTTAATAGGTTGGTTTTCAAATAAGCAATGAAAGGCAATTTTTATCTTACAAAATGGATTTTTTTTTATTAATCTAATCTTAACAAACTAATCTATATGAAATGTATCTCCCGGCGGTTTCTGAAGACCGAATGATTTTCACCACCTAGAATAGAAATAAAAATATTATAAAACGCCATAGTATCCATAATTAGTATAGTGCCTAGATCAAAAATAAAATTATAAATCATTCGTTAGTAATGAATTAATGATTATTATTAATGATGATCAGACTTTGAAGATGCCTTGCGGTCAGTGGCGTGCAGGTCATAGAGGCATAAATGCACTGCTTACTCCAGTTGTAATAGCTCAATGCATATTTTTCATTATGACCTGCCAGTAAACAGGTTCCTACCTAACTAATGCCTACCATGGCTTCAAACACTGTGCACGCCACTGCTTGCGGTACGATACTGGAACCATCTAATATCATAAAGAACCTATTATTTTTGATATTAGAAGGAATATGCATGTAATTTTTTTATAATAATTGTAATTCACTTTTAACATTGTTACAAAGGTTGGACCTTTGATCAAATATAGCAAATTCGAGTATTCGCAAACGTGCGCAAAGTTCGATCGGCGCGCAACTTATGAATTGTGATATACGGATACCGGCGCCAACGCATGCAGTGCCATCAAGTGTAAAAGATTTGCGTGTCGTTACATATCACTATTATGGTATTTTACGAAAGTTATTTTTTATAGGAATCTCGATCGTTGTTGCGGTCGCCATAACGGTGTCATTGCAGCTTGGTATGCGATCGGACGCAAGGTGGTGATAGCCCGGTGGTTAAGACGTAGGCCTCACGGGGGTCAGGGATTCGAATTTAAATCCCGGGCACGCACGGTGACGTACGTTTTATTTATTTATGGTGGTAGAGTATAGTTTGTAGGTTTTTAATAGGTTGGTTTTCAAATAAGCAATGAAAGGCAATTTTTATCTTACAAAATGGATTTTTTTTTATTAATCTAATCTTAACAAACTAATCTATATGAAATGTATCTCCCGGCGGTTTCTGAAGACCGAATGATTTTCACCACCTAGAATAGAAATAAAAATATTATAAAACGCCATAGTATCCATAATTAGTATAGTGCCTAGATCAAAAATAAAATTATAAATCATTCGTTAGTAATGAATTAATGATTATTATTAATGATGATCAGACTTTGAAGATGCCTTGCGGTCAGTGGCGTGCAGGTCATAGAGGCATAAATGCACTGCTTACTCCAGTTGTAATAGCTCAATGCATATTTTTCATTATGACCTGCCAGTAAACAGGTTCCTACCTAACTAATGCCTACCCTGGCTTCAAACACTGTGCACGCCACTGCTTGCGGTACGATACTGGAACCATCTAATATCATAAAGAACCTATTATTTTTGATATTAGAAGGAATATGCATGTAATTTTTTTATAATAATTGTAATTCACTTTTAACATTGTTACAATAAAAAATATAAATATTGTTTGAAATGCTCAAATTTTTTTAAAAATAATATTTAAAACATTGCTAAAATGGATGTGTTCCAATGCCGCCATTTTACGCGGGCTTTGAATGACGTCACGATTCACGTCAGTCACCTGTCACGTCATTATTACTATAGGATACGGTTAGGCCGAAAAACGTGAAAACATAAATCGTGACGTCACATTCCGTTTCGACCAGTGGTGATGCGTTTCGCAAATGTAAATTTCGCTTAAACTTAGTGGCTTAACTATGGGTTGAATACTTATATCTAATGTTGAAACAAGGATTACCTGTCCTCTTTTCAATCCAAAATATCTAGCGACTGGGTCTCCGGCCTGAATCCTCATCAACATGTTTTCTTTCAATTTACTGTGTGGAAAAGTTAAGGAACATCATAATTTTACTGAAATAATCAGAATGAAAGAACTACCTCTTATTACCAAACTTAGGGTTGTCACATTTCACATCAGGGTACATAAGTGCAAAATTTTCCAAACATAAAAGTAGCTAAGAACTAACTTGAATAAAAACCTTTGAATTAAAAACCGCATTGAAATTGGTTGGTTCGCACTTAATAATATCTCGATATTGACTTTAGGGTGCGTTTCCACTGGCGCGGAGTGGAGCGGAGCGGACCATGAATTGACCAATCACACAGTTTCCACTAATGTGGAGTGGGGATTCCGAGCACCGTAATTGGTCAATTCACGGTCCGCTCCGCTCCAATTCGCATCAGTGGAAACGTGCCCTTATTGAGGGTTGGAATCTTTTTAGATATAATACTTTTTGTGTGGAGAGTGAAAAAGGATACTATCTAGCCAAAAGCTCCTGTTTCTCATCTGGCGTCAGCACAATATGCTCTGGCACCAACTCGTGTTCTGTTATGTTTATAAGAAGCTCGGACTCCAGGAATTGTTCTAGAATGTACTTCGGCGCCATGTCCACTAGAGATTGCTTTGCGGACGGCGTCATACCTGAAAACATACTTTGTCAAAGAAAGAGACAAGGAATCCACGTTTTGATATCTTAGGTATGAAAGTATCTCATGGGGGAGTTCATAATAACCAAATGTCGACAGTGAAACAATCGTGGTAAGGGAGAGAGGGGAGGGAGAGATGGAGAGAGGGGGAGAGAGATAAAACCAGCTGGGGCTTCATGATTTAGATTCTCTAACCAAAATGATACAAATATAGACCCAGCGTACTGGAATATTATATACCTGCTTGTACAACTACAATAGCTCTATGAATATTTTCTTCTTGCATTCTTGTACAATATGTTTTGATAGTCTTAATTCCGATCTTGGCTTCATCCGGGAAGAACACAAACATTTGGTCTGTAGGGTCGTCATTGTGAGCCACTAGTACTATCAAGTCACTTCTGGCAGGTCTCTTCTCGCTGAAACGTAATAATTTATAATATAAAATACAGACTACAGTTCTGGCAATTCACAAAGGTTAGTGAACTTTAATTGTGGTAACGTCGTTTACATGGTCATTGCGTAAGTGTGCGTGCATGTGGGACCAATCAGTCGCGAGCAAGCGCTGTCAAACGCACACATTTAGTGTACCTTACGTATACCGATACGACTTAAGGTGACGCAGGACGCTCGACCGAAATTGGCAGCGCACGTGGGTAACATGTTTGCTTTTCACTTGACATTGTATGAGAAAGTTGAGAGGCACGATGATTTTCACTGAAATCAAGCGCGCGAAAAGGGTTTAGGAAAAGTATTTTTGAGAAAATCTGCTGAATTTATGTTTGCAAAGTAAAGTTATTTCAACTAATGAATAAATAAACCACGTCTAATGATAAATTGTTTTAGAATTTTCATATCCCTAATCTTATTTATTTACGCCCAAAGTTGTCATTAATTTAGTGTTAAAATAGGAATCTTTTGAGCCTCGTAACTTTTAAATCAATATTTTTTTCAATATTTTATATATCAATAAACCTAGATAATGACGAGGTAAATCGATATAATTCTTAGTTTTGTGCGTACAATATCGAATGTTGTTGTATTTTCCCTCCTACGTTTGTATGGAGAAAGCACCGAACTGAGCTACCTTAAACACATGCATGAGTCAGTGGCCTTCGTGAAAAGCAAGAACTATACTTGAAATTTAGACCCATTGATCCTCTTAGGAAACAAAAATAGTCTGTCAAAATTGCAATGTCACTTTTAATCAATTAATGTCACATTTATACTTCAAGCCATGACTGCAAGTTAAAAATATTTAAATTCTTTGATTACTTTATATTTATTTACACAAAAACCCCTATTTAAATACTAAAAATGCAAATGTTAGATGAGAAAATAAAGAAAAATATCATTGAAAGAACAGTTTCCCAAACAACAAAATTATATGTGGGTAAGACTTTAAACTAAATATTTTGGAACCATTTTTCTAATCGTCCACCTATCCATCTGTGCTGTACAAATGTGACCTAAGTTCCATAGTCTCAAGTCTTCATATTAGATAGCTTCGCACAGGTAGCTTATTACAATTTTTATAGAGATCTCTAATTTTTTGAAAAAAAAACTGACTAGGTATGTCACTCAGAAATATTGTATAGCTCGTATGGTGAAAGAATTTTCAAAATTGGTTCAGTAGTTCCAGGGATTACTTCCTATAAACAACTTTACCTCTTCATAATATTGGTATAGATGTAACATATCTACTTCTTTTTTAACATTTATATCAGTATAATACTCACCTGACGGTCAGTGACAATCCAACCTCATATGGAATAAGTTTTAATCAGTTTGTAAGCATAATGACATGATAGTTGTTTAGCAGCACAACTGCTAGGGTCGGTAGTAACTGGGGGGAGGTCCCTCTGACTAGCAGAGGGCACAGTGGCTGGCCGGTTAGTTGGCTAGCTTCCAGGAGGGGGGGATGCGTAAACGCATTTCCCAGAGTTAAAAAAAAGGGTCGGTAGTAACTAGCCACTGTCAAAGCAATCCACCAACGTTATCTATACTAATGGAAACGGCATGGATAACTAACCTTGGTTTGTCCCCAAATTGTTCTTTGAACTGATCTAAAGTTTGATCCAATTCATCTTGGGTTACTAGATATCCTCTATCGTGGCACAACTGTAAAACAACATTCATTAGCTACTTTTAAACGATGATGTTAATAAAAAAGGATAACCTTTTTTTTCATTTATCAAAATATATAAAAATGAAATGAACAAGATAAGCTGCCTGACTGACTGAATGATCTATGAACACACAGCTCAAAATACTGGACGGATCAGGCTAAAATTTGGCATGTAGAATGTAGATAGCTAATAGTTATTATGCCGATGACATCTGCTAAGAAAGGATTTAAAAGTCTACTCCTAAGGGGTAAAATAGGGGTTTGAAATTTGTGTGGTACACAATGATTTAGTCTGCATTCCTAATAAAAAGATGCATGAATCTTGAATGAAAATGAATATAAGTAATAAATACAATAAAAAGTAAATAGGTACAAGAATACATAAACTGTAATAACTAATTTTCAAGCAATAATAATAACCTCAAAATAGTAATACCAACCTGCATAACAGTTTTACGAATTCGCCAAAGTTTGTAAGTTTCCGCATCATCGTCCATTGTACGCACCTATTATTATTATTATGGTAGAGAATTTTATTAGAATTTCCAGAAAAATCGTCAAACAAAAACTACAAAAATAATATTGTTTTGTTGAATTTTGAAATTCTTAATTTTTAAACACTGGTTTTACGGCTCTGGGTTCTAGCCTTTTTGAGCCTTAAAATCCCATAGTTCCATATTATTATTATTATGATGGCACCCTTCAGTTACGGAACCCTAAAAATAACATCTCCGTACAATTTTGGTCGATTTATGCAAAGTTAACGTTATCGCCTGTACTATGAATTATGATGTACCTATTCTGTTGAGCCAGAGCTATAAAGCCAGTTAAAAAAATTCTATGATTTTAATCTGTGGATTTGATTACTCTGTGGCGGATTACTGGTCTGTGCTCTGTGGGCTTTTCCTGCTTTTGTGACTTTTCTAATTCTAAAAATCTAAAAATTTCTATAAAAATTGAGAAAGTTTTACTTTAAATAGGCATTTATATTAGTGTTAAGTTTAAAAACTAGATTATTATTTAATAAGAACAATGGCTGGAATCAAAGGTATAAATATTGTGTATTCTCTATCTTGCGGAGACTCACTTTTGTCCATTTGTATGAGTCATTTGTTGTATTTACAAACAGTTTAATTTAATAATTCCATTTATCAATTCTATTTATCATTTAATAACGCTATCTTCTCTTTTATTTACATGTCGTCTCCACTCCACGGACTATTTACCTACAGGGTAAGTAATGGTGTTTTGCATTAAAAAATCAATAGAAAAATCCAATAAGTACAAGCTCTTATCTACAGAATTTTTGGTATATTTTAGCAAACATGAAAATATGCTCTATAATACTATTATTACTTGCTTGCTTGTCAATAATTATAGAACCGTTTTACTAATTTTAATTACTCTAATATTCTTGTGGGTTTTACACGTATTGTATCTTAAAATGATCTGTCTACTTACTAGGTCAAAATATGTGAAGTGACTTAATTATTTACATTTTCTAATATGAGATACAATTTATAAGGTTGTATATTATCTAAGTAAGCTAATTAATATATTATACGGTAATTAGACCTATATAAAGCATTAAGGTAAGGTAATAAATAGGGCACAATAGTGCTAATTTGGTTACACACAATCTCTTACCTAAACTAAATTTGTAGCTCTAAAGCTGCCCTGTAGCATAAAATAACTCTGTTCTTAGATTTGTCCATTTATTTTTGAGATTTGTGTATAATCAAATTAGCACTATTGTAATTATGAGCGGTACAGGTGCCTATATGCCTTATTTAAAAAATCTACAATTGTAAAAGATTGGGATTACAATAATATCCTGATAAGTCACCAAGCAATTGAATAAATATACCATAGTATCCGACAGGTTGAGTACGCCCCGCACACCGGCACAGCCCCCGCGTGTGTGGTGTGCGGGACATCCCATAATGTTTCATAATCATAATGTTTCCACATTTTCATCTTTTCACATTTCATATTTTCAGGGGTCTTGCACCCACCATTATAATTTCTTTGTCTCCAATTCTTACAGTTTGGTGTCCCTGGCATTTGCTGGCTCCATTGGGATGACATTTGTTATATTAGCTTGTGCCTTACCACAGTACAAGTGAGTATGAAATAGAATAACTTGTTGCTATTCGTTATAAGTTCGCGTAAGTTTCAGAACGTCGCGTTGTTTCGATTTTTAAGAAATCCCATGGGAACTCTTTGATTTTCCAGTATAACAAGTAGCTTACTTATATTTTTCTCTGAGATGCACGCAATCTCTGTACCACATAGATGATGCCCACGACTTCGTCCACTTGGAATTAGGTTGTTAAAAATCCCTTGGGAACTCTGTTTTCCTGGGACAAAAATGAGATGCAAACTAACTCTGTATATTTTAGCGTTTAGTATTTATAACTCTGTATAGTTTGCGACAGGTTGATAATATAGCAATCGTGGTGGGGACATCCTGCACACCCGCTCAGCACCCGCGCTAACGCAGTGCGGGACAGCGCGGGTGACGTGCGGGTGTGCGAGGCGCCCCCGTCTCATACCCCGATTGCCATGTCGACTTGTCGCAAACTATACCCTTCATCAAAATCGGTTACTATTATATATATAAATAGCGAGGCTGTGAAAAGCTAGCATGCAGAGAGACACTTTCGCATTTATAATGATCTTCTGTATTCCACGCACAACAGACGGAAACGTTTAAGTGCGGAAACCAGCCCAGAGCGAAGATGATATATATAAAATTCAAAGTACTGACTGACTGATTGACGGACGTATATATCAACGCACAGCCGAAGCCGCTGGTCCTAGAGATATGAAATTTGGAGGGTTTGTTCTTTGTAAAGAGTAGGTATTCACTAAGAAAGGATTCTTCGAAATTCCACCCCCAAGTGGGTTTGAAATTTATGTAGTCTGCGCGGACGAAGTCGCGAGCATAAGCTAGGATTAATAATATTATACATGGAAAATCAGTTAAACAGATGGACCATGGACAGACACAGTTTTAGATTTTTAATATACCTAGTATGGATTCATATAAAGGTTATAAAGCTGATATATTTCTTAGGTCACATGACCAAATGAGCTCATCTTAGTTGTACACGAGCCTTATTTAATAAGTGTTTTCAATTCCTCTTTTAGGCTATGGTGGCCGTTCTTCGTAGTTCTCTTCTACATCCTATGCCCTATCCCGACGATGATCGCTCGACGTCACACCGACAGCGCCGGAGGCACCAACTCTCCGTGCATGGAGGCGGCTATCTTTATAACCATGGGTATACTTGTGAGCTCATTTGCTCTACCCATTGTACTTGCGCGAGCTTCTGTGGTATGTAAAATTTACGCTTTTTTTTGTAAAGTATTTTTTGACTGAATTGCTCTCTACGGTTATATTGTGATAGGTTTGTAAGGGTTAGCGCAGACCAAGCGCATTGAGTGACGGTGAGTTGAAATCAAAGTAAAAAAGGTTCAAAGTTGATAAAAAAAGAAGCCATGCCTGGACACCACTCCACTCCATTCATAGGCGTTGCACCTTGACTTTCCTAGGTTAAAAAGTAGGTCTATCCTTGTCTACTTTGGAGAGTGATATGGCCTAGTGATGCATCAACAATAACCAGCAGTACTCATGACCTCTAAAAGAACTCTGACCTTGATCCTGCATAGAAGGTTAATTTTTTGGTGGCACAGCAGTGGCGCGATGGGGGTGTCTGTTCTAACCTTACCTTGGTGGTAACCTTCCGCTTCAGGCATTGTAGGGGTGACATGTACAACCACATTATTATACCCTGACATCCTGAAGACTGTATAGTGCGGAAGTTGGAGTACTTTTGCCATATTGTGGGGAACAAGAAATACGACCTCCTTCAGCTCAATTCAGGAGAAAATAGCCGGCAGATGTCCACCTGCCCGATGAAGAACATCGTGGCTCAAGAATTTATGTGGTACGGGTAACGGGATGAGTACCCGATCTCTATTTCGCACAGCAGCGTCCAAGGTGCAGATAGCCCTAATGGATGGTTGACAGCACTATAAGAAGAAGAAAATTATAATCTTTATTATGCCCAAATAGAAATAATAGTACAAGCGATACATCTTCGTCAGAGACCTGTTACGTGACTCCAATATCTGTATGCACATTTACTTAGCCACAAAATATTAATACTACTCACTCCACAAAACATAATAAATAAAATAGCGACTATATTTACGACGCTATAAAGTGCATTTAAACTTGCATAGCAATGCGGTGTAAAATTTAATAAACACCTCTCTTTCTATCGCGTGAAGTCACTTATCCCTTCCCATATCTTCTCTCTCTAATTTCTCCCTCACCACGTTCTTTGTCTCATAAGAGATAAGTACCGTGATGAGGCGCATCAATCAGCATTAAGGATTTTAATCAGCGATTTTTCAATCAATAACAAATTAAACTTTCTTTACAGATCCTGTGGGGGGCTTGCTATTTAACACTAGCAGGTAACGTAATTGTCTACCTGACCGTTCTTGGCTTCTTCACAATCTTTGACATGGACGACTCAGATTATGCAATGTGGTGAGAGATCTAACATGTCTTTGTTATAGACAAAAGTATATATACAGAGACGATTGTAATACACGATTTTTTGTATGATAAGAAATGTGGTTATGTCTATTGTCTACCCATTATGTAATAATTTAAGTCTGATAACATGATACTGATATTAATAAATATATATTGAATTGAATTTTCATTCTATGGCAGAATTAGATGGTTCATTTTATTGGATTTTTTTTCAATGGCAATTCGCGCGTATAAGTTTTTCAAGGGCATAAACGAAGTGACGAAGCATTTAAACTAATCGTTCAATCCGGAACGATGAGATTAAATTATGGTTAATGTTATTTTACAGTTACCGTTAAACTTTGGCCACCAATAAAAAGCAGGCATGATTCAGTATTCATACCTCCATCATTAAGGCTAAAGGTAAACTTTGATCCAAAGTTTAAACCCTGACTTGTGTTAATAAACCGATTTTGCTTTTTTGATGGTCAAAATTTAACGTTGACTATATCTTAACTTAACTATAACAGCTTGTCATGCAATTGCTGATGATTTTATGCATTGGTGCTAATTTGGTTGTATACAATTTCTAAAACTAACTAAATCTTCAACTTGCTAAATCCTCTCTATGTTTAATTTTTAATAGTGCTATCCTTTTCACACCATTCATAGAAAAAGACAGCCCTATGATCATAGTGCTGTCCTTTTCTATTAATGATAGGTTTATCAATAGTTAAGTTTAGAGATTTGTTTAACTGAGTTAGCACTTTTATTCATAGTTTTTCACTAAAATTATCACCACAAATGAACCATCTAATTCCGCCCATATATTGATTTGTTACTTTATATGTTGATGTATCCCTCTTTTATTAATACATATTGTCTTTGGTTGGTTGATTGGTTGTTCTATTTAATTTGCAGATTAATTAGCCTACTTAATTAAGTATATAAGAAAATTGTATTAACATAATAATCACATGTATTTTTTTACGAATTAGCAAATTAATTCCCATGTCTAACCTTTTAAAATAATTATTATTATTACAATATTAAAGTTTTCAATAATTAATTAATCAGTTGAGTATGCAACGTTTTATACGTAGATGCAGATTTTTTTGTTATGTTTACTATAAATTCGATTTTAAACAAAATTTTAAATATACTTAGTTTTTAGATTAGGAAAATAGAGGTTAAAATGAATTGTAGGTACAGACGAAGAATATTTCTGTACGTTTAAATTCAAAACTTATAATAATTCAAATAATCTTAAAAAATATCATTGATACCTAATTTTGGCTATTTTTATAGTAACTGAAAACCATTGACTGAAACTAGGTATTCAAAAATTCAAAACAGCTTTTATACTCTGTCTGAATAAATGGTGAATAATAGTGAAAAGCTTAATATTTAGATTTCTTTTTTTTTTTTCAAATAAAATTAATGACTGTTAAAATATTACGTCTTAATTTGTTTCTTCTGAATGTCCTAACTTTCAGTCGATTTTTTAAATTTACAATTAATAATATTACCCATTTTCGACCAATTCATGGAGAAATTCTAATAAATAGTACTCGAAATATTTTAGTGACAAGTACTGTTCTTTTTTGTTTTAGCTATTTACTTATTTTGTATTGCCTATATCTATATATTATACTCCCTAATGCCAGACTGAGAATGTTCAATCTTTGATTCCGTGATCTTTGGTGTTCATCATAATAATTCATTTTTTCTTAGTCATTCACTGAATGACAAAACCACGTAGGTAATTGCGTCTTAAGACGTAGAAAAAAAATTTTTTTCCTATAAATAGCCGAATGTAATAATATCTAATATTAATATTTGTTTTTGCTTCACTCTTGTAATATTGCAAAACTGGGTTTGAATACAAATTTTTGAATTGTAACATTTAAGTGGGTCTTATTGGTCATTCCTGAGGTTCGCGATCCCAGCTTCCATTAATGACATAATACTAGGAGTTTTCTTGCTAAAATCATGCAGTGGACTCCAAATTCTTCCACACTATATAATTATAATACCTACCATGTGTAAGTGAGTTCCATTTTTCACCAACTGTAATAAAATACAACTCATGTAAGGGTGTAGATAGACACGCTATTGTGATGTGGAGTGTTGCTTAGGCGTGACGAACGACTAATCGGAGTGCGCCTCGTGCAAAATGCGCCAGATCGCCACAACAGATTAGATCTCATACAAAAAAAAAGTTCTCTCACTCTCTGACTGACTCATCAACACCCTTGGACCTAGAAAGCTGAAATTATGCAGTTTCCCTTTATTCTACATTATAATAAAGGGAAACTATGCATAATTTCAGATGGAATAAGGCTAGATTTTTTGAACTTTCCATACTAATATCGCTAATATTTTCATATAAAACACAACATATTAGATATATATAGTCATGATCGCCTGAGTATAATAGCCATGAACACAATAATTGTGTCTGCAGCTTCATCTTGTTCATAAATAATAGATACAATACAGTAGTCAGCAAGAAATATTTTATGTAGGTACATCATATGTACCTTTAGAAAGAGATAGCAGTTTCGTAGAGCGTTGTTTCTGTCGTTGAGATTGACAAAACGTCAAAAAGGTATGAATGACAGAGACAATGCTCTACGAAGCCTAAATATCTTTCTAATGTACAGTACAATATTTCTTGCTGGCTACTGTATTTGGTAAGTATTTGACTAATGATTTTCAAGTATCTTTGAAATACTAACTAAATTATTGTTTACTGGTTGATATCAAAATATGTTTATTTAGATTAGAAATTAATAAATTTTACTTTTAAAATAAAAGATAAGAGTGGGTAGAAAGGTTAAGTTTTACAGACAATTGGCTGGTATTGAAGAGAACAGACCAATATTCATCATCAATATACATTATCTCCTTTTAAAAATTGAATGTTATGCATAGTTAAATTATTATTATTTTTTATATTGGAGTATATAAAGTTAAAAAGCCTGTAATAGTTACTTTTGTTTATATTGTGTTAAGGTGCATCCAGAATGTTATTTATTGTATTACAAAGCAACATTTTTTAAGATTGGCATAATATAACAATTAAAATACATGTTTTACCAGATAAATATAGTTTGGATGGGCCGTCAATAAAATATGCAAAATTTTATAATGTAACATTCCTGTAATGTATATTGTGTAAATATAGTATTAGAATCGGGTCACAATATAAATGTTACTACCTGCTTTCTTTCTTGTTTTATTTCGCTACTAGATACGATTAATTAGATTAAAAAAGATTCCGTCGAATTGAGAACCTCCTCCTTTTTTTGAAGTTGGTTAAAAAACAATAAGCCTATTTCTGCAGGGATCTCTAGTTTTCGAAAATGAAATATAGCCTATACTCAGGAATAATGTAGCTTTCTACTTGTGAAAGAATTCATTGGTTCAGTAGTTCCAGACAAACAAACTTACAAACTACCTCTATAATATTAGTAAGTAGGTAAGTGTTGTATAGATATAATCTATTCATCTTTTCAGTAATCCGTGCGTACAACTGATTTCCGACGAATCACGGGAATTGTAAAATTTTAAATAATTCAGGTACGGAAAAGCGCGCATTCCAAAATCAAAATTATTGTCGTTACAGTACGACAAGGCTCTCTTGGCACTTGAATGACATTGACAGAGGGGCGCTGTTGGAGAACAAAGGCCTCGACAAGCTTCGAAATGCTTCGAACAAAGAAGTTGGAAGTACTACTACGTAGTACACTTCGAATATTCAAACAAGAACAAAGGGGACACTTGACGGCAATGTTAGTTCCAATTTTCGCCACGCGCCAAGATACCCTTGTCGCACTGTACTCGCAAGCATGTGGTGTCGCCATTTATATTATTATCTTTTGAAATTTGTAAAGGACCATGGGCATTTTTTATGAACTCCGGCGATAACCAATGTTAAAGCCTGACCAAAAAAATAAAAACCCGCTGTAGGGGCGCACTTGTGCTTATTTCATTGCAACACTAAGTATACCTAGTCATGTACCTACATGTAAATTGGCCTTATAACTTCAAAATTTTGAGTACTAATTTAAACCTATAGCTTTAAATTAGTACTCAAAAGTTTCGGCTTGGCATGGGTAGCTTATTACAAAAGTAACTATACTTGTCTTCTGTAATTGAAAAAAAAATCTATTATTCTCAATAATAAAATTTATACTGCACGTAACTACACACATAAAGTGTGAAATTCATAAAATATAATATCTTTTCACAAGATTGAACCATAGCCTTGGAGAAATCATGGAAATAAAACCATCAAAATAATATCTAGTAGGTACATAAGTAACAATTTTTAATATTATTTTATCATCCCGACCCATATTATACCTATATGTGAAAGTGTTTCCGTTTGTTGGTTTGTCCTTCAATCACATCGCAACAGAGCTGCAAGGGTAAAGTTGAGGGTCTGGAAACTGGTCACCATAGGCTACTTTTTATCCTGCGAGAAGAAACAGTTTCCGCGGGATAGCATTTTTATGGGCAAGTGGTTTTTATTGGATATATCGGCCAACTTGTCCCATTGTTCTTTGATACAAACATGAAGAAACCGCATAGACTATGAGAAACCAAGACAACCAAGATTACTAGTCTATGGTTTGACACCAAGACAATGAAAATGACTGACATGACATTCATGACATTTCATTTGTGTGAATAGTTTTGTTTTCCATCTCCCACGTAAAAAATATTTTAGATATCGCCGCACCCATTAAAAATCCGTGATTAATTGGAAATAAATATGGGTGACCACTTGCCGGCCTGTGTTATCGATGTGGGTACAGGGTATACCAAGTTGGGCTTCGCCGGCAACAAGGAACCCCAGTTCATCATTCCGTCAGCTATAGCGATAAAGGAAACTGCTAAAGTTGGCGATCAGAGCACTAGACGGATGACTAAGGCCGTGGAAGACTTAGATTTCTTTATCGGTGACGAAGCGTTCGAGGCGACGGGTTATTCGGTGAAGTATCCAGTCCGTCACGGTCTAGTTGAAGACTGGGATTTGATGGAAAGGTATATCGAGCAGTGTATTTTCAAGTATTTACGCGCTGAACCTGAGGACCATCATTTTTTGATAACAGAGCCGCCGCTGAACACACCGGAAAATCGCGAATATCTCGCCGAGATAATGTTTGAGTCGTTCAATGTGCCGGGTTTGTACATAGCCGTACAAGCGGTCCTTGCACTCGCAGCGTCGTGGAAATCGCGTACATCGGCCGGACGTACGTTTACCGGTATCGTGGTAGACAGTGGTGATGGTGTAACTCACATTGTACCGGTCGCTGAAGGCTACGTCATCGGTTCCTGTATCAAACATATTCCAATAGCAGGTAGGAACATTACATCATTCATTCAGTCGCTTTTACGTGAACGCGAAGTAGGTATCCCTCCAGAACAGAGTTTGGAAACTGCAAAAGCGATCAAAGAACGATACAGTTATATCTGTCCAGACATTGCAAAGGAGTTTGCAAAATATGATTCAGACCCTGCTAAATGGATGAAAAACTACACAGGCATCAATGCAATCACGAAAAACCCATTCTCAGTTGATGTTGGATATGAACGATTCTTAGGACCAGAGATTTTCTTCCATCCAGAGTTCTCTAATGCAGATTTCACAGTGCCGTTGAATGAGATGGTCGATGAAGTGATACAAAGCTGCCCCATTGATGTGCGAAGAGGTTTATATGGGAACATTGTTTTATCTGGAGGCTCTACAATGTTCAGAGATTTTGGAAGGAGGCTGCAACGGGACATTAAGAGAACTGTTGATGCAAGGTTAAAGTTGTCTACAATGTTATCCGAGGGCCGTATCACACCTAAACCTATTGATGTCCAAGTGATATCCCACAATATGCAGAGATATGCTGTATGGTTTGGAGGGAGTATGTTGGGCTCGACACCTGAATTTTACCAGGTGTGTCACAGTAAACAGGCCTACATGGAGTATGGCCCTAGCATCTGCAGGCACAATCCTGTATTTGGCACCATGACATAATGAACTTGACTTTTTTAAATGCCAGTATTCTGCAGGTAGTCTTCGTACTTACTGTATGTTATATTCTCAAAATAAATTATGGTTTACTGTAGAACGGTTGAAATGGAATTGGTAACTCGAAGACTGCCTGTTAATTGAATTTAATTAGTTAAGCATCAATAATTATTATTAGATGTATACAAAGTAAGTTAAAAATGCTAGACACAAATTTTTTATTAGAATTTTTTATGGTTAAAAAACTGCATTCTGAATTATTATCCTGTATAATGTAAAGTATTATTGCCAATAATTTTATGTACTATTTTATTTAATAGATAAATCATTATTTACAGCTGGAGAGTAAAAATAACTAAGCATTTAATGTACTTATTGCATTCCAGCTTTTTACCAAATAAAGACTTTTCACTACATCAAGAAATTTTATTTGAATGAAAGCTATTTTATTTCAATTCAAGTCTTCTCTGTGGACAAATTTAAGGAAATAGATATCCTTACTGTAGCCTCTCAATATATTTATAATAACATAATTTTTGTAAGACAAAATATTCTTAGTTACAAGAAAATTAATGATCTACACAATAGGCTAACTAGAAACAGAGACAAACTTGCAGCTCCTGCCTTCCGCCTCAGGAAAGTCCAAAAGTCATTTGTGGGTATTGGTATTACCTTTTATAATAAAATCCCGCAAACTATTTTGGACTTACCTTTGCACAAGTTTAAAAAATCTATTAAAAATATGCTCCTGAAAAAAGCATATTACACAATTGAAGATTATCTAAATGATAAAAGAGCGTGGATTTGACCTGCAGCTCGTTCCAGCAACGCACAAGACTGCAAATACTATTTTATACATGGCATAATTTTGTACCTATATCAAATATTTGAAAAGAGCAACCGCCGAGTTTCTTGCTGGTTCTTCTCGGCAGGAAAGGCATTCCGAACCAGTGGTAGATGCATCCGACTATTCGTAAGCACTTGTAAAAGTTTATACGAATAAAAAAAGATTTTCATTTTCATTTTCATTTTCATACCATTTGCAATCTGAAACAGCTGTAGAACAGATTTTTTAGATCGAAATGTCCTGTTGGTATTTATCTTATATTTATTTTCCAACAACCTTTAATAATTAAACTATTAAATACTGTAGAACAGCTAGGTATTGGAAAGTAGACTATAAAACCAGGACCCACAGACTAGGGGCGGTTCATAAAGATGTATGAAGTATTTTCATAGACATACAATAGATGGCGTTAGTCTACTTAAACTGCAGTGATTTTCTTGGGAAATTAACTTAATTTTAGCTCTATTTCTACTTTATGATTACTTTACTCTATGATTTCTACTTACGAGTTTAGAGTTTACTTACGGGATTAAAATTCAACCAAATAATTGGTATTGAAGAGCAAAATAATAATATGATCTGTTATAGGAAGTATCTATAGTCCGCTACAGGTCGAGATAGCAATCGTGGTGGGGACGCGCCGCACACCCGCTCAGTCCCCGCACTAGCCTGGTGTGGGATGGCGCGGCTGACGATTCGACTCTATGATTTCTACTTACGAGTTTAGAGTTTACTTACGGGATTAAAATTCAACCAAATAATTGGTATTGAAGAGCAAAATAATAATATGATCTGTTATAGGAAGTATCTATAGTCCGCTACAGGTCGAGATAGCAATCGTGGTGGGGACGCGCCGCACACCCGCTCAGTCCCCGCACTAGCCTGGTGTGGGATGGCGCGGCTGACGATTCGATGGCGATCCTGTCTATGAATTAAAGTCTGTGGTAACAGTTACCATACAAAACCTACCTACCTACGTTTGCTGCAACGCCTTGGTGGCACTTTTCATATATTACAAAGTACTCTGTGGTGGCACTGCATCTACATAAAAGGCACGCCTAGGAATTCGCTATATGGCCCAATGGTTAGAGCCACTTTGAACATTGACAATAAAATCGCCATAATTTTTACTTACACGAGTTTTACACCAAGTAGGTAGATGTAGATTCTGGTGAGGGAGGAAAGGGGTTAATGGAGGATGGGGGTCCGCTATAGTGGTACCTTGATTTTCTCCGGACCCTACGGCTACAATACTGTCACTTGGGGTGGCTAGATAAAAGGGAGAGGCCGTAAAGACGGATGAACTCGACGCGGTTAGAAAAAGGGTCGCTTTTATTTTGCTCGAGAGCTAATTACTTTCAGACACTTTTATTGTTGGGCAAGAGAATACAAGTCACAATTATTTAGCGGTGCCTTGTTTTATATATAGAATTTAATTAAAATTCTAGCGAACGAAGCCGGGTGGATGAGCTAGATGGTACTACATATAACTACTAATAAGTAGGTAACCATTATTTTAACCAGCTAAATGCCAGTACAAAAAGTAATCGATACGTAGGTACTCGTACTAATATAAAGGCATAGAGGTGAATAAGGCTGGAAACTTATAAATCCGGATATACATTCTCGCAAGCAAGCTAGCACGTGGAACCGCGACTCCCGCGAGGTAGACGAGTAAAATGTTTTTTGAGGAAGGAAGGGCTTACAAGAATAGCGTTAAAATGCAAAACTTTGTCATTAATTCAAAAATAAGTAGGTGAGAGCGACACATGCTCTTTGGAGGAGGAATAGCGAGCGGCGCTTGGCACCCCCTATCCCTGCGCCCGTGTGCGCTGCACACTCTGCACCATAGCACAGAATGTATAATACTTAGTACTACGTAAAGCCAGCACTATATTTCAGTTGACCGTTACGTATTGCATCTCGCTTTCTTTGGCTTCGGCCAAAACACCGACACACCGACACCGAGTGGAATCGCATGCGCATCGAAGGCAAGTCGAGGAAGGCGACCTCATCTCACTCGTGTTGCCTCGTAGAGAGTGTGGATGCACTTGTTACGTGGCAGGATATTTTTAGAAAGCCGTCTAATTAGTCCCAGTCGATGCCATTCGTATAGGACGCGCAATTACGAGGATATATTCCTTACCACCCGCCTTGATTCAGCCTATCCTTTTTCTATAGGACATCAGTGATATAAATTCGACTAGATGCGGTGCTTCATAGTAACAACACGTTCCAACGAACTTCGGCGTCCGCACTCCTGTCAACCGTAATCGCTTTAGAGTGGCAGAGTTCACAACAGTGAAACCTAACAAAACGCCGAGGATTCGACGTCACTGGCAGGCGTTAAATGTTAGTAACCTACCCTTTGATTTTACGTCACCGTAGCCTCAATACACACAAAATTTAAAAATTACACTCTAGTTCACTCTGACAGTGGTAGGTAGGTAAAGTACGCGACAGGTCGAGACGGCAATCGGGGTATGTGGCGGGAGACTCGTAAACAAGCACGGCACCCGCGCTCGTCCGCACCGTATTAGCGCGGGGGCTGTACGGGTGTGCGGGGCGTTCCAACCCCGATTGCCATCTTGGCCTGTTGCGTACAATAGGTTGGTATGTCGAAGGTTTCCCATGAGTGCGTTTACTGCGCCCTCTGCTCGAGTTCAGGGGGACGCGCGGACGAACACCTTCCTCCTGCCAGGTCATGCCATGGTTAACAATACCCCAAGGTGCTGATTTGTCATGGCTGTGACGTGACTTCATCCACGATAAGAGACCGCCTGCACAAAAAGTACTGATTGGGTATATTTAGTATCTTTCTATAGGTAGTACCTTACAGTACGTTACGTGACAGGTTGACAATCGAGATGTCAATCGGGGTACGAGGCGGGGGGACGCCCCGCACACCCTCACGTCACCCGCGCTATTCCGCACCGGGTTAGCGCGGGGGCTGTGCAGGTGTCCGGGGTGTCCCTACTCCGATTGCCATCTCGACTTATCGCGTACTATACCTATATACCTACTCGTAGCTATAAACGGAACCGTTAGGTTTGTAATTTCCTATCGCAGGGTGTTTTTGTAGCGAGGGCTAATTAGTCGCTTCCGGAGTCCCGGCATCGCTCGGTACGAGTGTACGACTTACAATAAAGAGCCGATTCCCTAACTAGCTGCATAGGTAGGCACATGGTACACCTGGGTAATTAGCTACATAGGTAACTGTAACCACGTAACTACGATTTTACAGGTAAAAAATAGAAGAATACTGATGTATAGGTAAGTACCCTACATTAAAAATACTTGTACTTATCTAATATTATGTAGGTAGGAAAAGGTGACTGACTGACTGACTGCCTGATTGACTGACTGACTAACTGACTGATCTATCAACGCACAGCTCAAACTACTGGACGGATCGGGCTGAAATTTGGCATGCATTTTTGAAAATTCAACCCCTAAGGGATTGAAATAGGGGTTTGAAACTTGTGTAGTCCACGCGGACGAAGTCGCGAGCATAAGTTAGTGCATGATATGATAATACTCATACTGTATGTAGTACACTAACACACAACAGTGTTTTTTCTCGTACAAATCCGTTCCAAAAACAACATGGCAACCGCAACCGGCTTGGGGTTGTTGTTTGAATTAAAGAACAAGTTTTATCTCCATCCGTCAGCAACACAAAAAGTATTTGCTTCCAAGAAGTGGGAAAAGTAAATAAAATGGTCGGATCCAGTGCACGCAAAGTTGGGAGCGAGGAAATGCGGTAATAGGAAATCTTGCCAACTCTCGAAAGGTTAATACCGAATGTAGTTAGTGTTGGAAAATGAATGTATCCATTCTTATTTTGAACGCATTCTTGCCATAGACAAGCTTAATACAAATGACATTTGACTTTTGTTTCGGACTCTCTCTTGTCTTTGGCCACCATTCGATTTACACGTAGCTTTTTGTATTCCTCATTGTTAAATAATTAATTAACTAATTATAATGTGATTCTTATATTAAATTAGTGGCTCGACTGCTTTGAAGCATTTCTGTTTTTCTTTCTTCCAAAATCACGCGTCACACTACGCATATCTGCCCTCTGCTGAACAGTTAGTTCCCGGTTTCCGAGTGTAACTTTATTAACTTAAATTAAATAAGAGGTACCTACCTAGTAGTTTTAACTTTCTGTGTGTACTTTAAAAAGTGCTTTAAGACGTAGCATTAAGAAAAATACTTATTAAGTTTTTTCCCACCATTGTACTACCACCTTCACAAACATAAATAGCTAGCAAGTATTATATATACTTACTTATCTACTGAAAGTACACAAAGCCTAACTTATTTATAAGTATCTAGTCACAGAAAAGACTGCGCTATTGAACCTAAAGCTAAGCGCACAGTTGATTATTATAGCTTGGGCATCTATAGCGTCTCTATAGATAGCAGCCATAGCTTGAGCTGGTCTCTAGCAGATATAAAATTCTCTTACTATTCTGTTTGGACACCCTAGCCACCTCCGACAGAAGCCTAAACTGCTAAAAACCACTTATTGTTGAATAGAAGCAATCGCTCAGACGATAGTCATCATCATCATCATCATCAACCTATCGCCTGTTCTCTACTGAGCACGGGTCTCCTCCCAGAGTGAGAAGGGTTGGCCACCACGCTAGTCAAGTGCGAATTGGCAGACTTCATAAACCTTTGAAAAACATTTTGGAGAAGTCTCAGATATGTAGTCCTCACGATGTTTCCCTTTACCGGTATAGCAAATGATATTTAATTGCTTAAATCGCACTAACTCCGTGCAGTTTGAGGTGCGTGATGGAATTCGAACCCCGACCCCACGAATAGGAGGCCATGTCTTAACCACTAACCTATCACCGCTTCTTCTTCGCCCCTCTCTCACACGATATGACTTAATAGCTCAAGTCTATGATATGATCGGTTAACCTTTGTTTATTCCCAGTTAAGGCCTTTTTTGGTGAGGTTGAAAGGCTATCGGACTCGGATTTAGTCTAGCTGAAGTTTTTCAAAAAGTTTTATTCGACTGGAAGAGCTTTTTTTAAAGAAGATGTGATTATTACAGTAATTCCCAGTAAAAACCAGAACGTTGGCAGCTAGAGAGCAAAACTACTTATTTTTTCGCTGATTAGTCATTGAGCCAACTCCACTGGCTGGATATAATCTGCCAGGCAATATGGCCGCTGTGAATACGTCTTCCGAGCGGGTTCCGCAGTTAATTGCAAAGTGCACTATTGTTTACACCGTGCCCTTTGCTCGCACGCTACGCCGTAGGCTTCCCATCCTTCAAAATACATATTTTTGAGATAATTTTCCACGCAGACAGATTTTTTCAAAGGAATTTGATGGAACCGAGTTTGTAGGTATCTCTCGCCAGCTGTGAGACAACTAAGTACCTATATTGTTTAAAATAGGAAGTGAACAAGTGAAGCGAGTGAGTTTCGGTAGAGACCTTATCACGATGAGCTGAAGGTCTGTAATGAAATATTTTAATAAAAATATGGTCTTAAATACCTATTAGTTAAGCGGACGAATGTGTTGGATTTTAAAACCCGTGTGTCGCAGCGTACACGTATATCTAACGTAGGGATATATTTTATTATTATTGTTTTGTTGTAGAAATGCGATATTAAAAATCTAGATACTTAGTAAGTACCTAATACGTAAGTAATGCCTATTCCCTATTTGTCTCTTTCCTTTACCGAGTATTTTGAATTTTCATTCGTCAAGCTAGTTTAGATTATCATGCCTTTGAGTTACATGTACATACTAAGTACATCAGTCAGTCAGTTTTTGCTCAAAAATTAATAGGACTAAAGAAAGTATTCTACCTATTCGTAGAAATGTTAGTTGCGCTTCTTCACATTGAAATATAGAAATTAACAGTAATAAAGTCATCACCATGATAGCTCAGTGATTAAGACATAAGACGTCAGCCTTCTATTTAGGGAGTCCGGTATTTAATCCAGGGCATGCATCTTTAACTTTTCGGAGTTATGTACTTTTTAAGTAATTACCTAAGTATACTTGCTTTAACGGTGAAGAAAAACATCGTGAGAGTTTTCCTGTCTCCATAATGTTCTCAAAGGTATGTAAAGTCTGCCATTCTGCCATAGAGAAGTCTCAGGTGTACAGGTTTCCTGGCATTCAAACAATTGGTATTTGATTACATAAAACTCACATATCTAACTCAAAAAAATAGAGGTGTGTGCTCGAGATCAAAACCCGGACCCGCTAAATTCCGGACCGAATCTTAACCGCCAGGCTATTACCGTTTAATTTAATAAAGGTAAAGTGTAATCCATACTAATATTATAAATGCGAAAGTGTATCTGTCTGCCTGTCTGTCTGCTAGCTTTTCACGGCCCAGCAGTTTAACCGATTTTGATGAAATTCGGTACAGAGTTAGCTTACATCCCGGGGAAGGACATATACTTCACTTTTTATCCCGGGAAATCAAAGAGTTCCCACGGGATTTTTAAAAACCTAAATCCACGCGGACGAAGTCACGAGCATCATCTAGTAAATAATAATATAGTCCATTTGGATAAATTAATATTGCTATTAGGTATCTAAATTAAATTTGCGAATGCTCAACTAACATAATTACCAAATTGTCCAAAAGCGGAATCTCTGTCCGGCCAAAATGAAAATTTAGTTTTTGCTTACTTTAATAGAGAGACGCTTGCAAGTCCTCTTTCACGAAATGGAGCAGCCGGCAAAAACTTTCGACACCTTATTTAGGTTAATTGCTATGAGCTTAACCCGAATTTTTAAATATATTTTTAACTGGCATACCGTGAAAATGAATTATATATTCAAAAGTTTTTATTATAATAATAACTGTAGTATATTTTTCTAAATTTGTGAAGAGAATTTTACATCCAGGCTAAATTGGTCCAATGAACGTTGGTAGCATAGCATCTCTACGAAAATTCTACATCTATCTATGTATATAATATATATCTATATACCTATTTCAACAACCTTGTCTATGTGGATGTAGGTTTTAAAAATCCCATGGGAATACTGATTTTCCAGGACCAAAAGTAGCCCAAGTATGGTCTTCCCCAGGATGCAAGCCATCTCTATACCAAACGTCAAATTCAGGTCGATGAAAAGCTAGCGGACGGACAGTTTCGCATTTATAATATTAGTATGGATTGTTGCAATACCCTACAGCTAGCTTAGCAAATTACAGTACTGTACATCACTGTTCTACCCTCATTCTGGTTTTAGCTCAGACTAAAATATCCTTTAAATCAATACTCCTCTGCAAACCTGACCGGATGTTAGTCCATATGTAAATGGAGATATAATTAGATTTTGCTGCCGACTTAATATAGGTTATATTTATCTAGGCTTCGAATAAGAAATGGCAAAAGTTTGCTAAAGATATCCGTAATTAAAAACTGTGATAGCCTAGCGGTTAGAACGTCCGCCTTCTAATCGGAGGTCGGGGGTTCGATCCCGGACACACTTTTCGGCTGATCCGCACATGACCAGCGTGATATGGCCAAAAGCCAAAACCCTTCTCACTCCGAGAGGAGACCCGTGCTCTGTAGTGAGCCGGCGATGGGGTGATCATGGTGATGGTGATGGTGGTGATTAATCAAATTTAATTAAAATATGAAAACTGTAGTCAAAAAAAGTGAACGTATTTTGAAAATCCTTGCTATTGAAAACTCAACAAGTATAACTTTTTCTAAGCGTGCTGAAACAGCTTCAAAGAGCATAATAAATAGGTAATATACGACACATTTTACCATAGCATGAGAGCACTATACTTATTCTTGTAACTGACGCGCGCTTTAAAATTAATGAAGTTTCATATCCGGTTTTAATTGCACCACATTCTCCGAACATCGTGTAAGTAGGTATATGTGCCTTTCATTGGCAGACTGCCTTATATACATCAATCAATCAATCAGCCTGTTTGCGTCCACTGCTGGACATAGGCCTTCCCAAGAGCACGCAACCACACACGATCCTCCGCCTTCCTCATCCACCCACTTCCCGCTATCTTCTTAAGGTCGTCAGTCCAGCGGGTTGGAGGTCGTCCCACACTGCGCTTGCTGATACGCGGTCTCCACTCCAGAACACGTCTGCCCCATCGGCCATCGGTTCTGCGGCAGACGTGTATTATATACATAATACAGCGATATTAATGATCCACTAGATGCGGCGCTTCATAGTCACAACATGTTCCAATGGTTCCAATGAACATTCGTGTCCGCAGTCCGCACTCCCGTCAATTAGGTACCTATTGTAATCTGCGTTAAACGCAGTCATTTGTAAAAATTAAACTTGCTCGATGACTCTAATGTATTACTCACACTGTCATATAATATTTTTTGAGTAGGTATAGGTAGTTTTAGTACCTATACCTATGTTTGTAGCAACGGACTGCGTCTAAAGCGTTTACGATTGACAGGAGTGCGGACACCGATGTTCGTTGGAATATGTTGTTACAACAAAGCGCCGCATCTAGTGCAACATTTATATAGCTGCTTAAATAAAACTGGGCTTAAACTGGTTCCGCCGTAACTAAGACCTGTGCCAGCTCGTTAAAACCACCCTTACGCCGTTTAACTGCGAAAGTGACGGGGCTGATATAAATCGGTACTTCGGACATTGTGCAGTAACGGGCAGTAAGGTTGGCGATAAAGATTTAGCTTGTCCGCACACACACTGGTCGGCCGGTCCGGATATGCGCTGGAAGAAAAGTATAAAGATTAACACACGTCTAACGACTTTATCATGGACTACCTGATGCCTTCGACTTCTTCCGCGTGGATTAGGCTTTTAAATATCCCGTGGGAACTCTTTTATTTTCCGGTATAAAAAGTAGTCTATGCCACTCTCTCTTTAACTATACCCATGCAAAAAATCACGTCGGTTCGTTGCTCCGTTGCGATGTGATTGAAGAGCATTTTTTTACCTGAGTGAAAAAAAATTATAATGCGTGCGTAAGTTTCTTTGAAGTAATCCGGGCTGCTTATCGGACCGGCCCGTTTGCGGTCGAGCTTAGCGTCACTAGCTATAATAGTTTAAAGGCCTATATTATGGTTAGTGGTATGTGCGATGGGCACGGCTCATGAAGTGGCCGTATTTGGCAATCGGGAATTTCTATTAGTTCGGGTTAAATGAGTTTTCCACGCCCTAATAGTTGGAAAATCCGTTTGGTGCGGTCATGGTATCTAATTGATATCATTCACCACACGATGACCACCACACGCCGACGCGGAATGTCATAGTCTATTATTGGGTTTTATTATTTTGCTGCTTTTAACCAAATAGGTATATCTACTAGGTGGACAAACGACATCAAATGAGCCATAGGGAGTCACAGGGAGCCACTGGATTCAGATTCAGACGGCGCAAGACCATAACGTATGGCGGTATGGATTATGGAAGTCCCTACAAGAGACTTATGTCCAGCCGTGGACATCTATCGGTTGATAACGATGATGATGAACCTAGGATATATAATTCCAGATAGGTAAGCAAAGTTAATAGATTTGTATTTTAAAAAGTGAAGATAAATTCGTACTTTAGTGTGAAGCTGTGATAGCCAAGTGGTTAGGACGTCCGCCTTCTAAATGGAGGTCGGGAGTTCGATCCCAGGAACGCACATCTAACTTTTCGGAGATAAGTGCTTTTTAATTAATTAAAATATATCACTGGCTTCAATGGTGAAGGCAAACATCGTGAGAAAACCTGCATGCCTCTGAGTTCTCCATAATGTTCTCAAAGGTGTGTGAAGTCTGCCAATCTGCACTGCCCAGCGTAGTAGACTATGGCCAAAAACCTTCTCATTCTGAGACCTGTGCTCTGTAGTGAGCTACGCTATGCTGATGTGTGTCACACACACATCAGCGTAGCGGCGAAACCCAGACTCACTTATCACAAGATGAGAGCGCAGTCAAGTGCTATCGTCAAATATAAAAAAATAGGTAAATAGGTTCGCTTTGTCCTAATTACATGTCATAAAGCAGATTCGCGACGAAGGGGTCCGACCCAAAGCTGGGTCTATGGCGATCCATCACACGGGCCCTTGTCTAAAATGATAAGTATAACAAATGATACAACGCAACAGGAACGCTTTTCTAATAATACAATTTGTGCATACGAAATTTCAGGTACTGCACTTAGCTCGCAAGAAGCTCCGAACTCGATCAAAACAAAATAAAAACCAGTCAAGTGCGAGTCGAGATTTTCATGGCGAATCCCTGAATACCGCCAAAGCGCGAGTCGGGCTTCGCTCTTTTAGGTTTCCGTACATACTTAATACCAATCCGCACATGGCCAGCGTGGTAGACTATGGCCAAAACCCTTCTCACTCTGAGAGGAGACCCGTCCTCTGTAGTGAGCCGGTAATGGGTTGATCATGATGATCATGATGACATACTTAATTATAATTAAGTAGGTACGTACATAATCTACTATTGAGGCTTCATTTAGTACCTATTCGTCCATATCTCGACCGTAAAACACCTACACGTTTTCTACATGACGTAAAGATTTGTATAATATCCAAGATTTTCGTTTCTCCATCCATCTGCCCTACGTCACGGCGTGTTAGTATAGGATCTGTCAACTGCACGGTGATTAATCACCGGCCTTAAACAAAGTTACACCACTAACGATTACTAATGATCACACCTTAGCATTCTCATATGGTCGCGAGGCTAACCGCGCTTATAAGCTTTGTAAATGTTACTTACGTGAGTTCTAGCTCGTATCATTATTATAACTAGCCTTTTCCAGTGACTACGTGGATTAGGTTTTATCTCGGTGAAAATTCTCAAAATACATTCTTACATACTGAGATTTAAGAGCGTAGGTTATATCTACGTTGCAACTTGCACCATTAACCCACTTTACGCTGTCAAAGACCTAGGTCTAATAGTTGCCGCTAGAATCTAGATGTCCAAAACGAAGCTTAGATTATAGTGTCTACGAAAAGCAGAATTATGGATTCAGAACTAAAGACTATTGTCGACTGAAGGATCGCGACCAGACATAATATATCATAGGACATCGTTTCGATGCTCTATTGTGTGTGCAAAAATATACCGTACCAGTTACTAGTTACTACCTTAGAAAATGCGAAATAGTGAGATGTGGACAAGTGGCGGTCAGAGATAAGTAGAAAGAAAAGATATCTTATTTTCAGTAAGAAAACTTTAGGCTCTGATTTTCTAGGAATTCGTTGCTATCGTATACCTAGCAGCCGAGTTATATGATATCAAAAAATATTTTTTTAGAATTACACTCGTTTAAAAACTTTACATTTTTCAGTGACGTCATTCGGGTTTACAGACACACCAACGACATTTTGCTCTCTGACCTCGGTTGTACATGCACTAGCCACCCTACGACGTTACCTAGTATTTGACACAAGACATCTTTGTATCTCCCTTCCCTTTGAAATGCATGCCAAAGGTTATGAGTACAATACAAGATGCTGTTTGGTAGTTTCAGGTAGATAGTTGACCAAAATGCTTACAGCAGCTTCAATTCAAATACCGTTGACGTTTCACGGAAATAGATGAGATCTATAACACGTGACAGATCAAGATGGCAATCGGGGTATGAGGTGGGGGGACACCCCGATTCGTACCCCGATTGCCATATTGACCTGTCTCGAACTGTAGGTCTTGTAAGATCCTGTTTGGTAGCTTCACGTAGAGAGGAGACCAAAATGCGTAAGTATTATACTCAGTAGTTTCTCTTCAGAAATAGATGGCTTAGATAGGTTTAAGTTAAACTGAGTTGTGATTCTAAGATTAAACTTAGTCTTGCGGCACTTTGAGCATATGGGTATTTAGATATTAACTAACTAAGGCTTCCTAATACGATTCCTAGGAACTAAATCCATTACTACGTGTAAAGACTTTAACAGTGTAAGCTAATGGTGTAACGAGCTTACGAAGCTAATTTTCAGAAACGGAAAATGTGTAATCATTTTGTTAGCCTTATAGGTATTTATTAAACACCGAATTGTATTTAAAGCTTTTTTTTATTAAAAATACATACACTTCCTTATTGCTAGCCTAATCTACTTAAGTACTTTACGAAAATGCCTCTGTATGAAAATATGGTAGAATTATGGCTAAATCTCCAAATTGAACAGCCTGACTGACTCTTTGCACATATAATTAGCCAAATGTACATTTATTATCTGAGTCGGTATTTCGCCTATTTAACAACTATATTTTATCTATGTATACTATATAGTAGGTATACAATATACATAGATAAAAGGCTTTTTCATTTTATTTTGTTTATTTTTATATGAGTAGATAATTTATTAGACTAATTTATAAGATTAGACGATTACCGCGACTTCATCAGTGTAGCAACCTACACTGATGAAGTCGCGGTAATCGTCTATTTAGGTTCTAAAAATCCTGTGTAATTTTCCGGGATAAAAAGTGCGTATGCCACCTCTAGGTCTTTAATTATAATATCCATGCAAAAAATCACGTCGCATTGCGTTGGGAAAAGTTACCCATTTTAATGTTTCTTCCTTAGCTCAGACACCGCTCGCTAGTACCCCATTAAATAACGTAGAAAAGGTAATTGCCTAAAATACGGTGATTATAAAAACGGCTTAATCTGAGTGGGTTCGTAAAAATCCGTATCAGCTCTTAGACGCTGTTTGTACAGCCCTATCCTTTTAAAGGAGGCAAAATAGACCTCCGACCTCCCTACCTGAAGCAACAATGGGCCTCCCACCGGGAGCACTCGGGGCTTCCTACGGTATCGTCGGAAAAGTTGAAATTTTGATGCTCTACCGAGTACCTACTGTTTTATGATTTTAGTTAAGTACCTAATACTTACTTTCGGGTTTGACCTAATTTACCTTCCAGTTGTAAAGCTTTGTTATAGAGAGGCTTAGAGGTTTTTCTAATTACATTAAGGCGAGTCACCGACGCTAAGCGGAAAAAACTGGTTTGCTAGATCAAATGTTTTAGGTATTTACTATTAAATAATGGCCTTGCTAAAAATATACAATATACCTAAAGACATTGTCTAAAGAATGTGCTACTTTGATACACAATAGGAAGTACTTCACTCGATCAAATAAAATCTTAAAATAAGCCGAAATAAAAGTCTAAAACGAATTATTTAATACTAAAATTTCTGACTTGGCAAATAGTTTTTATATGGAAATATTTGTCTTTAAGTACTACAGAGAACCTGCTAAATTTTGGTTTTCAACAGGACTTCTATAATTTATTAAATTCAAATTTAACGTTTGAAACACAGAATTTGAACGTTGCCAAGCGGTTTGCTTCAAAGCCGCGCTGCCCACCTCGGTGACTCGCCTTAAACTAATTTTAATGTTTTTTTTAAACTGTATTATTATTATAAGTGGTGTTATGATCTGTATGCCAGCCCGATCGATACAAACTAAATTAAAATCACACTACATCGAACCTAAAACTACTTATAAAAATTTGAGAGAATCACTAACAAATTTATACACTTTCATTGCCGAAATGCTCGAAGGTATGTTTAAAATATAGTTAAAAATACCAATATTCATAAAATTTAAATTTAGTTCACACGTTAGTGTTTCTCTCAAATTATGATTGCGAACACATGCCAATAGTAAGTGCGAGACATCATCTACATACCTACATTACCACATACTTCGCAATTGGGAGAATCCGTTTTTCTTTCTTATTGAAAAAAAAAACTTCAAAACACGGAGGAGTCTACATTTTTATGACTTTGAACGGGTCGATGTGGGTCTATATTGACCGCATATAGGAATGCCTCACGAGGCTGCCTCACTTTGTGTGTACCTAGCTAAAATCACTAAACTAGATTCACTTTAAATTAACCGTCTAATTGCGTTACCCAGGAACAAAGGGGTCAAAAGTCCTTTACCTTCATTAGACTTTTTTTAGCCAATTAGTTTTCTAAATCATTTTATTGAACGTTTCCGACACTCAGCCAATTTAAAGTACAAACTGGCGAGTCCAACTCGCGCCAAGTTGGCGAACGGGAGCTATTTATTTTGCTCTGTTCATAGTTCTTGCCTAGACCTTGTTTACGAAGTCCAATAGAACATCTTGACGATCTTTCTGCAGCAGTTGCCCTTATCTTGTTAATATTATACTACTACTTAATACTTATACTGCATAACACAAATACGATTACGCTTAAACTACATTTCGTGAAATTACTGATTTTTCGGCTACTTCCAAATTGTCCGAGTGAGTTCAATAAATGTAGTTTGTAAGATAGTAGAACCTGGAACGGCCCTTTTAATAAAGCTATAACCCTAGTTACAACTAGGGTTAATACAATATATTTATAAGTAAGTATATTGTATTTTAGATAATTTAACTTAGTAGGTATTCATTTCATTATAATATTATTTTAGTATTTTGAATCTAAGGTATATTTTTCATGTTCTTTAGGTTAGTTTATTTTATTGTAGGTACTTACGACTTGTTTTCAAATTTCAGTGCACGTTGTGACTGCCCGTAAATTGAGTTACACGAGACCTATAGAACTCAAAAATATGTTATGTAATTTGAGTGTTCTGTGCCAAAAAAAACCTAATCGCTTCGTATTCGGCATCATACTAGAATGCTAGAGTAGCACGCTTTTTCCGTTAGGACAAGACCTAACCAGACCTGAGCAAATTCATATGTCATAAATTGAACCTGCACTGTGCACAGAAGCGTAGTCGTCTCATTATGAGACCTCAGCGCTTAGGTACGCGCCAGGGTAGGACCTCAAAACGAGCAAACGTCAATTTCCCCGAATAGAAAATGTTTCTTCAAATGACTCCGTTATAATTCACCAGGAGGAACAGCAAGCTTGATCACTTATTAGCTGTTTGCTGGTGCTGATGTCCGCGACTTCGTCTGTGTGGATTTAGGTTTTTAAAACGTGAGAACACATTATATAGAAGACATGGAGAGTGACATAAGCTATTTTTATGCCGGAAAATCAAAATGTTTCCACGGGAATTTTAAAAATCTAAATTCACGCAGACCAAGTCGTGGGTGTCAGGCAGAATAGGTTTATTCTATAATCCGCAAAGTACAACACACATCAGGTGATATGCACCGCCCGCCCTCCTGGTACAAGTGCGTACCTACACATGCAAGAAAGCAAGCCGATCGCGCGCCGCAGAAATCCTCAAACACTCTCTACGCACGTTTCACTCCGACACCGCGGGTATCTCCAGATGTAACTAGACTCTACATCTCAACTCTACACATAATTGAAAAGTTAAGTAGGTAGAGGTACATATTAGACAAATTGTGATATTATTGCTAAAGCAGTGTACATTGTACATACCACCTTTTTGTAGTTAGTTCAAATTGAGTGTTCAGATTGTAGCGTGATGGTTGCATTTTAAAAGATGTGCGAGTTAAGATCGCCACTCGAGGTAACCTTGCCGCGCATGTGCCAGAATCAGGGCCGTCGGTTATCAAATATTAAATTATTAATTCAATTACAAAGTTTAAGTTTAGATGGTGTTACTTCATTGGATTAATTTTTGAATTTGCTATGAGTGTGCTCTTGTTAGTTAATGATTTAGTTCCGTAATATAAGCCATATAAATACCAGTATATTTTTCAAGAATATTAGGTATAGGTAGGTACTGTAAGGTTAGAGATGTCTTACGAAGTTGCGAGCAATTTGATCTAAATATTAGGTTGCCCGCTAGCGCTATGATTCTATTAGGGGTTTAGCTAGTATGACTATCCCACGGTTTGGAAAATGAATCTTAATTTACTCCCTAAACTTTATTGATTGTTTTTTCAACAACTTTTAGTAAAAGAAATAATAACCCTATAGACAACGGCTTTAAAACAAACTTCTACGTTAAAGCCAAATTGTAGGTAAGTATCAGCGAAGCAAAATGATTCAGAAGACATGACAGGCGGCATAATATAGCGAGCTGCACTGCTTCAAAAGCTCTATCAAAATTTGCAGTTGGTAAGAGCCCTCGCCCACGGCGACTTTTTGTAGCGATGCTGTCACTACTAACGCGTGTTAGTCGCATTTGCAACGTGCTACTGCATCGCGACTGTATCGATGCAAACGCGCGACTTTGTCGGATGACATCGGGGGAAGAACGGAGGGAGGGTGGCGCGTGAATAGAGAACCGAGCATCAGTGCAACATTTTTTCTCGTTTGCATCGACAAAGAAGCGCGACAATATCGCGTTTGAATCGCGACTGAATCTGAGACCGTGGGCGAGGGCACACAGCTAGCGACCGCTTCGCGACTGTATCGATGCGGACGCGCGACAGCATCGCTACTGTATCGCTACAAAAAGTCGCCGTGGGCAAGGGCTCTAAGATAACCATTCGACCCATTCTGACCTATTAAATTGTAATAATCTTCGAAGCATCTATATAGCAGTTTATTAATAGAATACGGGTAAATTATTCATTAAATCAAAACCCTTAACTCTGAGTTAAGGCCCCTTGTACCGTCTTATCACCTATAGTAGGGCGTTATCACTGGATTCGCTAATTTACTATCCACAAATGAATATTTAATCGGTGTGTGTGTCATCCCTGAGAATTCGGCTCGCCGTACAACCGACCACAGAGTTTATGCTAAGGCCGTAGATGTGGCAGGCCGATCATATTCAAAAAATATCTTTTTTTAGAAGCGTATAGATAGAAAAACGTAGTACGATTCATAATTCAAGGTAAAAACGTTTTTCTCAAGGATTTCAGTCTAGTGACCATATTATTAATATGTTCCCAACATCTGTAAGCTTATATTTGGCTATTGTTATGGTATAATGATAACACACACACATGGTCTACGGCCAAAGTCAGACATTGCTCGAAGGCGTGTTTCGAAAATAAGGAGGTAGAGTCTGGAGTAGAAGAAGAAGAGTGAATAGATACCTTTAGGCGCACTCCACCTTAGGATGTATCATCACTTACTTTTTGGCGTGAATGCAGTCAAGCACAAGTAGTTAAAGAAAGTAAAGAAATAAGAAGTTACCTCGTTTTTAAAATACTCAGTTAATACCTAAAGTCCCGTCTGCGAATTTTGGGTTTGGCTACGCGAGGCGGGCGGGGCACGCGGGGATGAAGCGACGCAGCCTCCCTTCCCGGCAACGATTACTGATTAGTGAGGCGGCGTGAGCGGCAGGCCCCGCGCGAGCTCGTCATGCCGCCGGCCGCTCCACCACTCGTCTGAAATCACCCCGTTCTAAAAACATCCCCCGTCTTAATCTCCCGATAAAACAAAGTCCCCCGATTACCGAAGAACAACTGTGAACTGACCACGTGATATACATGTGCTTTTACTATTACTACGCAGTGCAATGTACAGTATTCGGTGGCTGATACTTGTGTGTGTGTGACCGCGTGGTAAAGGTAAGTGACATTTCGTAAATGTAATGTTTCCTCCTTTCCTCTTATGTCACCCCATATTACTGGGCCCGTTGATGTCTTTATTATCCACATAAATGTCATAAATGTTGATGGGCATTGCTAAGTTAGTTTGGCGCTAGCAAAGTTGTAATCCGGCTTTTATGACTGTGACACGACTATGGCGGTTTAATAGGTTATGTATTCTATAATAGTATAGTAGTATATGAATCGGTACATGTTACGCTTTATATAAATTTAAGACTTTAGGTTAGTACGAGTAGATAATATAAAAGTCTTATAAGACTTAAATGGAATTTAAGTGTCATTTCCAATGTGAACGGGCTTAGTTTTGAGGTTACATTATTTACTAGGGTTGTCTCATTATTATTTATACCTACTTGGTAATAATTATGTGATAATACTTTTTTATCCGCTTCAATAGCAAAATATCAGACATTGTAAAATTTTGTGGAATGATTTTTGACTAGATAAACAAATGTCGTAGGTAATTTAAGAAAATAGTAGTTAGAGTAGTTTGTAAGTTTGTTTGTAGGAAGTCATCTCTGGAACTTCTGAACCGATTTTGAAAATTCTTTCACCAGTAGAAAGCTACATTATTCCTGAGTGACAAAGGGTATATTTAAAAAAAAAATAGAGTCCTAAGAAAATTGTAATAAACTACCCGTGCGAAGCCGGGGCGGGTCGCTCGTGAATTATAAAAGAGCAGGAATAAACATAAACTACTTAGGTATTTTCTCTAATGCTGGTTGAACTCTTGCAGAATTATTCTCGGAATTTACATAAAATCCTTTATTTCCTCTCCGAGGCTCCTTTGTTTCGAGAGTTCTTTAGAAATGTGATATGAATCTTGTCATGGAACTTTGAAAGGATGAGAATATTAAAACCTTAATATCGACATTGCTTTTGTATTTGTACATAAAAGGGGCTTGAAGGTTCAGTAGTAATATTACAATTCTTGCTATAGGGTTACGGGTACGGGTTAGAACCAGGATTCGTCATTTTTCAGTAACCATTATTAGGTGAATGGGCTTAAAATAATATCTTCAGCTAAAACCTTTTTTAAATTTTTGATTTAAGCCATAATATTGTGCTGAAATTTAAAACGATTAAGTAGAAATGTCAAGATAAATCCAACTAGTCCAAACATGACTGATAATATTTTTCAGTAAGAATATCGTCAAAAAATCCGCCTCTGGTTTCCATAGGTAGGCCAAAGGTGCCCGTCAAGCTGGCGGCATTGCCACGCTAAATGGCGATGGCCAACCTTTGGACCAGGTAGACCCCAGACCCCACAAAAGAAAAACTCTTCGCTTCCTCGCCCCAGGAGCCCATCGTCTCTACCGCCAGTAGGACTATTTACAAAGATTTTGAATGAGACTTACGAATTGCCTACCTCTTTGATGGATATTTACTATTCATCACGCCCTCTCGGCTCTACATCGATGAAAAACATCGCGAGGAAATCTGCATATTATTTAGGAAGGAATCAGGAGACGTAACGTACCTACACCAAATTCATCCTGGCTCAGTGTTTCGATCAATATAAGCTTCAGAAGATTGTCTTGTTTTTTCTCATATCGAAGCACTTGTTCCACCGCCAACGGTTAGCGAGCAAAGAGTTGAGCTAAAACTAGAAACGAGTTGGCGAGCAATTAGAAGAAGCGCCGGTGTAATTGAGATAGTTTTTGTCTTCAGGTTATGAGCAGCGTGCGAGTGCGTCGTAATTTAGCAAATAAAATAATTTCATTTCGGGCGATTACTCGCGCTGGTCTAGGCAGCCGAAACATTTAAATTTTTAGTACTTGACCGCCAAGAGAGCGTCGCTCAGCGAGTGAGTTCTCAAGCACAGCCAGCGATAACTTTTATTTATCTCATTTATTGGCACGGAATCATACACTGATTGTAAGTACCTACTTTCTTGAGAGACAAAATAGTTGATAGCTAGTCGCTTCCTCGTCGGCGGTGGGACAAGCGCCTAAAAGGAGAAGCTGACTAACTGGCAAATAAACGTACGGCTTTATCCGCTGAGTCTTGAAACTTACCCAAATCCGTTTTGCTCAAAGGTGAGCACTGAAATAAGCGTTTTTGCGTCTGGTACCTCAGATGTTTGCCACACAGGCTTGGCATAGACCGACGTCTCAACACAAGCTGAGTGGCCTACGTATTCGAGGCGTTGCACTACATAAACTGATTATTTTTGTAATGCCTCGAATAAACCTTTTTCTTTCTTTCTTTTCGTGCGCCTCTTGCAGCTCTGACGGTTCTTGCGCCTCTTGAGGGTGATCTAAATATATTTTTCGCATGCATAAAACATGCATGCGAAAAATGACATGAGTCAAATTGAAGCGAAGCATGTGAAATATTGAAGATAAACAGGCGTGGGTTGCGAGCTGAAAAAATATAGCCTCGTAAAAAGGCTTAGTATAAGATTTGAGGTATGTCTCACCAACGGAATTCGAGCGTTATCAGCAAAATGAAAATGGGCATTAGTAGTCTTGTCTAAGAGCCATAACACACTGGGACGCCATGACAACGTCCACAGGTCGCCAGAGTATCCAGTCTCCGCGTAGGAGCCGATTGATTGTGGCTACGCTTCTAAATTGGTGACGTCGCCAGATCGTAGGCAGGTGAGTTAACTGCCATACGAATTATTTGGATTAGAAGCCAGTCACATGTCGCCATGTTATCCCAGTAGTTTAGCGCTCTTAAAGATGAATTTAGATTGATTCCATCCATACATCTACAGCTAGCGTTACAAGCGGAAACATTGCGAATAAAAATCGGAGGTACGGATTTTTTTGCTGCAGCTCAAGTAGATTTAGGTTCATTTTAGGGATGACTTATGCTAACTCGTGGCGGGCGCGAGTCGTGCCACGTACGAGGAACGGCCCACGCCCGCCACGTCATCCCTAACTCTGACGTCATTGTGTTCGTCATGCTCGAATTCTATCATCGTTGGTGAGATGTAAAATCTCTTACTAAGCACACTGAGCGCGAATTATTGGTAAAGTGTTTCTTTCAGATTTTTTCATCACTATAAATACAAAGGTAATTTATTCAATAAATGCTTGAGTAGACATTTTTATATTTATTAATGGGTTTTTGTTCAATAAATATTCGAGTATTTTGATGTTTTTTTAAGCTTTGGTATTTATTTTCTAATATTTATTTGGGAAATTACCTCGCGGTTCTCGCGCTGAATGGAAAATTACTGTGAAATTTCACGTTAACTGAAGGACCTACAACTGTAGACGACTACACAATAAATAACAATTTATAGTCTAAGAGCGGTTACGCACTGATCCGACCTCTGATCCTTATTTTTACGTCATTTGTCCATAACTCATAAGCTACCACAAATACAAATGCCACAAATAGTTCTATGAATACTTCGGCACGTATTTTTACGGACTCGGATCGGATGAGTGAGTAACCGCACTAAGCAATATCCGAATTCTGTCCAAGTTTTTTATATCCGTATTTTCATGGATTCGGATCGGATGAGTGCGTAACCGCTTTTAGACAGAGAAAAATATTTTATTACCAGTCTGTAGTACAATACTTAGTCAGTCTTTTTGAAGACCATAATATATTCTATTTTCGATAAAAATTAATTGTTACAAGCAATATCTTTTAACGTAGGCTGCTAAGGTCACACACGATCAACCTATCGCCGGCTCACTACAGAGCACGGGTCTCCTCTCAGAGTGAGAAGGGTTTTGGCCATAGTCTACCACGCTGGCCATGTGCGGATTGGTAGACTTCACACACCTTTGAGAACATTATGGAGAACACTCAGGCATGCAGGTTTCCTCACGATGTTTTCCTTCACCGTCAAAGCAAGTGATATTTAATTAATTAAAACACACATAATTCCGAAAAGTTGTGCGTGCCCGGGATCGAACCCCTGACCTCCGATTAGAAGGCGGACGTCCTAACCACTAAGCTATCACAGCTTTTTAAGGCTGCTAAGGTAACTACTGAAAAAAACTAAAATTTTAGCAAAGTACCTACCTATATGCTCTATAATTTATATATAGACCTTAGCCTCTATTATCATATTATTATACAAACATGCATGCTTGTATAAATACATTGCTCATGCTGACTTGTCAGTCAAGCTTGTACCCATATAGTAGGTACGCGATAGGTTGAGATGGCAATCGGGGAGGGTACGCAGGCCCCGCACTGCCGCACAGCCCCCGCGGTAATTTAGTGCGACGAGCGCGGGTGACGTGCGGGTGTGCGGGGCGTCCCCCCGCCCGATACCTCGATTGCCATGTCAACCTGTCGCGGACTATATTTTAAATGATTCGTTGAATTACCTACCTACTTATATCAACAAAAAAGTAAAAAAACATAAAACATATACTTAAACGAATAAGTACCCTAAAAAGACATAACTTTTTAGGGTTCCGTACCTCAAAAGGAAAAACGGAACCCTTATAGGATCACTTTGTTGTCTGTCTGTCTGTCTGTCTGTCCGTCTGTCTGTAAAGAAACCTACAGGGTACTTCCCGTTGACCTAGAATCATGAAATTTGGCAGGTAGGTAGATCTTATAGCTGACATTTGGGGAAAACTCTAAAAACCGTGAATTTAGGGTTAGATCACACAAAAAAAAAATGTGGTCAAGAACTAATAATTAGTATTTTCTACTTTCGAAGTGAGTGACTATATGAAGTGGGGTATCATATGAAAGGTCTTCACCTGTGCATTCTAAAACAGATGTTTATTTATTTTTATGCATCATAGTTTTTGAATTATCGTGCAAAATGTCGAAAAAATACGACTGTAGTACGGAACCCTCATTGCGCGAGCCTGACTCGCACTTGGCCGGTTTTTTTCAATTTATATTCTACAGAAAAATACATTTACAGCTACGAGTACTTTAAAGTTCTAGTCAAAAAGTTCTGCTAGCGCAATTTTATCTCTTCTGCTTCTAGTTCGCTTGATACACAGTCTTGTGGTCTGTATAAAATAGCTTGGTCAGCACAATCTCGTAAGTCAATATCCGGCCAAGAGCTAGCCGAGTCAAGTCCGAGTGAATTTTCCGCTACTAGTAACAGCTTAATGACTGAGACATAACTATATACCGGCGACTTTGTCCGTATTTATGGTTTTTAATTATCTCAAGGGCACTTTTTGATTTTCTGAAATAAAATGTAGCATGTATCCTATCCGTGTACGGTGTACTTACGGGATGATTTTTGTAACCTAAAAATATATAGATCAGTAGGTAGGTACCTATTTTAAAATAAATAAGTGCACCTAAGTTTTTTTAGGTGTACCAAATATAGATTACTTCGAAATAGGTGACAAAATTTTATTAGGTAACGCCATTTCGCGCAAACTAAAACAATTTAATACTTCTGAATTCCGATTATTAAAGTAGATATCAATGAAATGTTTCATTTAATTAGCTGCCTACAGTAAAACACTTTCAGGAATCCCAAATTTATATAAGTACCTACGTAATAATTGTGTGTATTAAGTGAAATATTACAGTCTTGTACTTACCTACTCATTTACCTACAGGTTCTCTTATAGTTCGGGCGCGTGTGGAACCCTCGTAGCTTTAGTTTTAAGTTTACGTAATTAATTATCATAATATAATGTCATCTTGCAAATCTAACAACTGACAATCAAAAAGCATATAATGCATAAAAAATGACTCCTCACGCGCCATTTTAACTCCATGAGTAAAGTACAGTTGATTCACCTTTAACACAAGGTCTAAAATCGTATTTTAAGTTAAATGGCGCGTGAGGACTTAGGAATCATTTTTTACGGACTATACAACAGTATGTATGTATGTATATACTTTATTGCACCACAGAAACACAAATGACAGTATATAGGGGAAAGCAGGTAGGATTCGTACAGAGGGAGCATTCGTACAACAGTCATATCTACACTATGCTACATGGTGACGCGTTTGTGTTTTTGTATATGTGAGGCCCGCTCATATTCATAGGCTCACAGCTAAGTGCAGTGGCTGTACAACAGTCAGTTTTTTTAGAATAAGTCAAAACGTGTTTTCACACCGCGAAAATAATTTTTCGACTCATCTTTGACGACATTAATTCGTAATAAGCTTGGCTCAAATTGTTGAAGTAACATATAATAGTCTTTGGATAAGTGCCTTAGATTCATGTGTAAACATTAATTTTGGGATAACCTTCACCGTTATTTATATTTTAAATTTATTGTTTGATTTTTTTTGGTTGGGGTACCTTCGTGCAGTTAGGAGTGGGGTGGATTCGTACTTTACGAATGCACCCCGCGTGAGTTCAGATCGTTTATGCACTAAATGGGTTATGGGATTCCAATTCTAAACCACTCCCAGATGATAACATGCAACAAATAGTGGTGGTGCCTAGACTAGCAGAGTAGAACTAGAGTGAAGAAACTCTCGGTTTGATCCTGAAATCGACATCTGCTAAATATTAGGCTAGGGGTGTCGTTAAATCAAAAATACCTAGTAGTTTCATAGCCTACCGAGCGTCAAATATAGGCGTCATTTGACGCCTGTCAGTGTGGGTGAAACCTCGATGTTTTCTTTCTTCGAAGTTTCATGCCTGTCGTGAGCTGCGCTATAAGTCAAATAAGCAACTTCTTATCAAACGTCAAAACGCTGGCTTAGTAGGTACCTATGGCAGCTTGTATAAAAGATATACATAGATATGACGTCATAAACATTTGACGTACTCTTTATATTAAATCGACAACTTTAGAATCAGTTTAGAATGGTTAAAATTTACAATGGACGTGGATTTCACGAAATTTGGAAGACCCTCTGTTTAATAATAATTACTATGAAATCGTTTATTTTTGACATAGGCGCTATCCCAATTCAACTCCCAAAGAAATTACTCTTACTCAACAAGATCTATTATCAAGATTGCCACCTCCATCACCATCTACATCAACTGTGGGATGATGACGCCAGAAATTATGCAACCTTTTACCTTAGCCTAAAAAAATGAGAATGCAAACTAAAAAGACACAAAGAAAGGAAAAGTATTAGAAAAATTAAGGATATAACATATAATCCCGAAAAAAATAGACTGATAGAAAAGGAAAGAGCAAAAAAGATGAAAAAAAAAGAAGAACGAGAGAGTAAACAGAAGGCTAAAGAGATGAAACGCGAGTTACTATAACGGTAAATTAGAATGTTGATTAATGAATGACTTAAATTGTAACAAATTGTTTGTAAACATCATATTGTTAATTATTACTATATTTAAGGTTGATTCTGTGTTAATTTTGATATCAATAAATGTTTAATTTCATATAAAATAGCCTTTTTAATTCCTGTGTACGAAGGCTCCCCACTATGTACGAATGTACCCTAGTCGATGTACGAAGCTACCTCGCGTGTGGGGTGCTTTTGTACGATTTCCATTTTTTGGGAAATTCATCATAGCTTTGTCATCTTACTTTGCATCAACACTAAACTACACTATAATTAAAGCCAGATAACTAGGTAATCCAGCAGAGTTGAAATTATTTTGAAATATTTATTAGTTTTGTTTTTACATGACCTAGAGTAAAAAGTGTACGAATCCTACCTGCTTTCCCCTACCTATAGCACGTGACAGGTCGAGATGGTTATCGGGGTACACCCCGCACACCCGTAGCCGGAAACAAAAATTTTACATCGACCTTTAGAATGAGCTTTCGGCTTCGTAGAGCGTTGTCTCTGTCACTCATTTGTATGTGACGTTTTGTCGGTCTCAACGACAGAGACAACACTCTACGAAACTGCTATCTCTTTCTAAAGCTCGATATACAATATTTCCTGCCGGGTACTGTAAGTACCTAACTGGTATAATATATTTTGCCGATAAGGTCACTCATATCAGAGCAGCGCTTTTGCAAAATAAGGAACTCTTATCACGTTGGTGAAATATTGAATTACATTGCAGGCCGTGCGAAAGTACGAGCCAAATATTCTCTTTTTATTTGCAAACTTTTCGTAGCCACTGCCTAGGGCAAAAAGAGCAAAGTTTGCTATCCTATCCTTTTTTATGCAATACTTTTTGAAAGGCACTCACTCGACCCAGTCAAGTTAAGTATAAAAAAATTGCATGTATTTGTTGGACCTTTTTACCTACATTAAAAGCCATATCCTTAACGAAAACAGACACTCAAGAGAAACATGATGGGATTCTTATAGACTTAGAGCATATACCTAAGTGTGCCATGGAGAGTAAGTAATTATTTGATCATTTTGTAATTTACTGTTCAACCGGTCAGAATCTATTGATTTAACTGTATTTAACCGATGTTGAGAGAGGTAGAGAAGTTCTATGAATAGTTATACACCACCACACAAAAGCTTGTTGAAGATTTGGCTAGAGATCCCAGGGCCAAATTGACCCGACACTATACCGAAGATATCCCGGACGTCAGCCTATACGAGATTAGTATGGCTCTCCAACAACTCAAGAACAACAAGGCACCAGGTGATGACGGAATCACAGCAGAACTCTTGAAACGGGTGGAAAACCAGTACTTAAGGTACTTCAGCGATTGTTCAATTCCGTCATTCAGGAGGGCATAACGCCAGAAGCATGGCACAGGAGCGTGGTGGTGCTGTTCTTCAAAAAGGGTTATAATACTGCTAGTTAGTTAGTCGATAGTTTTTGATTTATCATGCAAAGTGTCGAAAAAAATACCCGAGTATGGAACCCTCGGTGTCCTCGCACGGTGGTATAAAGTAAGGTAAAGTAAAATATCCTTTGATAGCATGTACAATAGGTGGCCTTATCGCTAAAATAGCGATCTCTTCCAGGCAACCTTAGGGTAGAGGATATTATAAAAATGAACATTCTTATAATGAACTCCCTATTTTAACTAACTTCTAATATGGCAGATTTAGTATAGTACTTACCTATCACTTCCTTACTACATGTTAAGCTTTTTTATAGAAATTTCAGCCAGCCGTTGGCCACCAAACCAATATAAGAAAAAAGGTCGATGGGTTGCCAAAAATCGCAATTGGCTTTGTTCCGTCACAAGCAGTACTTAAGATATAAAGTTGGGTATCTACGGGGCATCTATTACTTGTAATGTATGAGAGCAGTTATTTATAAAAGGGTGGTTAAAGGCATCCAGACTTTTACGGCTTCTTGTTAACCAGATCTTCAAATTGTGTAGGACTTTTATTTGCTTTGCCATGGCTTGCTAAACATGTAAATTTTTTAAATGTGAATTTTCGGGTGGGTCTCATTATTCCCGTTGCGCTTTCCCGTTGATGATATTATGATACTACTTGTATCACTATTCCCGTTGCGGCCGTTGCGTTTTTGTACCGCGACTATTTGCTACCAAGAAAACGCTTGTTTATAATTCGTATAACATTCTGGACTCAATATTATAATACTTCCTCCTTTGACAGTTATTTGTCTGAAAGATGAAGTTTCATTATGTTTGTTGTGGCTATTTTCGGTAATCATTCATCTAAGCTATTTTCTGTAAAATATCGTCGGTTTTGGCTTTTCACTAGACATTTAAAAAACGCTCTAAATGGAAATACAAAGACTTTTTATAGGAGGACATGAGTCTCACTGTTTCCATTTGTCGTTTTTTAAGTCAATGGGTATAGTGAGACCGATTTGAAAATAACGTGCAGTCTCAGTATTATAATTGCAATGGGTTAGTGAAATCCCACCCGAATTACCACAAAGTAAAACCACTGGTATTCTTGGGGGTTCTTCTTAGTAGAAAAATATTTTGAACCAGTAGGTATTCTTCACGTTGTGTTACCTTTATAATAACTCAAACCTATTAGTACTTACCTACCTTACCTTCTATCGTAACAAAGCTAATTATAAAATAGTTAGGTACTTTTCTATAGAGACAGCGAAAATATTCGGTTCAAACTTCAATATATACCTACCCTATACATAATTTAATTCATTCAGAAGGTATTGCCCAAGCGATAAGTATTTTACGCTACAAGAATACAAGTTGCCCTTTCGGGTGAAATTAGAACCTTTTCACCGCCAAAAATATTCCAGAACGCGTTTAGATTACACCTAGCTTCATAGCATTTAGATTAGATGAAATTGGAATGTTTCGACGTTAGGTAACGTTATTTCTGAATAATATTGTTCTGTTCAAGTTAGGTATTTTTTTTTCATAGAATAAATTAAATATTTTTGGTTTATATTTCAGATATTACATCTATTGCTTTCTACTTATACCACAGAATACCTAATACAATACGTTTCAGGTAAAGAAGGCTTTCGTTGCAAAAACGTTCAAACAAATAGCGACTCTTGTAACGACCCAATAAAGTGCAATTCAGCTCGTACAGCGCTGCGTCCTAAAATTTAATAAACACCTCTCTCTCTCTTTCTATCGCATAAACACTTATCTCTTTGTCAAGAGATGAGTGCCATGAAGGGGCGTGTTGTAGGTACCTAGTAGGCTTGCTGTAGGTACCTATATTACTCGGGTCACGTAGACCGTAAGCAAGTGAACTCGGCATGCTTATGAGTAATTATGCTGCGACATATCACCTAGTCAATATTACATCGTACCTAAAGCTTTGTCAAACGGTTTGTGCTAGGGCTACAAATCTATTTATTTGTAAAAGATTGAGAAGTACTTAGTAGTCAACAACCAAGAATTATGATAAAGTACACTTATAAAAAAATGGGTTTTTTTTTATTAATCAAGAGATCACCTTTTTTGTTAAATAGTTGTTAGTTAGTTATAAGTATATTTCAATATATAAGATCCAGTTTGATGAATGGATACGTGGTTCCGACATCAATGATGGGAACGAATAGCTGATCGCAAGTTGAGTCGAACTTAGTGATCTGCGGTGATCGGGATTTGGGGCGACTGAAATGCCGGCTCGATTTGCGGTTTACTTTGCATCCCTTGTTGAACTAGTCCTCTATTGATATATTAGAAATGTTAAGCTTCTGCTATAAATCTATGTTTTGTTTAATATCTTTGTTTTCAAAAGTTTGATGACTGACAGACATTAATAAAGTAGGTAGATACCTATAGGCTTCTTAGCGGTAATTTTTCATAGTATAAGAGCATAAAAGGGCTACGAGGAACATTGTAAAGTCTTTTATAATAAACCGTGGTTAACGTCAGGCGTCATTCTGTCATACCTCATTCAAACAACTGACGTCACTTGTTCCTACCAACAATAGGTCCTCCAATAAATTAGGGATCCTGCATTGAAATAAAATAGCCGCTGGCTGAATGAAAGGGGGAATTTAAATAGGAAAGCGTCAACGCGCTTGACGGGTACAAGAGCTTGTGGTAAACTTGAGGGACTAGATAGTCACTCGATAATCATCAAAATCAACCCATCACCTACAAGTAAGTACAACCCATCATCTCACTACAGAATGAGAAGGGGTTGGCCATAGTGTCCTAATCTGGCCATGTGCGGATTAGTAGACTCCACACAAACATTATGGAAACTCTCTGACATGCAGGTTTCCTCACGATGTTTTCCTTCATCGTTAAAGCAAGTGATATTTATTTTCTTAAAATGCACATGATTTCGAAAAGTTACAGGAACGAACCCTTGATCTCCCAAAAAGTCTTAACCACTAGGCTATTACCGCATTTTTTACTTAACTCGATAATAGCAACAGAGTAGAATGTATAATAATATAATACAGGCTTATGTAATGTCTTTATAATCGAATTTCGGTCACGCGACCAATTTCAGCCAAGAATATGCCATGATAAGAAACAAAGATAATACTTAATATCATAATGCACAAAACGTGTATGCGCAAATACAGGGGCACTCTCTAATCCCTCACTCTTATAGTCCGATGGGGCGGCAACGCAACACTACCGGAGAGAGATTAGGCAGCTAAATAAGCTAGCTATAGAACAACGACAATCAGTCTCAAAGGGGTTTCTGCAGGGTTAGGTATTACAACCCTCCACCTCCCATGGCCCCACCAACCTCTCGGTTATATGGGCCGCATTGCGGGAGGGCGCCCGTTCGGTACTTGCTCTTGGCATTTTCCCGGGGCGCCTTCTTGACTCCCTACAAATTATTTTGTCTCTTCCTTGTCCCTTATGCTCACTCTCCCCCCTTGGGGGCTAGACGTCACTAATACAGCTGTGATCTCCGCTGCTGCTCCTCCGTGGTGCCGACCTGGCACCTGTACGCTCCGAGCTGCTTCGCCTCTTATGCCAATGGTGCGCGAATTCCCGTAGCCGGTTGTAGTTCCCCGCCGATGAGACGAGGTCCGTGTAGAAGACCGGCAGGGTTAGGTATATTCTGATTTCTTACAGGTGATCATAATATGCTATCAATGTCTTAGTGATATAGTACCGACAGGTCGAGATGGTAATCGGGGACGCCACGTCCTGTACACCCACACAGCCCCCGCGCTAACCCGGTGCGGGCAAGCGCGGGTGACGTGCGCGTGTGCGGGGCGTCCCTCGGCTTCACACCCTGATTGCCATCTCGATCTGTCGCGTACTATATTATCCTTATCTTCATGTGGAAGTGCTCTGTACTGTATAAGGTAGAGCTACTAAAATAATAAAAATCAATATTTAACAAGTACGTCAAAATGTCCCACAAGATCTTTGACTATTCTTTCCAAGATGGCGGACGCTCCACAACCGGCGGGAAATATGACAGCAGCTTAGTTGGTTCGGAATCAGGATGCAGGCTGAGGATGCAGGATATGAGAAACGTCATCCAAATTTAGAACACAAGGAAATGTACCTACTCATATCTTCTATTGCATTTATTTAACTATTTCACCGACAATTTTTCACGGAAAGTGTTTTTCTAATTTTCGCATTTACAATCGTTTTGAACTATCTTATGAACTCAAGGAATTATGATCAGATCATAATCAATAGCGCTGATATTTCGCAGGTGTGTTTTCAGGGACAGTGAATTTTCGCATTTATGATTGTCACTTTGTGAGATTTTGCTTTGTTATTATTATTTACTTATAGTCCAGCAGCCGCCAAGTGTTTTTTGTGATTAATAACAGGCCGAATGTTCGTGAGTAGGTTCCGTTTGACGACACGCCCAAGTTTTGCTCTGTGAAAATTCTTGATAGATAGCTATTGTACCTACTGCGAAGGTATAAAAACTTGTCGATTTGGTGGGGTGTGGAAATTGTCTAAATAACAGTACCTAAATATTTTTTTGAACATTGAGATAAAAGAAGCGGTTGTCTGACGTCTGTGTTAGCTCCAAGATTCTATCGATGCGCCACTTAGGTAGGTCTTTTACCAACATCGTGAAAGTTACGTCTCTCGTCGTGTTTACCGATTTGTTCTGCTCTTGTAATTTGATATGTTGTTCGTCGCTCGTACAAATATTATGGTTAACAAGGTTACGTAACATCATTTTCCTCACCTAACTCATTTTTGTTGTAAAGCTGGTTTCACATTAGGAATCGAATAAACACCTAATAAACAACACGTCATACTTCCTTACTATTAAGTACATATTATATTATTTTAAATACGAAAGTGTAGGTATAGTCCACGACAGGTCTAGATGGCAATCGGGGCATGAGGCGGGGGAACACCCCCACACGCGCACGTCACACATGCTCGCCCGCACTGGGTCAGGCGGGTGCCCTCCTCGATTGCCATCTCGACCTGTCGCGTAATATAACTGTCTGCTACCGTACAGGACCGTTTAAAGATTTTGACAAAGAATACCCACGCGATTTTTATTTCACTTAGTTTTTTATACTTACAACAAAAGCTAAAAAAACCTGACCAAAAAAACTTCTTTTTTAACTTAAATAAAATATACAAAGAAAAACGAGCATAATAGCATTTCTTTTCCTCAGTTGTTCGAAAGCTCTTGAAAAGTACCAAAGTCTAATTTATAAAGTTGGAGGGGAACCAGCGGCTCGCTGGAACGACTTATTAATACAAAATAATGTAAAAACAAGGCCGATACTTACTTACTACAATACTTGTTACAATCATTGACTTCTGAACTAAGTATAAAATTAATTAAACATTAAAGTTACAACTTTTAAGAGCTTGAAAAACTTGAAAACTTTAAATTTGAAAAGTTCCTTTTAAGGACCTTTGTGAGGCACTTTATTTAAAGAACAACAAGAATTTTATTGTTTTATACTGATAAATCGAGTCTTTATTATCGTATCAAAAATTATGCCATGAGCCAATTAGTTCAGAATGTTTTAAAATAATAAGTAAAACTATTTAGAGTTTTTACTTTAGAAAGTAAAAAGCTGTGATAGCCTAGTGGTTAGACTTCGGTCATCTATTCGAGGGGGTTCGATTCCGAACTTTTCCGAACTGTGTGCGTTTCAAGTAATTAAATACTTGTCACTTGCTTTAATGGTGAAGAACATCGTCAGAAAACGTTCATGCCTGAGAGTTCTCTATCATGTGTAAAAAGGTCTGTGAAATCTGCTAATTTGCATTTGGCCAGCATGGTGGACTAAGTACCTCTCATTCTGAAGGGAGGCTCGTACTCTGTAGCAGGCTGTCGATGAATTGAAATGACTCTTGGCAAGGTAACTATAATCCATAATATATACTATAAACCATATTATATTTGAGCCTCAATAGCTCAACCGGTATAGGAGTGGACTGAAAACCGAAAGGTCGACGGTTCAAATCCCGCCCGTTGCACTATTGTCGTACCTACTCCTAGCACAAGCCTGACGCTTAGTTGGAGAGGAAAGGGGAATATTAGTCATTTAATATGGCTAATATTCTTTAAAAAAAAGAAAAAAAAGTCTTTAAAGCTTGATTAGTTTCCGAATTGAATAGCATCTGTGACAGGCAAGCACGGGCTATTCTTTTTTTTAAGCGTTTTTTTCTTTCCATTACTATACAAATACATACGTGCTAGGTGGAATTTTAATCAATTGTACAATACAGATTACCCAATAAAGCAACAGTGGAATCCACAATAAATGTAGCAAAGGAACCATGCAAGGCATATAAATTTCCCATTTCGCCGACTGCAAGCAGCTCGAAGCTACAATTTAGCAGTAAATGAAGCGTTAGTTTGTGGAAATAAATATCGAAGACTGAGTACGCGGAATGAGCGAATGTAAGCTAGATTTCTCACTTCACTTGCGACGTGTTTCGCTTTTGTAGTAAAGCACACGGGGAATAGGCACTTATAAATAAACCTCTTGCCTAGTAAGAATAATGTTATGATGTCGGCGTCCTGTTGGTTTGTCCTCCAATCACGTAGCAACAGAGCTACGGATCGACGTGATTTTTCACATGGGTATAGTTAAAGATCTGGAGAGAGACATAGGCTACAATGAAATCCCAGGGCATTTTTAAAGCCTAAATCCACGCAAGTGAAATCCCTGGCATCAGCTAATTGATAATAGGAATACTCGATAATATTGATATCTTATAAGTTACTAGCTTATGCTCGCGACTTTGTCCACATGGACTACACGAATTACAAACCCCTATTTCACCCTGTTGCGGTTGAATTTTCATAAATCCTTTCTTAGCGGATGCCTACGTCATAATAGCTACCTGCATGCCAAATTTTAGCCGGATCCGTCCACAGTTCGAGCTGTGCATTGATAAATCAATTAGTTAGTCAGTCAGTCACCTTTTCAATTAACATACTTATTTAGATTTTTCTTCTTTCGTCTTTTAAAAACAAATAACTTCTCTAGACGGCACTTTATGAGTTAATAAATAGATAACTACTAGATACACTATGTAGTTGCAATCAAACATTATAGAGGAACATCACAAAACAAACAGTACTCGATTATCTATTGCAGTTCACAAACAATTGTTTTCCACGCTGCAATTTCGCCGCAAATAAAGCATTGGTTTGCGGAAATAAATATCAAAGCTTGAATAAGCGAAGTAAGAGAAAATGCGCTTGCTTTCTCAGCTCGCTTGCTATGTGTTTCGCTTCTTAATAAGCCTAGTCCTAGAACATGTTGATTAGAAACTTCTAGGTCTTAGTTATTTGTTTTTGTGTCAAATGTATATTAATTACTAACTGCGTGTAGGAAAGTACATAAATATAAGGTGCCATTAGTTAACTCTAATTAATTAAAGGTGAAGATCTGACAAATTTTTCTGAAAATGGAGGAAAGAATAGCAACAAATCATTCGCAATAATTAATGTCTGTAAAAATTTGATAAAGTTTTAAGTTTTAGCTATACGTAATACCCATTACATACTATTATATATCTAATAATATTATGTCCTTTATAAGTAGGTATAGGTAGCAGGTGCGTTTCCGCGATTTTTTATAATCGCAAATCCTACTGCTTCAAATTTTAAATTACTTAGGTACTCACTATCTGACGTAGGCACATAAGGCGGGATAATATAAAAATATTGCTTCTGTTTTTTCCAGTTTTGCTAAGAAGTGAAAAACATCTTAGAAAGTTTATCGCAAAGTAAAATCTCGAGTTGTATTTACCACACCCGTGTTATCAATGATCAACATTGAAAGTTAAAGTCCTGGCACCATGCCAAAACAATACTTGATCTAGAATTCTAGATCTCAGATTGAAAGGAGGTCATAAAGCTTTACCCATTCTAACAACTACAACAAAACAATATTTATACCTACCGCTTCTGTAATAAGTAGACCTACTTATTTGATGTTATGAAACTCCCCATTTTCCAGCTCAGCAGTACCTACCTAAAATAACTTCGCCTTGTTGAGAGGCGCCTATAAGACACGACAGGTCGAGATGGAAATCGGGGTATGAGGTGGAGGGGAAGCCCCGTACACCCGCACGTCACCCGCACTATACCGCACCGGGTTAGCGCGGGGGTTAGCGAAATTTTTTACTCGACGAAAAAGATTCTTGTACACATTGGCCCATCATACTCGGCGCATGCACTCGACGAACGTGTACTTGGCGTACATTATTTTGTCACATGTGTCCGGTACTGGCTGATTTGCCTACTTTTGTAGGCTTTTCATACAAACATCGAAGAATATTGGCGCACTTTGAAAACAGCGTTAACACACTTGCCAAACGAATTGGGCCAATGTTTACTGGACCCTTTATAAATACGTTACAATAATATTATCATCACAGTGTACAGAAATCACACTACGTTCTAAAGCGAGTTTCTAAATGAGTTTCAAAGACGTTATTACGAAATTACATATTAAAGCTTTACTTTAAGTTTGTTGCGAGGAGATTCGCAATCTCTGTAATATTATGAATAGCTACTAAAATTCTAAATCTTGCTCGTGAATAAAGTTATAACTTTATAGCATTAAATTAACTTTTCACGGTCTTATGTAGGTACTAGGTACGTAAAAGATATGAGACGATTGTAGAGACACTTAAGTAGGTATGAGTGAGCCAGGCCTAAAATAATATCACCCGCTGATTGTGACCAGGCAGTCATCATTACATACTGTTTGGTGTTAGAGAGAGAGCCAGCGCGTGCGAGACTTTCGGTATTTTATAAAAGCTGAAAGTTTCTCTGCGTATTGTCCCCAACACTGGGAGGAACGTTTGCTTGGATCACGGTGGCTTTGGGAGATAACAGGTAATAAAGGTGTAAAAAACCTGACGTCAAAGTAAAAAGTCTAAACACTTTTCAATAAATTAATCTAGAAATAGACACGTCAAACCATTTTGAGAAATTTTTCCTAGTCCAAAAATAACTTTTCCAAACGCCCTAAATATACTCCAATCTTCAAATGGAAAACAATAATGTCAATAAAATCCTTCAAGTATTGGCAGTGCAAACATCTCATTCGCAAGTGGTAACCAACTTGGGAAGATATTCCCCGCCCCTGCGATTTCTATGCAATGTAGTGTGAAACGGGGTTGGGTGGATATAGTGTTGGGGGTCTTTATAAGTTGGCCGGGAGTTTCGCAGCCCTCAAATATTGCTGATATGCAAACCCCAAGATGTACAGATCGGAAAAGTTTTCCGAATTGAAAGTTATTTCGTTGAGTATTTTGCGCCGTTTGGGCATGGAGAATGGTTTCAGAAATTGCAAAAAAAAACATGTGCATCACAATGAAAATGGAATTTGTCTGTTTCGGAAATATAGACAGTCAAGTATTTTATTGAAATAGAATAATATAATTTTGTAATAGTCCATACAAAAACAAAGAGACATTTTTAAGTAGACTAACATAATATAAATAAATAATTCTGATTTTGACTTTGAATGATAATAAATTAAGTACAATATTTTATCTCAACTAAGCATAAGCTTGTACAGCTACCAATTTATAGTCTAACAAGTATTGGTACGGAACCAACTATTTCTTAGATTTTTAGTTCGCCCGCACGTTCGTTCGTTTTATTTTACGTAGGCTTTTTAAGCCCCTTAAAATAAAATATTGTGGCTGATTCCTTGTACACAATTACGTATTAAAGTAAACAAAATTGGAGTCTAAAGCCTACTTGCACAAAGAAAGTTAAACTGATCAGTTTAACTATTTAGTGGATTATTGAGAAGAAAAATGTGGTTGCCAAAAAATTCCAGCATTAACAAAAAACACTAAATCAGTTTACCTAAGTGTCTTTGTGCAAACGGGCCTAAATCTAATGCTATTCTTTTCCGCGGGGAACATTATGACGTAATTAATTTAGACTTATTTTTTTAACAAATTTTTAAATGCATATCAAACATCGCGGAACCGGCAAGATTCGAACCTGCGTCTCCTGGGATTGCGCTCGACTTTATGACCGCTAAGCCACGGTTCGCTTGATGCCAGTGACGAAATTTTTTGTATGTTCACTCAGTACTGAAGCGACTGTTAATGCCATCTAGTATAGCGAGTTATCGAAACTTTTATTTATTTATGTTATATAACTTTGGAGATTTTGTATAAAAGAATTAGTTAGCCACAATGTTTATCTTTGGTATTTCGATATCGTTGGCTGGGCGGGAGTATCGCTGCCCTCAAATGGGTTAATCGCTCGGAGTCGTTGGTGGCAGCTGCACCTGACGGCTTGAATTACGATATTACCGCTGTAATAGGCGCGATGCGGATATAAAAACCAGTCGGTACAACCTTGTATGTTTGCGTTTTGGTATTGCTTACAGTTGGTGTTAGGTAAAAAGACTTCTCGAGTCTGAAATTACAGTGCAAGGGACGCATAGCTACTTACTATACCTTCCTTCTGCGCAACTATAGTGAAAGGTTGATTTTTTTAATTTACTTTTTATTCGATTACAAGTTAGCCCTTGACTGCAATCTCACCTGGTGGTAAGTGATGATCACAGATTAGAGAAGTATCTGTGGTCTAAGATGGTAGCCGAATAACTTGAAAGGGGTGTATGGCTGTTTTATTAAACCCATACCATATATTGGTTAGTACACGGCACCGTACCAGAACGCTAAATCGCTTTGCGCACGACTTTGTGGGTAGAATGGTAACGAGCCACGGCCGTAGGCTCCCATTAGAGCAGACCAGTGACAAAATATAAATTAGTTACACATTCTGAAACTGCCCCTACCGGAAATCGATCCCAGGACCTCCCGCTTGATAGACACGAACGACAGACAGACAACGAAATCCTTTTTACCTTTAAGGTAGGTACGGAACCGTGAAAATTAAAAAGTAAGTAAGTACATCTTGTACGATGGTATAGAACCCAATCTATGCAAGTTCGACTTGCACTTGGCCGGTTTTTTCTACTCTGTAATTAAAAAAAGTTATTTAAAAAACGGCGAACAGGTTTTTATTTGACGTTGTACCCGCTCACTAGAGAAGGGTTGCCTCGCTTTATTTAATCAAATATTTACATCATTTGCATACAACGTGGGTCTGACATTTTCTCCTTTTTACGATGTCAATAATATATTCTATGCGAGAATTTCATGAGGTGTCACACGGCTGCCATAGCCACCCGGCACCCGCCGCTTACGTTTCAATCTGCATCCTTTTAAGTATTCATTAAAATAATGGTGACCGCGACGGAGATAGAGGTTTTTGAAAATCCCACGGGAACTTTTTTTTTTTTTTAAAGAATATTAGCCATGTTAAATGACTAATATTCCCCTTTCCTCTCCAATTAAGCGGCAGGCCTGTGCTAGGAGTAGGTACGACAATAGTGCAACGGGCGGGATTTGAACCGTCGACCTTTCGGTTTTCATTCCACTCCTATACCGGTTGAGCTATTGAGGCTCAAATATAATATGGTTTATAGTATATATGGATTATAGTTACCTTGCCAACAGTCATTTCAATTCATCGACAGCCTGCTACTGAGTACGAGCCTCCCTTCAGAATGAGAGGTACTTAGTCCACCATGCTGGCCAAATACATTTCGGTTTTCAGTCCACTCCTATACCGGTTGAGCTATTGAGGCTCTAAATAATATTGTTTTTTTTTCGAGATAAAAAGTCCATCTCAAGCCCCAAACTTACAAACTTTTCATCACCGTTATTGAATTACTATACACTTCTGCTTTGTAGAGCGTTGTCTCTGGTCACTCATACCTATATGACATTTTGTCGGTCTCAAGGACAGATACAACGCTCTACAAATATGCTATCGCCTTCTAAAGGTCGATGTATATTACTTTCTGCTGCCTACCTACTGAAAAGTCGAAAAGTTACAAGTGCGTGCCCAGGATTGAACTCCGGAGGCTGGGCTCCCGAATAGGAGGCCAACAAGTGCATTAAGCAATTAAATAGAACTTGCTTGGCGGTGAAAGAAAACATTGTAGAGAAAACTGCATGCCTGAGTGTTCTCCTTAATATTCTCAAAGGTGAAGTGAAGTCTGCCCTTTTCATTTTGAGAGGAGACCAGTAGGTCGATTTCATAAAACCTGCATCAATCATTATTATAAATCTCAATTGTACTGATTGGCTGAATTTGTGCGATTCTTGTTGCGACAACGCCAGCAAGCGTGCATCAACCAATCAGAGGTGATTGCGATCGTGACATTGTAGCTGTCATTTTTCCGCAATCGAGCAGCTGTGCTCAGCATTGCGCCGGCGATGGGTTGATGATGATGATAATGCCATATAATGGCGTAGGTATCTCTACAAATTCTCTCCATCGTATAAGTGCATTCGCACGTACCAGCATCCAAGACTACGTGCTTTTGCATCAACTCGCTTATTACTTACATTTTTCACTTTATACCAGGCTGTCTTTCCACGAGAGATGTGCTATGGATGTGTGTGAAATTCACCAGGTAGAATCGCTTGATTTCCATAACATAGCTTAGCATAGCTCTGTTGGAAAGGGGTTCAACGAACGGGATGTGTGTATCTCATGAACCGTAATTAAAGGTAGAGAGTTAAATTTTTTACAGAGTATGTATTTCTAATGCCGCTATTACAACTAATACGTATTAAAAATTTCAAAATGACAGCCATCCATATAAAAACAATTAAAAAGTATATATAGTGTTATATTTTCCACAATGGTACGTAACCGTTCGTGTGCATGTCCGACTCGCACTTGACCGACTTTTTATATACTAATTGAAGACAGGGATGCGAGCTAAGGATGCGCGTTAGGGACAAGAGCTAAGGATGCGCGTTAGGGACAATAGCTAAGGATGCGAGCTAAGGATGCTCGTTAGGGACAATAGCTAAGGATGCGAGCTAAGGATGCGCGTTAGGGACAAGAGGATGCGAGCTAAAGATGTAAGTTAGGGATGCGCGAGTGGTATAGGTATGAAGCACAGCCAAAGCTAAGCGTTTTAGCTCGCGCTGTGTAACTTCATGGCACAGCTACCTTACGCAAAACGCATCTTACCAGCTCCGCAGTCCGTTACACTTGGTGGAAATACTTCTAAATCAGTAGATTTACCTATAAATTAGCCCATCGCAAAGTAAGTTGAACTTGAGAAAGAAGAAACAAATAATCAGATGGGTATAGACTTTTAGATTCATAATATTGGTGTGGGTTTTATATTCGCTATAAAAAGTGCTGTTTTGCAATTAAAAATGCTTGTGTATTTTGTGTTGAATGTATGGAAATATTTACAATTCATTTAAAAGCAACTCAGTTGAATATAAAGCACATTTATGCCATGAACAGTACCTACGTAATTAAAGTTTTGTTTACCGTAAATTTTCTGAAACATGTCGTATGTTGGAAAGTCGTAATTGCTTTGACTTGTGCCTTTTTGTGTATGACTGTATGATGACGAATTCAAGGGATGACGCCACAGAATTTAGAATTTGTATAGAAATGGCAGAGGAGTGAGCCAATTGCGTTCAAATAAAATGCTGTTATTGTAAAAAGTTCAAATCTAAAACCCGACTACTCCTTTTAATAAACGCTGAAATGATAGTAGGTAAAATTGTTTTCCTCTCGCTTTGTATATTTTTGTACTATATTCATGAATTTTCTCAGAAAACTACAGAATTATTTGATATGTAGCTGCATACGAAAGCAAAAAAATCAGAGAGATGTAATATTGATTTTGTGAAGTCTCAACCAAATACAACACACAACAGCAACTACATTTAGGACATCATACACAACACGCGCGTATGCGTGTTCGATTTGTACAACGAACTCTATGAAGAACTTTTCACTGTAGCGCATGATGTCGATGACTGCGATGAGCGCTTCGCATTGTGAATGGTTTCATTCATTTACTTGAATTACGAGGAGGTGGACCAGTTTAGGAGCCGCATTGGATCCATTTCCGTCGTGCCCTGTAGGTATATAGTACAGACTTTAAGCGCAAGTAAGTAATATAAAGAGGACATAAACGAAACCTGTGTTACGAACTTACGTTAGCCCGTGTTCCATAACACAAACGACTCTACTTTCATATGCCATAGAGCAAAACATCTCCAACTGTGGTGGTAATTTCCTTTGCCACGGAAAGCGCGAAAACTGCAATTTAAACTGTAATTACCAGCAAAAGCAAAGGCTGGGTTTAACCTCAATAAACGTTTAAAGCCACGTTCAATGAACGTTAATCGAACCGCGTGTGTTCGCACAATTTACAGGTTGAGCTGACGCTTAATATATGGAGAGCAAGGTAGGTAACTTTGTTTTTCCTATATTCGAACTTTTACCTACCTCACTACGCGATCAATTCGGAAATGAGGAATACCGACAAGAACCGTAGTTTAACGAGACACTAAGCCGAATTGCTAAGCATTTAATATTTCGAAAAACCTTCCGGAAAGCCTAATGGTTACTCACTATGAAGCGACGACGACGGTCGATCTCAAGTAAGTCGTTGGGAGCAGAGGGACAAAAGGTAGAAATGGCAATCGGGGACGGAACGTCCCGCACATCCGCACAGCCCCCGCGCTAACCCGGTGCGGGCGAATGTGGGTGACATGCGGGTGTGCGGGACATCCTCTCCGCCTCATACCCCGATTGCCGTCTCAACTGTTCTGTGTTGATCCTGTCAGGAAATCTGTGACCATTATTTAGTGGATGTCTATTGGTTGACAAGATGAATATTTGTTATTCGTAGCACGACAATGGTTTGTAGGTAAATGTAAAGAAGCAGTGATATGATACCCTACTGTGATAAGTCAATGTAAAATAGGTAGGTACCTATGTTGAATTTTATATTTTTTGAAGTAAAAAAATGATTTTAAATAAAATTGTGATTTGAATTGCAATTACCAATAAATGCAAGGGTCGTGTTTATTTTAACCTGCGTTTCGGTGAAAATCACGTTTAACAAGCCGTTAATAAAACTGCAATTGCTCGCGCCGTTGCAGTTTGAGATGATGGAGTCGTTTAATAAGCCAGCAACTAGCAAAATGTCGCGTACAAGATATTGCCCGCGATTTCATACGCGTGGATTGAGGTAAGCTTTTTGCTGGATTAAAAATGGCCAATGTTACTATTTTTTTCTGCCCTTCTGTCACCAGATGAGGCTATTTATTGCGGTAAAATCGAAAAAAAGGCTAATAGGCAGAGAAATTTTCAGATTTTATAAAATAACGAAGGTCTGGCACGCGCTGGCTCTTAGACCATACCGTATGTATGTGAGCCATTTTCAACACATCTGTTGTTACCGAGTTTTAGGTTAATTGCTACTTCTAATTGGGTTTTGCTTTTATTTAGCTACCTGCTCTTTCACAAATTCCCATACGGGAGTGTACCTATTTTCTACTCTGTGTTTGCACTCTAAGGTATATTTCGATTGTATAACTTTAAAAACAAGAATCGGTGTTTGAGAGTAGGGAAGTTTGAGTCACGAAAACGATTTTCTTTCTCTAATTGTTATAGATATTATTCACCAATGTTTAGAAAATTATATTTTCAGTTACGATTCAAAAGAACTTCTAAAAGTTAATTTGAAGAAAAAATTTCTGTTCCTATTTCAGCGACGCTGGAGGGAGTGGAGCATCTGCTCGATTAAATCTAAATTGAAGAAATACGTAGGAAAACCATAGTAACCAACTATACAGGGAAACCTGCTTTAAGTGTCGCAAAGTTGAAGACACGAATGAGTTAGCAATGAACAGGGTTCATAACAATCCGCTTTTTTCATGAGTCAGCAGTTTATTAAATAAATAAATAAATATTTTGAATTCTACTCTGTTGGCGGTAAGAAGTTTTATTTCCTTCGTATTTCGAACGATATTCGGTTGCAGTTTATACTTCATAGACCCCCTTAATTCGGCTAGCTACGACCAATTCCGAACATCTATTACGGCTATCGGTTACCCTCAGCTGTGTTTAAATTACTTTCTTCTCCGACTTTGTATTTTACCGTAATTTAACTAGGGCCTGCTTATTATTTTAGCCCAGGATTTGACGGGTTATAAATTTTTATAGGGATCTTTCTGAGCACGTTACCGTAAATTAGACAAACCTTTTAGCTAAGTTTTTAACGACCTAGACGATGCCCGCGACTTCATCCGCCTGTGTTTAGGTTTTTGATTTCCCGGGATTAAATCCGTCCCTGAAATGCAAGCTATGTATGTACCAAAATACTGACAGACAGACACACTTTTGCATTTATAATATCAGTATGGATATCAGTAGATTTCCATCTTATCCCCCATTCTATCCAAAATCCAAAATGTCGTCTGTCTCTACTGGGGGTCTTCCTACGCTGCGCTTTCCGGTGCAAGCCAAGCGTATGCCTATTTATTAAAAAAAATACAACGAACGAATAAAATAAAAAATAAATTATAAAAACGGTTTCTGCAACGCGATCGTAATGAACTTTAGTTAAGGGTGACATGCAGTTGAAATAGTAATTTGAGTACCTAAATTAATGAATTAAATTCTTTCTACGATTTAAAACATACAAAATTATTGTCGTCCATAAACGGCGATTATACGATTGATTTTGGCCATGATTTTAATCGCGCGGATTTAGTTTATTAAAAATCTAGTGGGAGCTTTTTGGTTATCCGGTATAAAAAAAAGCTTATGCCCTCCTGGTTATCAACTTTAACCTTGCAAAAAATTACGTCGATCTATTGCCCCGTTGTGACGTGATTGAAGGACAAACCGACAAACCAAGAAATAAACACACTTTTGCATTTATAATAATATGTGTAGTGATGTAATGGACACATTATATAATGTAACGGGTATGTACCATGCTTAATAATGTAGGTACTTATTGGAGTCACACCCTAACGCAAATCGTTTTTCTAATCCTAAACTGCCCATTGCCTCATGATTATCCCGTTTTACTATCCTATATCCTCTCCTATTCCCTAATTATAAATTACATGTGTGTGGTTACATATTGTAGGTATATTGACACTTGCTCTATGATTTGGTTACAAATACAATAGTACATAGTACTTACTAATTACGTAGCTGATTACAGCGCTGGCAATTTCAATTCCAATATTGATTTATTACCTAATGTATGATTATTATTATTAATTACATTTGATATTGTTATAATAGGTACCCTTACCTTATCATGTGTTTAAATAAATGATTGTGACTGAACAATAGCCACAATAGCTTAACCGGTAAAGGAGTGGACAGAAAACCGAAAGGTCGACGGTTCAAACCCCGCCCGTTGCACTATTGTCGTACCTACTCCTAACACAAGCCTGACGCTTAGTTGGAGAGGAACGGAGAATATTAGTCATTTAACATGGCTAATATTTAAAAAAAAAAATAGGTTAATCGTTGAAAAGGCTGAAGTCCGAAAGGGCCTAAGTTCACATTCCACCCGATACTTCCCTCATACCCCTACCTGTATCCCTGACACAAACTTTACGTTCGAGGGGTAATTTCAAAGGGTTTATTATAGAATGATTTCTATGGTTACGTGGGTGAATAAGGAACGTAACTACCTACAGCTCAAACAGCTCGATCTAGCATGTTTAGATTTTGCGTGTAGGTTTTCTCTATTATAGTGCATTCGGCGGTGTTCCCACTAGATTATAACATGGGGTTATTCAAGGGGCGGACCAACCAATTCCTAAAAGGCCGGCAACGCATCGGCGGCTCCTCTGGTGCTGCAAATGTTCATGGGCGGCGGTAATCACTTAACATCAGGTGACCCGCCTGCTCGCTATATGTATTAAAGTAAAATTGTGGTGGCCAGAGAAATATGCTAGAATTTCTAAACAATTGTAACTAGGCATGCGCCGGTGCAAGGCTACGCTTAAAGAGATACCTACTGAAATATTTAAGATTCACTTATGACCACCGCTTTATATGTACAAAATTTAGGTTAAGGTATACTTAACATATATATACTAAGACCGTTAGATATTTTAAATTTTATTGTGAGTATTTATTTGTGTTCTTAAAAATAGGGGCTTCACTTAAACATGCATTTCTTGATTAGACCCTTCATTGACAAAAAATTAAAACATTTACTTACTCGTAGTTAAGTAAATACAGGTAAGTATATTCGGGGTTATAATCCCACAATAACCTTTAAAGCCAAGGACGAGTTCCGATGAGTCCTGATCCTCGAACTGTATCCAAAGCTGTTTTGTTTTGATGAATTATCCTGATAGAGAACAACATTTAGTAGAACGGACATAATATCAACGTACCTACAGTTCAAACTTCTGCAGGGTCAAGAAACTAGACTTTTTTGAGTTAGTTTTTTTTTTTTTTTTTAAAAAAAGAATATTAGCCATATTAAATGACTAATATTCCCCTTTCCTCTCCAATTAAGCGTCAGGCTTGTGCTAGGAGTAGGTACGACAATAGTGCAACGGGCGGGGTTTGAACCGTCGACCTTTCGGTTTTCAGTCCACTCCTATACCGGTTGAGCTATTGAGGATTAGGTAGGAAGAAAGGATTTTGAAAAATTCCAATGGGATCTATAGAATATTATGTAAATCCACGTGAACAATATCGTAGCAAAAAGCTGCTTAAAAGTTTAGCTTGACTTGATATAGACAATAATATGGCGTGATCTAGCGATCTCTATAAAATAAAATAAAAATACTTAAAATGAAATAAAAATATTTTTTTAAATTTTATATGTAGGTACTTTTGAAGCGTCAAATGCATCTATCTACCACTGGTTCGGACTTCGGAATGCCATTCCTACCAAGAAGAACCAGCAAGAGACTCGGTGGTTGCTATTTTCAAAGATTTGATATAAAATATTTTGCCATATAGGTATAAAAAAGTATTTGCAGTCCCGTGCGTTGCTGAAACGCGCTTCAGGTTAAATCCACGCACTTTTATCATTTAGATAACCTTCAATTATGTAATAAGCTTTTATCAGGAGCATACTTTTTATAGACTTTTTAAACTTGTGTAAAGACACGTTGAACTAGTATCACTATGAATCAGTATCTAGTGTTATTGCAGTTCGTCGGGGTATATTAAAATCTTGGGCACCAGATACTCGTATTGTCCGATAAACAGTTTTGTGTGCCACAATACGCAATAAGCTGTACGTGACTATGTATCGAAATCACGACAGTACTACAAACACCGTGTGTGTACATATGACCGGATATTAATGAGGCAATCGACGCCTCGGGACAACGCAGCTCGATACAATTGCTTTGGTCTCGGGATCAATGTGAAAGGGGACCATTCACTGACCTCTACTAATATAAGTACATGCGATTGCCGTCCTGTTTTTGAAGCAACTTGATTTTCGCTTCGCCATTTTGGAGCAGCAGTAAGCGTCATGTGAGCGTACTCGAAAATGCTGAGACATCTGTCAGCATTGTGTCAACGCGAAGACCATTTGAGAATATACATCAGTAGGTACGCTTATTATAAATGCGAAAGTGTGTTTGTTTGTTGGTTTGTTGGTTTGTCCTTCAATCACGTCGCTACGGTGCAACGGATTGACGTGATTTTTTGCATGGGTATAGATAAAGATCTGGAGAGTGACATAGGCTACTTTTTATCCCGGAAAAACAAAGAGTTCCCACGGGATTTTTAAAAAACCTAACTCCACGCGGACGAAGTCGCGAAAGTCAGTATATTCCATACAAAACGACTTCTTACGCGCCATTTTAACTGTATGGGACAGCTGTCATGTCAAAAGTACGGTTCACCTTTAAAATAAGGACTAAAATCGTACTTTTGATATGCAATTTGAGACGTAATGTTACAATGGCGCGTGAGAATTCATCTTTTACAATGTATTTATTGTCTTCATACGGTGAAAATTCAACGTAAAGTTTAGCCTCTAAATATATTTATCCCCTAAAGGTACCTTGAGTTGCTGAAGTTAGAGCTGCGTAGTTTGATTTTGAACTTTGCTTTTAGTTGGCAAGATAGCGCCAGAGTACTTATCAACTCTTCTTACTTCAATAGGAAAAACGGAACCCTTATAGGATCACTTTGTTGTCTGTCTGTCTGTCTGTCCGTCTGTCTGTCAAGAAACCTACAGGGTAGGTACGTTGACCTAGAATCATGAAATTTGGCAGGAAGGTGGGTCTTATAGCTGGCATTAGCGGAAAAATCTGAAATCCGTGAATTTGTGGTTACATCACACAAAAAAAGTTAATTTGTGGTCATAAACTAATAATTAGTATTTTCAATTTTCGAAGTAAGATAACTAAGTATATCAAGTGGGGTATGGAATATGAAAGGTCTTCACATGTACATTCTAAAACAGATTTTTATTTATTTTTATGCATCCTAGTTTTTGAATTATCGTGCAAAATGTCGAAAAAATACGACTGAATTAGGGAACCCTCGTTGCGCGGGCCTGACTCGCACTTGGCCGGGTTTTTTTAAAATAATTTATCTTAGTCGATTGTAGCTCATATACTAGATGATCGCAATAATTTTCATTCTATAGCTACGAGTAGGTGCTATTACTATAACGTTATAGTATTTCGGATTTTTCTAAAGTGTCGTTTAGGAGTTAGAGGCAAAGACACTCAACTTGCGAAATCAGTCACTTTTAGAGCAAATTTTTTTTTTCTAAACAGCTTATGTTTCCGAAAATTTCTATTTTTACTTTTGAAAACGAAACTCCTGAAAAAAGTTACTTTTGTATAGTTCCAGTTACAATAAATGTACTGGTGACACGTACCTAGGTACCTGTGTTCCACTTCTCAATCGCAAATTCAGACGAATTTGTCATTTCAAACTGCGAGTGTACTTGTTGTTTTGATTAACTTTTCGAACGTAAAAATCACGTCCAACATAGGTACCTACTCTTACCTTCAGTCAATGGGAAATTCGAACCAATTCGAAAAACTGGTGACGTTTAAATTGTAATTTTCAACTGCTACAGTTCACATTTATTCCGATTGAACCTAAAAGTTTGCCTGTATGTATTTTATTTTACTAACTGGTGGATGGGATTCGATTGTGGTTCTAATAAGATCGCATGAGTTTACTCGAGTTTCCGTGTTACCTTTACTTACTACAACCGAATTAACACCAATAAACAGTTAATGTAATATCGTACCTACTATATATGATTATACTATATATGATATATATGAGTTTATTACTCTGTTTTGTAATATATCTGATTTGAATTTATACAAAAATGGTTATATCGTGGAGTAGGTAGTAAAAAGTCTAAAAGAAGTAGTAGTTGGGTTTGAGCTCTTGAAGTTGTTCTTGTTTCAAGAATTTTGATGATGCAGGGAGGTGTTAGATAACTTTAAATATTAAACTACCTTTTAAAGTTCGGCCTTGCGCCGCTTCCGGTGGGCGAAAGCTGCATTGTGTAGAATTCTTGAATATTCTAGAACATTGCCTTGTAAACTAAAATGTTTATGTTAAACAAAGAAATTGCAATGTAGTTGTAACTTATTGCCATACGGCGCTGCATTTTTATGCGAGGTTCTATTTTCTAACTTGCCTCAAGTTTCTAATTAAAAATCTTCGCTGTATAATATAGGTCTTTTTATTTTATAACTACGGTTCACGTTACAATAATAATTTTATTTAAGATTATAAATGTGTATTAAAACCGAAGAGTAATTACATATTTAATTGATACACTAATACGTCTTTTCTGAAATATTTCTTACTAGAGGATGCCTGCGACATCGTCCGTGTGGATTTGATTTTCCGGGATGAAAAGTAGCCTATATAGAGAGTTACCCTGGGATGTAGCTAACTCTGTACTTTTATCAAAATTGGTTAAACTGTTTGGCTGTGAAAAGCTAGCAGACAGACAGACAGACAAACAGACAGACAAACAGACAGACAAACAAAAAGACAGACAGACAAATAGACAGACAGACTGACAGACAGACAGACACATTTTCGCATTTATAATATTAGTATGGATATGGATTTCATGGTCCTTTTTCTATAAAACACAGCGCAAACCACCTCACCACCTCGATGCTTGGTGCACTTCAACCACCCGTTTTGCGAGATCTTTTTTTACGCAAATACAAACCGTGGAACCAATTCCCTTCGGCGATGTTCCCACTACATTTCAAAATACGGTTAATCAAGGGGTGGCTCACCCAATTACTGCAAAGCCGGCAACGCATTGGCATTCCTCCTTGTTCCTGTCAATTTATCTTTTAATAATGAATAGATAGAGATTTGCGTACCCCGAATAAACACCAATACTGAATTAAACCCATAATACAGTCTAATACGGTATGCAGAGACTGATCAACAGTTTCACATGCTGACAATACAATAAATGGAACGTGACGATGTATTCAGATCGTGACAGAACTGGCAATTTATTCATGCATAACATGATATCAGTTATAGGTAATGAACTCAAGGAGAGCTCGGTATCTTATAGAATATCCAGGATATATCCGTCTTAAATACTATCTGTCCCGGCTTACTCACGTGTGTAGTCGACGTTAGCCCGACTAGTTTCGAACCCATCCGGGGTCCTTTTTCAAGGGAGTCCGTCCGCGCACGCGCCGCGGTTTTGACTCGACTACACACGTGAGTAAGCCGGGACAGATAGTATTTATAATGGAAATCACTCACGGTAGTTTAAACGCTAAGATATATCCGTCTATTTTACTTTGGCCATTGCACTCGCATAATGCCATTACAAACATTAGGATGTTTTTAACGATATCTGTATATATAAAATTCAAAGTCCTGACTGACTAACTGACTAACTGACTGACGTATATATATACGTCAGTCAGTTAGTCAGTATATTAACGCACAGCCTAAGCCGCTGGTCCTAGACACATGAAATTTGGAGGGTGTGTTCTTTGTAAAGATTAGGCATCCACTAAGAAAGGATTTTTTGGAATTCTACCTGTAAGTGGGTCAAATGCAGGTTTAAAATTTATGTAGTACACGCGGACGAAGTCGCGAGCATAACCTAGTTTTTATATAAGAGAAAAAGTAAGTGTCCTTAGTGATAAAGCCCTGGCTAAAAATAAAGTTTAAAAAAGTAAGTTGTGTAAGTTCCATAAGTGTATCATCTTGTCCCTCACTTACCCCTTTCCCTAAGAGTGATTCCTAGTATAAGTATAAGTTTTATCCATGTCTAAAGATAACATATAGGGCATTATATCATCTCTCTACGGAAACAATTTGATACATCTCTTAGGGTGAGAGATTTTATAGAGATAGCATTAATGAATTATACACATTGCCAGTAGTATTTACACATGGCCGGATATTAATGAGCCAATAGATGCCTCGACGCGACGTACACAAATCTCATTAGGGTACCCGACTGTCCATCAATCAGACATACAAATATCGTTCGCTCTTGTTAGCTTTTATGGGTGATTACTTCTGGGCAAGAGCGTGAGAGGGTGAATAAACTAATAGTGTTAATGTTCCTTTGGTCCAACACCACTACCAATTATATTGTTTGCCAAACAAATAAGTGAATAAAATAGAAACTGACACTCAAATTCTGTAATCCAAAACTATACTCACGTTAAGTTTTTTTTTACATAATCGCTGTGTAAACTATTTAAAAGTGCTTTCGTAGCAATTGGCTACGCCGAACGTAGACCGCCTACAGCTAGACTCTACGTTGAATAATTCCGGATATTTTTATTTATTAGCACGAAAACTACTTTTAATAATTTTTAATAAGTAAAAGCATAAAATATAATCAACATAGAAAAATGAAATTACGAAATTGAAAAGAAATGTTTCAGATTCTCGTAGCATGAGACAAAAGATAATCAATGATGATGATGAACCTATAGGTACATACCGTTCATCATAACAATGATTAATTTACTTAATTTTTTTTAATAAAATCTACGAAAAATAAATATAAACTAATTCTTGAAACTTGAGATTTTACACTTTCTATAAGATAAATTAAGGAAAGCTTGAGAAATTCTAATGAGATTTAAAAAAATATTCAAAGTTTGTAACGAAAACAAATGTGTTAATGATGTATCAGTGCTAACGAGCTTAAACCCAGATTTTCTCAAAATCTTAGCCTTTAAGTAAACGTGAGTATCACATGGTTTCCTATGACCTAGTTATGAGTCGGCGAACTTACGAAACGGCAACACCTCGTTTAGGCTACCTCTCCAGCGAGACAACAAAGCGATACGAAAGAGCAAAGCTAAGAACTAAGCTTGAGAACGAAACTGACAGTAGACCGGGCTCGTTTGGTCACGAGACCTGAGAAATATATTTACGGCGGCGCGCCGCTTCCACGCCACTTGTGTGTCTCTTATAAAAATACTAGCTTAAGCTCGCTCTTCGTCCGCGTGGACTACAAAACCTACACAACCCCTATTTCACCCCCTTAGGGTTTTAATTTTCAAAAATCCTTTCTTAGCGGATGCCTACACCATAATAGCTATCTGCATGCCAAATTTCAGCCCAATCCGTCCAGTAGTTTGAGCTGTGCGTTGATAGATCAGTCAGTCAGTCATTGTAAAAGGAAAAGCTGACTGACTGCAGTCATCTTTCCTTTTGCATTTACTGTAACTCATTCTCATTCAACACTTTAATGAACCCCACGCACGTGTTTATCAAACCCTTTTCGCCAGAACCTTCAAACCGTTAAATTGGAGCGATTTTATTTGTAGGTTTTAAAAACATCGCTAGGTATCCATAGTGGACGGATTGCCTTATTCGTAGTACTCATAAGGTTGCCAACACCTGCGCTTCACTACCGAAGCCTTAAAACGACTTATAAAATGATTACGTAATCTTAAGATTCATGAATTTCGTGGAAATGATTAAAGTTGACGACAAGATTTATTACAGTTGGTGTTGTATATTTATATATTTACGAGGTTTTACACCTCAGCTCACGCCCTTTAGAATAAAGTATCAAATAATCCCTTATTGGAAAGCATGCTATTTCTGTATCGAGTAAGTAGATCATGTCCGCATTTCGTCCGTGTAGATTTAGGTGTTTTAAAAACCTCGTGGAACTCTTTGATTTTTCGGGACCAAAGTAATCTACGAGTATGTCCTTCCCGGGGATGCAACCTATTTCTGTTCCATACTTTGTCAAAATTGGTTCAACAGATGGGCCGTGAAAAGCTAGCATACAGACACACTTTCATATTTACAATATTGTACTATAGATTAAAGTAGGATATAATATTTCATGTCTGCCATAGAAATCTCAGTAACTATAACATGATCGCTTATAATTTTGAGCTATATTTCAGTCGACAGGTCGTCAGCTCCCAGTTTACGCGTTATAAAGTTACGTACACCTGGGTTTCACTTCCGTTGCCGAAGCTTATAAAATCATTTCGTTATTTTATGACTCGTGAATTTTGCGAGAGTATAATATTTTGACTCGGCTTAGAAGGGAAATCTTATGCGGGCTTCAAGTCTTCAACGAATAATGTTATGAGGTCTGATTTTTTGTAAATCTTAAAATTGTCAAGATGCATTATTTTGCGTTGCAGTAACAAACACGGTCTTCTTTTCGGTTCGGTTCTTTTTCATTTTTATTTACACTATCCATGAAAAATAAGCAAATAATGATAGAAAAATTATTAAAAACTGAGATGTCCTGAATTCTGACAAAGTATACTTTGTCAGAATTTGGTAAAAACTCCAAGCTGAAAAGACTTGAAAGTTGAATTAAACTTTCTTTTAACGGTAATGAATAGAACATATATTTAATTGAAATTTACGTCCTGCCTATATTCAAGAGCCAAGAAACCGTGGAAGCCGTCTGTAATTAACATTAATGATTATAAATGCGAACGGTATTGATTCTGACCGATTACTTTTACGACTAGGCAGTATAGTCTTGTATTACTACCGATATTATAAATGAGAAAGTGTGTTTGTTTGTTGGTTTGTCCTACAATCACGTCCCAATGGAGCAACAGATCGACGTGATTTTTTGCATGGGTATACTTAAAGACATGGAGAGTGATATAAGCTACTTTTTATCCCGAAAAATTAAACAGATAGGGAAGAGAACGGTATTTGAGAAGCCTAAATCCAAGCAGATGAAGTCATGGGCATCATCTGTTAAAAGATAAATAGGTCATCTTATAGCATCTAATATATCTTAGATAAAATAAAATAGTCTTCTTAATAAGGCGATAATAAAATTAATATAACAAGATCCCCAGTCCCCAAGTATCTATTTCCATATTATATATAACATAATATACTTACTTATATTGTTACAATAGCCACCTCTACCTAGCTTCGTATGAATGGAGTTTTAATATGTATAAATTGTATAGTTATTACTTATCCGTACGGTATAGAAAACCTCTTTCGAAAAGTGGTCAATCTTATACCGTGAAAAACTTTTTGAGATGTTCAGCACTTTTGAGATTATTAACTTTTATTTAGTAACAGTGATACCTTGATGGGTTTTTAAAGAAAATGTAGGATTTTAGGATTTTTCATGGTTATCATCACTGTCAACCGATAGACGTCCACAATAGTTAATAGGGACTTCCACACGCCACGGTCTTGCGCCGTCTGGATCCACCGGCTTTCTGCAACTCGGTTGATGTCGTGTGTCCACCTAGTTTGGGCTAGTATATCTACGCAGCGCTGGTTTCTAGCAGCATGAGTACAATTTTCAGTAATACTTAAAAAGTAGTACCTTACGGCATTAATTAATTCACTCGTCTTTTGTTAGCCACACAGACCACATTTTTACAATGCTTCGCAAATGCAACTATAAATCAGAAGATAATCTGTATGAATAATAAAATAACAATAACTCGGTACTGGCAAGCTCAACGATTTCAGTAAGGTCAGTAAATCCTTCACAGAGATACACAAAGGCGGTGTTTCTCTCTGCTGTAAATCATAGCATGTCGTAGCCAAGATTAATGCGCAGCGCTTCGACAGGTGTTATTGAAATATGTTCAATTATTCCTACACATATTGACTATTTATTTTTTATTTATTGCATGATCATAGAATTTTATAGCGTTACAAAGCAAGAATGAATAGGTATCTTCTCGACTATGCTCGCTTGCCATAATAGCGCTGTTATTGTGTGTAGAGCAATTTAGATTTTGAATTTATGAAGCCTAGGGCTTATATTATTATTTTATCTACTACAATAAAGTCTTTTCTAAAATAATAATTAACTAGCTTTAAATAAATAAATGGAAGTTTATTTCAAACAACAAATTTTCATTATTCATATTATAGGGAGGACTTTATGCTAAATATTATAAGTAAAATAAATTAAACTTTTATGTAAACTACTAATTACATGGGAACCTACGTAGCACTGGTTTAGTAGGCGGCCTAAAGGGTTTTCTGTGCCAGCTAAACTTATGTAATTAGCTTTAGCCAGCAAGTTGGTTGCATCTTAGTTTACATGATTCCGTAGGAACTCTTTTATCGAGAAAAAAGTAGCCGCATAGGCTACTTTTTTCTCGATAAAAGAGTATGCACATTCCACTCCCCGGATCCACTTACGTTTTTTATGGAATAAAATATTTCTCGTTGATCTCCGTTGCTGCGTAAAAGGAGGACAAACCGATAAGCAAAATACACTTTTCCATTTATTACATCTAGTGAGGGTGGTGGGTAAAAATTATGGTTCGAAAAAAAGCACATCGAAGAAGAAAAATTAATGTCATGACGAAGGAAATTTTGTAGGAAAAATGCCAGGTCAAGAACAAGCTTAAGTAATACAGAGACTTGTACGAAGTTATACACTTTGTTAGGCTTTCCGCTAAGATTGTAACTTTAAGGCAATCCCGATCATAAAACTCCAGTTTACCCCGAGAGCATAAAATGGCGTAAGTAATTTTTTACGTCAGCCATTTATCCCGCCGTTCGAGCTTTTGTTATAACTTTATTATTTTAGCTTTGCTTACAGATTTTCATATGTATAAGTTAAATAACCGGTGATAGTGGTTAAGACGTTGTCCTTCTGTTCGGTAGGTCGGGGGTTCGATCCCCAACTTTACGGAGTTATGTGCGTTTTAAAAAACAATTAAATATCGCTTGCCTTAACGGTAAAGGAAAACATCGTGAGGCTACATGCTTGAGAGTTCTTTATGTTCTCAAAGGTGTGTGAAGTCTGCCAATCCGCATTGGGCCAGCGTGGCAGACTATGATCTAAACCCTTCTCACTCGGAGAGGATAACCGTGCTCAGTAGTGGGCTGATAATGGGTTGAAGTATAAGTTTATTGAAATAATTATTCTCTATCTCTGACCTAGCAGAGTTTCTAGTTTCTACATATAGATAACACGTTTCTAATAGAGATTTTTGATTTTGTTTTCAGTCTACTTTCTGGGGCAGCTATTAGGTACGCCAAAATAGTTAACAAAAAGTGAATAATATGTTATTATAAATCATTTTAGATGGTTTTCTTTTGGTGTAATTTGTAGGAGAAGCGAATCAAAGGGCTGTCATAATTCTGCTAACATGAGATGAGATAGTATTAATATTTATATCCACTTCGGATAAATATATAACCTATTTATCTTGTGCTTAGTCGCAAAATAATCTCATTCATACACTCAAATAATTTATTTACTCATTTGTTATTATAAGATCGTCAGATACACTAAGTTTATCCACGAAAAAGATTGTACTTAACTATTTAGTTTCTTTTCTGTATCCACAGGGATTACATTCATTAGGAAAAGTAATTAATTATTATTCTATTGTATTTGTTCCGTAAGCATCCATAGTATCCCTTAAGAAATGAGAAATAAAATAAAAATAATATTATAATCCGTAGACCGTACTTATTACGTAAATGGATTCAATGGTACAATACGAAAAATAAGTGCTTCGCTATAGAGGGTTCTGTGCTGTTGACGTATTACTAATCTAAATAATTTATAAAAGGAAAAGGTGGCTGACTGACTGAATAATCTACCAACGCACTGCTCAAATAACTTTCTAAGGGAAAGGGAAGGGAAAATTGAAAGGTGCATGTAGATATAGGGTTAATAAGAAGCGATCTAGGCTACAATAGATATTTAAGAACCTCGCGGTAGAAGTCGCGGGCAAAAGCAATTCGTTATAAGATAATGGATTTTTATCCGAAATGAAATACTTAATTTCTATACGGGGATGCCGTGTAGAAACCAAATGATTATGGGTAGGTATAATAACAACTGACATACCCCTTCCAGGTTAATGCATCATCACTTACCACCAGGTGAGTTTGCAATAAAGGGCTAACTTGTATCTTAATTAAAAAACTGGCCAAGTGCAAGTCAGACCCGCGCACCGAAGGTTCCATACTACAGTCCTACATTTAAGACATTTTGTAACATAAATCAAAACCATTTACCTACCATAAGAATAAAATCTAAATCTAAAAAAATAAAAATCTGTTTTAGAATGTATGTAGGTAAAGTTTTTTCAATATGATATAGTACTTACTTTGAAAGTTGAAAATACTAATTATTTGTTCATGAACACATTTTAATTTTTTTTCGTGATATAACCACAAATTCTCGGTTTTCAGATTTTTCCCCTTACGTATGCTATAAGACCTACTTACCTACCAAATTCTATGATTCTAGGTCAACGGGAAGTACCTTCTCGGTTTCTTGACAGGCAGACAGATAACAAAGTGATCTTATAAGGGTTCCGTTTCTTCTTTTGAGGTACGGAACCCTAAAAAAACTTGCATACTACTGAACTTTAATAACTAGAAAAAATCTGAAAAAACTAGAACGGATGATTGAACTACATTGAAGTTGAACTACTTTCAATTCCGCAGTTTCTTGAATCAATAAGAAAAATTGAAGCACGGGTTAATATTAAGACTGCATATTTAAAAAAAAATCTTTCTTTCTTAGTTTTTAATTTATCGCTTCCAATCCTATTAAAGGAGTGGTCACTTATAACTTCTTTTGCTTTGTTAAAGATGTTCTTCGGTGATTCCATAAATATCCTAGAATGTAGTAGGGTTTCAAGCGTACATACCTACTCCACATTAAGCTCATTGAAGTTTTTAAGGTCCAATATCATGACCTCGTAAGTATTATCTTCAAACATGTATCTGAGTGAGATCTATCGAATCTTTGCTCATACTTTACTTAAAATTGAAATTATACAGGTTTATGTGAGAAACATAGCTCTGTCTCGGTTTTATTGTATCTTAAGTCTAACCGAAGTCGAAGTACGCTCTATAGAACTCAACGTGAGTGTGTATCCACTTGCTTGGTCTCTATTAGCCGCACCCAGAGTCGCTCCTTATCCATACTAATCAATGCCTTATGTAACGATTATGCGACTCTGAGTGCGGCTGTAAGTGCTTACATTCTACTATATTCCTGTGAATGGTGGGTGGTGCGGTAGAGAATGATATCTAAAATTCAAAGTCCTGACTGACTGACTTATATATATCAACGCAAAGCCTAAACCGCTGGTCCTAGAGACATGAATTTTTGAGGGTGTATTCTTTTAAAGAGTAGGTATCCAATAAAAAAAATTGTTTTGAAATTCCACCCCTAAGGGGGTTAAATGGGGGATGGAAATTTGTATGAAAGTCCGTCATTTCTGAAGTAACATCGATGAAAATTGGTATTTAAGCCTTCGATTAAAAATAAAAAAATACATATTTCACGATTTTTGAAAATTCTACTATCAAGGGGGTTAAATAGGGGATGAAATTTTCTATGGAAGTCCTCTATTGTTCAAGTTATTTGCATGAAAATTGGTATTTAAGTTTTCAGTCACAAATGAAGAAATACGTGTCACAGGAATTTTGGAAATTCTATCCCACTTAGATTTTCTAAATTCCACCCGAGCGAAGCCGGAGCGGGTTAGCTTGTACTTAATAATTATGGTCTTTAAAATTTATTCATATTATATGTTATCCGGCTGCTTTGCATATGCGCATGTTTGGAAAAATAGTTTCTCTCATGATCGTACACTGTCATAAAAGCCGCAGTAGGCGCAAGAGGTTTATAAACGCGTAAAAGCCGCTCGCAACGCTTTTTTACGTCTCTTACGCTTGCAGGATATCTTACAGAAGCGATTAGATTTTCCTGTGGTATAGTGACCCGTTGACACAGTTCCAAGTTGAATAATTACAACATATAAAACTGACGCATGGTTTCCCGGACATTGTGAACATATGCTGCTCAGCTCCGACATCGACAAATTAATATTAACGATGATGAATATAGCCTAACTGAGCTTAGTATAGGTCCTGTATAAGTACGCGACAGGTTAGCAATCGGGTAGGGAACGCCCCACATACCCCAATTGCCATCTCGACCTGTCGTGGACTATACTTTTTTTTAATTTATAGACTAGCGCTTGGCTGCAATCAGACCTGCTAGGTGATTCTCTAACTCAATGTCTAACACTAAATGATAGCCACCAAGGTTGGTTAGTTCTACATTGCTGCTTTACTGGGTTATATTAAAATATTTTTTCGTAGAAAACCTTCAACGGATTAAAAAATGAGCTCCGTGCCTATCATTCAGTGTTAGAAACTGAGTTAGCGAATCACCCTGCTGGTGGTAATGATGATGCAGTCTAAGATGGAGCGCGCTTGCCTAGAATATGCCTATTCACTCTTGACTTTTGTAGCCAAATTTCTAAGTATAGACGCTAGAGTCTACGAAACTGATTTTCTATAGCATCTCTTTTGATCGTTAGCTTCATTCTAAATTGAAATCTTATTATAATATCGATTCGTGTCATTAAGGTGACGCTGGATGCACGTCCGAACTGCTCGGCCCACGTGGGTAACCTGTATGCTATTTCACCTAACATTGTGATAGAAAGAAATAGACTCAGTGATGAGCAGTGTAGCGAGTGCATGCGCTCACACTAGCGTCCGGATATATTGATGATGGCACACAGATAGTTGGACAGATGTCACCGATGAATTTTTGTAAATATATGATTTATGAAGGAACTACTTATTTCAATTATTATTGTATAAGATTTTATGGAAGAGCGGGGTCGCCTGCCACGAGTACTCGTAGCAATACTAAAACACTTACTGGGATGGTCCCAATTACTACGCACTATGTGAAATTGTTTTACCTACTGAAATAGATATTTTTAATTTTTTTTTGAATGATAATGATTACCTACTTATCTTTTGATGAATACTATAAAATCTCACTTACATACATACCTATTAGGTAACTACTACCTCAGCGTGTATAAACAACTCGTACTTATATTATATTATAGAAATCCATACTTCTATGAAGTGTCTGTCTGTAATTTCGAAATAACTACCGCAAGCTCATAATATTGTTATTTGAACTGTACCATAACAGCTGAATCAAATGTTTTTAAAAACTGTCTGTCTGTCTGTCTGTTTGAAGTTTGAACGGGCTAATCTTCGGAACGGCAGAACCTATTTTGACGGGACTTTTACAGACAAGTAGAGAATTAACAAAGGATACTTTTTTAACCGACTTTTAAAAAGGAGTTGTGTTTTTCTACCTATGTACACAGAAATCTCCGAGATTTCTGAACCGATTTGCGTATTTTTTTTAATTGATAAAGAAACTTTGCAACATTGTCCTATATAAAATGTGGATTTCAACTCCTCAATCCTGATGCTGCAGGGGACATGACCACCAAAACTTATGGGATTTTGAAACTGTCGGTTATAAATTGATATTGAGAGGTAGGTACCTATATCTACCAAGTAAAGACTTTATCATTGAACTCGAAGACCCACTTCTCGACCCTGATGCTGTACCTAAGGAATTGCATTGCTAAATCGTGGTGATCCCACGGAATTTTAAATGAATCATCGCCCACGCCCATTCGGTACCCTCATTCCGCACATTGTTTTTATTAGTCAGTCCACCAATCACAACAAAGCATTCTCCCCTGTCCCCCGCCAACATTTTACGATTTTGTTTTCATGTAAATCCTTGTATATGCGTACTCTAGGAGTTGAATTCTCTGTGCTGGCGGATTACCTATTAGGAACACATGATTACACATTCGTTTGTCTGTGAAAATAAATTTTGTTGCCTACACTTATCTATTAGTAGCGACTAAAAACTATATATACCATCTACTTGTGTATAAAAAAGTCTAAATAAATTCCACTTTGATCTCAAAAATGAAAATTTTATTTTTATAAGTAGGAAGTAGGTACAATTCAATTTCCCTCTAAAAGCCCACTACACACATAAACACAATATGTATCATTTTCTGTTTCAACAGTCACATTAGATGTATCATTCGACGCAGAACTATTGAAGCTCTCCGTTTCATTTCTGGAATTAATAAACATACAATCAACGTAAATATATTGTGAGTATTATCTATATAGAATGTATGCAAAAAACATAGCATAACAACTTACAAGTATGGTATGGGTAGACCTTTCAATATTTAGTACGGAATTGAATGTTGCAGCATCATGTTGGATTTCAGTGGTACGTATATTGGGCACATTCATTTTATTTTCCTTGTTTTCTTCTAAAAGGAATGTCTTGAGTCACTAAAATACAACATAATTCAGCATTGACAAATCTGACAACAAATAGTAAATCTCTATATTATTATATAAAAATGAATCGTTGAATGTGTTGCTGATCGCAAATCTCGAGAACAGCTGCACCGATTTCGCTAATTCTTTTTGATAATATTCCTTGAAGTACGGGGATGGTTCTTATGGAGAGAAAAATTTAAAAAATGTCCTGAAAAAGAATCGACTGTAGGCGGTGCGAAGTTCGTCGGGGCAGCTAGTAACATAATAATTATATTATCCTAATCCTAATTCCTAATCTAAATATATAAAAGAAAAAGGTGACTGACTGACTGACTGACTGACTGACTGACTGACTGACTGACTGACTGATCTATCAACGCACAGCTCAAACTACTGGACGGATCGTGCTGAAATTTGGCATGCAGATAGCTATTATGACGCAGGCATCCACTAAGAAGAGATTTTTGAAAATTCAACTCTGGAGGGGGTGAAATAGGGGTTCGAAATTTTGTGTAGCCCACGCGGACGAAGTCGTGGGCATTTGCTAGTATCTAAATAATATCAACTTACAAACACAGTGTCAAACTTTCAGAAGCTGGCTCTAAATGGTACGGTGTGATAGCATCATAATCTAATTCAATTCGATTTTTTGCTTTGTCGTTTCCTTGCCAAAGAAAATCCCGTGATCCACTAAAATAGAAGTATAATATATAAGTATTTATTAAAAATAAATAAATGTCATCATCAAATTCACCATCCTGGAGAACCTTGAAAACGACACTCGCGTCTATTTTTTATAAAAAGTGCTGGCCCGCCATCTTAGATTAAAAAATTAATGTCATTATCAAAACCAGCATCCTGGAAACCCTGAAAACGACACCCATTTCTATTTTTTGTGAAAAGTGCATGTCTGCTATTTTGGATTTGAAAATAAATGTCATTATCAAATTCAGCATCCCGGAAAAGTACATATTCAGTCAAATAAAATTCCCGTCGAGTCACATTGTTACTCACGTCGGGTGTGACGCACGGGAATAACCCCGAAAAAGTAATGGCATTATCATCACAAGATAATATTATGGTTTGGAAAGATTCTGATGAATTTTAATAGATCTCCTCTTTGCAAGGGATTTGCTTTTGCGAGAAGCTTTTGCGAGTCTAAACCGTTTCTTTTTCCTCTTCCGCCAATCCATTTTTGTTTCTGTTACACGAAAACTCAAGTATATAATTAAATTGTCTAAGCACACAATATGACCTACATACTTATATTTGTAACTAGATGATATACGCGACTTCGTCCGCGAGGATATAGTGGTTTTTAATCCCGCGAGAACTCTTTCAAAAGCGATCACTATTTCAAATTTCAGCCAAATCCGTCTTGTACTTTTTGCGTGAAAGGGTAACAAACCTATACACACACACACGCAGATACAAAATTTCGCCTTTATAATGTAAAGTGTGATTTGACAACCCTGACTTTCGGAATTCGGATAAGTCCAAATTATATTTTATTACTAGTTGATGCCCGCAACTTCGTCCGCGTGGAATTAGGTTTTTAAAAATCCCGTGGGAACTCTTTGATTTTCCGGGATAAAAAGTAGCCTATGTGTTAATTTAGGGTATACCCTAAATTAACACTTTTATCTATCTCCATTCCCAATTTCATCCAAAACCGTTCAGCCGTTTTTGTGTGATTGAGTAACAAACATCCAAACATCCACACACACACATCACTACACCTATTATAAATGTGAAAGTGTGTTTGTTTGTTGGTTCGTTGGTTTGTCCTTCAATCACGTCGCAACAGAGCAACGGATCGAAGTGATTTTTTGCATGGGTATGGTTGACCTGGAGAGTGACATAGGCTACTTTTTATCCCGGAAAATCAAAGAGTTTCCACGGGATTTTTAAAAATCTAATTCCACGCGTACGAAGTCGCGGGCATCACCTCATCATCATCATGATCAACCCATCGCCGGCTCACTACAGAGCAGGGGTCTCCTCTCAGAGTGAGAAGGGTTTTGGCCATAGTCTACCACGCTGGCCATGTGCGGATTGGTAGAATTCACACACCTTTGAGAACATTATGGAGAACTCGGCATGCAGGTTTCCTCACGATGTTTTCCTTTACCGTTAAAGCAAGTGATATTTAATTAATTAAAACGCGTATAACTCCGAAAAGTTAGAGGTGCGTGCCCGGGATCGAACCCCCCGACCTCCGTTTAGAAGGCGGACGTCCTAACCACTAGGCTATCATAGCTTCACCTAGTTTATAATATTAGTAGGATATATGTAAACTACTACCACCAGCTGTCGATACGATGCATTCTAAAATAAATCGACCGACCGACCGACAGACCGACCGGCCAAGTACGAGTCAGACTCGCGCCCCGAGGTTTCCGTACTACAATAGTAAAATGTTTATCTCTAAATCTCTGTTTAGAGATAAGCATTTACAATGTAACTTAATGTATTACTACTATGTAACTAGAATTTCGGTACATATAAAAATGAATCGCTAAATGTGTTGCTGATCGCAAATCTCGAGAACAGCTGAACCGATTTCGCTAATTCTTTTTTATAATATTCCTTGAAGTACGAATATGGTTCTTACGGAGAGAAATTTTTTAAAAAATTCCTGAAAAAGAATCGACTGTTAGGCGGTACGAAGTTCGCCGGGGCAGCTAGTGAAAAATAAAAATAAATAAATAGGTAAATAGTATTTTTTGACATTTTGCATGATAAATCAAAAACTATTTAGTATGCACTAGATGATGCCCGCAACTTCGTCCGCGTGGATTTAGGTTTTTTAAAAATCCCGTGGGAACTTTGATTTTCCGGGATCAAAAGTCAAAGTCAAATGATTTGTTCAAAATAGGTAATAAATTACTCTTTTCGATTGTCAGTTGTTGGATTTGTAAAATATAGTGGTGATATATAATTATTTCGCAAACGCTACGAGGGTTCCAAACGTGCCCAAGACTGAGAAGAGCCCACAGCTAACTCAGCCGGGTATTCTTTTTATTATCACCACTTTACAAAATCATAAATTAAACTTATTAGAACTATCACACAGCCGAGCAACTCATTCCCAAGCTTGCTTATCATTTAAATAATCCTTTACAATGTAATAGGATTTTTTAATTAGTTTACGTTTTATGAAAACTTTGAACTTATGACAGTCACTTTTTTTTTAAATTTATTTATGTTTTTATATACGTACAATAAATTTTCAAAAATATATTGACTATGCACTGTCATAATTTTAACTTCTCTAAATTTAGTTCGCAGAGACTCTCGTGGTCCCATACTATATATGGCTCGAACAGCCCTTTTCTGCAGCACAAAAATAGAATTTATATCAGCAGCATTACCCCATAATAATTCCGTGGTGCCACCTGAATCAGGGTTTCTACTGAAAACCAGCGCTGTATGTTTTTGTACTTGTGCAAGACAATATGCATTTATGCTGAGTAGGGACCTTTTTTTTTGGGTTGTGCCACACATGACATACTTTATTCCGGCGCTTCTTCTACTTGAGGTTTTTTGACTTTATTACTCAAGTATAAGAGGCGCTGGGATAACCTAACCAGTTGGTAACTGGTAATGTGTGGTACAGCTTTAAAAAATAAACGTTTTTCTTTTCTTTCTTTTTCTTTTCTAATAATATGCCATATGACATAATGCTGTGAAAGTAACTAAAATATACTAGTCTCGCCGTTTCTATGTCTGTCAACTGGCGAATCTTTTTTACCGCATATGCAGCAGAACTGTCTGTTCGATAAGTTATTTATATGAGAGCCCCATTGAAGTTTCGCATCTAACGTTATTTCCAGAAAAATAGCGGTATCCACTAAATCTTATTTATCATAAAAGTAGCCTATGTCCTTCCCCGGGATGCAAGCTATTTTTGTACCAAATTTCATCAAAATTGGTTAAATGGATGAGCTGTGAAAAGCTAGCAGACAAACAGACGGACAGATAGACAGATACACTTTCGCATTTATAATATTAGTATGGATAAAAATAAATAAAATCGGTTTTTGATGTTCAAGTAAGGTCCTTTTATATGATATCACACTTGGTTTACTAATCTTACTTGAAAGTTGAAAATACTAACTATTCGTTAATGAACACATTTTTATTTATTTTTTGTGATATAACCACAAATTCATTGTTTTCAGATTTTTCCCCTTACGTGTGTTATAAGATCTACCTACCTGCCAAATTTTATCATTCTAGGTCAGTGGGAAGTACCCTACAGGTTTCTTGACAGACACACTGACAGACTGACAGATAGACAGACAGACAGACAACAAACTGATCCTATAAGGGTTCCCTTTTCCTTTTGAGGTACGGAATCCTAATGATCTCTCTTTTTGCACTGCATTTAATCTGAATCCAAGAATTCCCGATCCGAAATAGCCGTAAGCAAGACTGTATCGTCACTTACCACCAGGTGAGATTGCAGTCAAGGGCTAACTTGTATCTGAATAAATAAATAAAAAAGTACTATTTGTACGAAGCGTTGCGTACTTTATTTGTAAGACGGACAGACAGACAGACAACAAACTGATCCTATAAGGGTTCCTTTTTCCTTTTGAGGTACGGAATCCTAATGATCTCTCTTTTTGCACTGCATTTAACCTGAATCCAAGAATTTCCGATCCGAAATAGTCGTAAGCAAGACTGTATCACCTACCGTGTCACCTACCACCAGGTGAGATTGCATTCAAGGGCTAACTTGTATCTGAATCAATATTATTATTATTATTTTATTACTTATAATAAAACTGTAACAGGTGAAATTCTGTACATTGAAGATATTTTGAAATTTTTTTTTCGAGGGCACTCTATAATCGATACTGAACCCAAAATTGGAATTTTTTTCATTTTTGTCTGTCTGTCTGTCTGTCTGTATCACGGCCGCGCATCACGCTGAAACTACTGAATGGATTCCAATGAAACTTGGTACGATTTGACGTCATACTATGAGGAAGAATATAGGATACTTTTTATCCCGAAATTCAGCATGGTTCCCTTAGGAGAGGGGTTGAAAGTTAAAATGTATACTGAGCTGTAATTCATTAACGCGTAGTCCGATTTCATTCATTCTTTTTTGTTAGAAACCATACATGTTAAAACTTCAAGTTCCAACTTCTCAACCATCATCATAATAATGACGGGTAGCTTTTGTACTTTTGGATTTCAATCAGCTGTTTTAGGAATAGTTGATGTTGAATTGATATTAAAGGTACGCTTAGAATAAACTATCTCTGGTTCAGGTACCAAGCAACGACTTCATAATTCAACTCGATATCCCAACTCTTCAACCCTGATGATGCAGGGTACTGGGTATTGCACTCCTAAGCCACTGTTGATTGTGAGATAATATTGTAGATGCCAAACATATATACCATTATTGAACTTTAAGTTCCAACTCTTCAATACTGATGCTGCAGGGTACTGCACTCCTATTCTATGGGTTTTAGGAACTGTTGTTGGTGAATTAATATTGTACCATTTACTATTGTACCAAACCACGACTACATGGTTGAACTCCGTTCACAAAAATCCACGCACTCCATCGAAATCCTATTCTATTCCAAACTTATTCGCCAGCGTGACAGGAGTGGAGAAGGCGGATAGGGACGTGTGAGGGGTGCAACGGATCAACGTGATTTTTTCCATCATCATCAGCCTGCGGTCGTCCACTGTTGGACATAGGCTTTCCCTAAAGAGCGCCACCACACCCGGTCCTCAGCCTTCCTCACCTAGCCACTTCCCGCCAGCCTCTGTATATCGTCGGTCCATCGTGCTGGAAGGCGTCCCACACTACGCTTACTTATACCTACGCTATAACTACCTATTATAATAAATAAAAAAGTACTATTTGTACGAAGCGTTGCGTACTTTATTTGTAAGACGGACAGACAGACAGACAGACAGATAGACGGACAGACAGACAGACGAACAGACGGACAGACGGACGGGCAGACGGACCGATGGACGGACCGACAGACGCATGGACGGACGGACGGACTGAAGGACGACGGACGGACGGACGGACGGACGGACGGACAGACGGACGGACGGACAGACGGACCGACAGACAGACAGACAGAGGGTTCCGTTTTTTCCTTCTGAGGTACGGAACCCTAAAAATACAAAGAAATACCACCAGGTAGGTACCTACCTACCTATATTATTATACATATACAGGTACCTTTTTAGGGTTCCGTACTTTATAAGGAAAAAGGGGACCCTTAGGATCACTTCGTTGTCTGTCTGTCTGTCCGTCTCTCCGTCTGTGTCGTATCTGTCACACAAACCTATAGGATACTTCCCGTTGACCCAGAATCATGAAATTTAGTAGGTACGTAGGTCTTAGAGCACAAGTAAAGGAATAAATCCGAAAACCATAGATTTGTGATTACAACTTACAAAAAAAAATTAAAGTGTGTTAATGAAAAAATAATTAGTATTTTCAATTTTCAATGTATAATAAGTATACCAAGTGGGGTATTATATGAAAGGGCTTTACTTGTGTATTCTAAAACACATTTTTATTTATTTTTATGCATAATAGTTTTTGATTTATGGAGCAAAATGTCAAAAAAATACCTGAGTACGGAACCCTTGGTGCGCGAGCAACTCGCACTTGGCCGGTTTTTTAAAATTAGATAAAATAAATAACTAAACAAAGTTACTTACCTATTGTACTAGGACCACACGAGTAGATATCCCTACTAGGACCTCAACAACAAAGTCAGGTCAATAAACCAATGAATAAAATTGGTGTCCAAATTTCAAATTCCAGAGGTCAATGTACAAAATGCAATAAGTATTTGAAGGACTTATTGACTCTGCTCTGCTCAATCTTCTACACATTTGCATAGCCACTGAATAAAAATTAATTTTATAAAATCATTACGACTTTTGTTTTTGAAAACATATTAATAACAACAGTTGTCGTCATAGAAACCACAATATTACACGCGCAGCCGCGCGCCGCTGGGCTGGCCCTTCCCTCCGCCACCCGCGCGGTGTCTAATGTTTTGGGGTGAGAAGCATGATGATTTTAGCCGAAATCTAGCGCTTGAAAAGGGTTGAACAGTAGTTTGGGAAAAGTATTTTTGAGAAAAAACTACTGAATTTAGGTTTGCAAAGTAAAGTTATTTCAACTAATGAATAAATAAACTATGTCTAATGATAATTTTTTTTAGAATTTTCCTATTCCTAATCTTATTTATTTACGCCCAAAGTTGACATAAATTTAGTGTTAAAATAGGAATCTTTTGAGGCTCGTAACTTTTAAATCAATATTTTTTTCAATGTTTTAGATATCATTGAACCTAGATAATGACGAGATAAATCGATATAATTCTTAGTTTTGTGCGTACAATATCGAATATTGTTGTATTTTCCCTCCTACGTTTGTATGAAGAAAGCACCGAACTGAGCTGCCTTAAGAACACATGCGACCATGCCTCTATGTGGTCGTATTAGCTTTAATGACATTGAAATGTGCAGGCTACACTAGCGGCACGCTATGATGGCCGGTTTGACACATTACAATAGTGATGTGGAATGTCAATTTATTCTCGAACAAAAAACAATTAAGTTTTGTTTTTGTACCTGATTAAATAGGTTTAATAAAACAAAAATGTATATGTTTATTTAATTTATTTGAACGAACTGAATATTTGAACGAAAATGAATATACATACTTTATATGCACACAAGAAACATATGAATACAAAAGATACCGAAAAAGGTGCCACAAAAGGCCATAATTAATCAGATTCGTCCATACTACTATTTTCACTGTCGTCACTGCTATCATCACATACATTAATAATTATATGTTCGTTTTCTATAATATTATCTATTTTCACATCTCTTTCATAATCTTCCCTTATTAATTTAACAGTTCTATTCACAACCTTTTCCCAGTCTCCTTTAGTCACATGTTCACAAGCTTCTTCTAATAATTTTAGCATTTTTTTTGTGGTAAATGGGGGTTCTGTATTGTGTCTTGCAGCATATCCCTTAATTTGAGCCCACACCAACTCAATCGCATTATACTCACAATGGTAAGGCGGTAACCGTATAACTCTGTGCCCATGTTCTAATGCTATTTCGTCAATGACGTATCGGATCTTGGTTGGTTTGTTTTCTTTTAAAAGACGTACTAATTCCGCTTTTAACATATTCATGTTTGCATCTACGCCATTTTTACGAAGCCATGCGACGATATCAGCTTTCTTTTGGGATTGGGCAGGTGGCTTGTCAATTTGCATCGAGTGGTATGGGGCGTTGTCCATAATTATAATAGATGGTTCAGGGAGGCTACACAACATTGAGGTAAACCATTCAGTAAACTTTTCTCCATTCATGTCTTCATGATAGTCTCCAGTGGTTTTTGACGCAAAAGCCATGAGAGAACCTTCGACAAACCCGTTGATGGTTCCGGCGTGACAAATTATAAGTCGCGATCCTTTTCCTACAGGAACTTTGGAAGTAGATGCTGCTGTGTCATCGTTCCAAGAACGGCCTACAGTATGGTTAGCATTAAGCCATGTTTCATCCAAGAACACAACATTTTGCCAATTTTTGATTTCTTTCACTTGCCGTAAAAAAGTATACCTTGCCATCGCTATATCAAATCTTTCCATCAATATTTTGCGTTTGTTACATTTTTTGTATCGAAATCCAATGGTCTTCAAAATCTTCGTTAAAGAACTTTCCCCACCGAAGAATAATCCAGCTTCCTTCAGTGAATGCACCAACTTTTTTCTTGTTGGATACTCCTTCTGTAAATAGTAGCCGTAAACATGTCTTCGGATAGCATCGGCATCAAAGCTATCGATGCCTACGACTGGTTTTGCTCGTTTTCTCTTTTTTGGTGTGTGAAGTTTATTTTCTTCTGTGCCAGTCTCGCCATATTTTTTTTTAGTTATCCGTCTAACAGTTCGTTGTCCAATATTAAGCGCATCAGCTACGCGTTCAACCACTGACGTTATAGGTAAAATTGGCCCTCCATTTTGAGCTTCACGATCGAAATAGTTACGAAGGCGTATTAGGAACTCACGTGTCTGACTATTTAGAACAGTTCTCTGCGTACGTTCGGTCATATCGACGAAATCCACAACAAAGGGCTTGAACAGAGTCCAAATTAACGAGCAAGGGTCAACAGTAATGCAGTATCAATATTTGAAATCCAAAGCCAGGTCAAAACTATATCACAATCGCATTGCACTGACAGTTTATACTTTTCGAAGCAACGTCAATTCGAAACTGCTTTGTTTTGCATTGAGCATTGACGCGAGTTTGCCGGAGGTAGTAGTTGTGCTAGCCAGCGATCCTATGTGACGATCGTATTAGATTCCATTTTTAAAAATTTATTGATATTTTTTTGCGATTTCAGAGGTTTGTCCACATAGTGAAAATTGTTCATATTCACAAGTACATTCACCCCTTAAATGGTGCAAACTGATTTTTCTACACTTGTATACATTTAAGAAATCAATTTAATAAATAAATTTTGAGTCCTAAACCTAAAACTACATTCGATAAAATTTATGAATCTCTGCACATCACTATCGTCAATAAAGTAATACAATTATTTCCTTCAAAGTCGTTATCAATTAATACGGAACTTCATGAGCGGACAAACGTCAAACCGGCCATCATAGCGTGCCGCTAGTTTAAGTACTATTGATTTCCGTTTAAAACGTGTCATATTTAAGCAACTTATGATATGAGGAAGACTCGTTTGTTGGAATAGTTAATAATACGCCACCACCAATGCGGTACCAAAGGTACTGTGAAAAGTAACTCTTAGACAAAAAATATACACCTGCTGTTGAATAAAAATATATAGATTTATAATCTGCCTGCTTGTTTACTGCTCCTAATTTTAAAAAAATAAGCAAAAAAAATATGTAAAATAAACAGACTAATTTTCATAGTTACTCTTTAGTTTATGTTACTTAGGATGCTACAGATAAGTATTATAGTGTACTTTCTAACAATTTCTTTATGAGTTTGTTTCTTCAAATAAGCAATGTCCCGGTATTAAAGACATCAGTAACTACTTCTTTTATCCACTTAATTTAGAATTCTGTAATCTTGATCGCTAAAGCGCCTGTAAAGTAGGTCTACAAAAATTAATTATTTTACTTCAAATATGAATTAAATAGACAATAATTAGCATTCCATTCATACTTCTCCCAAGTTATTAAATAAAATATAGACTCTATTCGAGTTGTTATTCTAAGACTCTATCTATATTATAGAGCCTAGTTTGCGTTATAAGCTTTTCAAAGTAAGTAAACCGAATCAAAAAGTGTTTTTCTTTTCAGGAAACTTCGAAAGATGAAGCTCTGTACATATTTACTGCTGAGTTTCTTGGGTAAGTTGCTATTTATTTTACTTACTGTCTGAAATAAGAATTTTTTATTATTATTTTATTGTACTTAGTGCTTGAATGCATACAGTATTGTTTTTTGGTGTGAGAATATTGTGCGACAAGAACCACCTCCTTTTTGGAAGTCGGTTAAAAAACAGGGTGACAAGTGGATAGGTTGTACCTAATAAAATCGATTTTTAGTATTTCTTTTTTTAATTGATTTAACGTATATTAAACACAACACACGTTGATAGAAAATTCAGCCCTACAGCCTTACTAAACATTTTCCACATAAATTTTTTTTTCCTTGTCATTATCTGCAATCAGTCGGGGGACTATAAGCAGATTAAATAAGACATAAATTTAGACGCTGATTTTTTAAGCAGGTACTATTTTTGTTAATATGTGGTTGTGAAATGTGGAGGTACCTACCTACTATTTCTTATAATGTGGAGCTAAAAGGTAAGGAAGTATACAGGAGGTATACAGTTAGGAAGACATCCCCTGGTAGTAATATGTAGTTAGGTACAGACATCCTCGTGCGACCCATGAATCAGCGCACCACCTTGGTTTTGTATTAAATAAACCAACTAACCCTTAACTAAAATACGATAATATTTGTAGTATAGATTATAACACTGTGAACATCTGTTCATTCGTTCTCATTAAAATTCGCATTAGTTAAACATTTTAGCTAAAATTAACTAACAATTCACGACATCTCTGGTTGATCCTGAATCCTAAATTATTTCGTTTTCAACCCTCTGGAATTATTTGCAAACTGCGGTAATAAATTCCGGGCCTCAGGGATCTCTATATCTTCGGACATAGATCTCTGGAGCTCGAGGCATCGTTGTTATTCCTGACTCCCTTGCATGGTCACTTTTTTACTAACAAAGTTTACTAAAAAAATAGCTGGCTATTTATATTTTTATGGCAATCATTGAGGGAACCTAATGTAATCACTCTAGATTTTACTCTCTGTTTTGCTTGTATGCTTTCATTCGAGTCAAGCTGCATCTCAGGCCAAACTTTTTATTGAATGTATCTTCAGTAACTCTAGCTTTGCCCTATTTATTTCAAACTGTTAATATAATAAATAGGCAAACACCACTACGATATCTACGAGATATAATATATTGCTTAAAATCAACGTAAGTATGGTCTTTGACCTTTCTATGCTAAATATGCATTATATTCAAATATTATCCAGAACAAAAATGCTTGGCCATTAAATATCCTGGGACTACCTCGGCGATTTAGAAATTCCGTTCGTCGCACTTATTGGATTTTTATTTAATTTCGTATTTTTATTACCTTTTAAAGACTAAAGTATTTCACAAATGAAGTTTCCGCTTACGGCGTACCGGAGCATACCGGAAAAGTTCTGGATATTTGTTCTTATGGAGTCACGCAGGAATTTTCTTATGAAAGAATATTGCTCTGGGACTTTTTCGATTTCCTCTTATTATGTTATGAACAGATGATGTTATTTTTATAATATCTATCTACAGTTTTTAACGTTATATTGACATTCCATTATTTGTTTAGTGCTTAGCAATCATAAGGAAGTTGGAAGATGATTTTATAATGGACTAGATTATTCTCGCGATTTCGTCAGCGTGGATTTAAGTTTTTATAAATCTCGTGGGAACTCTTTGATTTTCCGGGACCAACAGTAGCCTATGTCCTTCCTCGAGATGCAAACTATCTTTCTTCAAAATTGGTTAAATGAATGGGCCATATAAAGCTACCAGACAGACAGATACACTTTTGCATTTATAGTTACCTTACCTTACTTTCAGAAATTCTGCATGAGCAAAGCCGGGGAGAGTCAGCTAGTATTAAATAATATACATTCAAGTTACACAAGACATTACACGAGCTTCCAGCTCCCGACCAAAATTGCCTTAAATTTTTAAAGCACTTAGCTAAGACTTTGAGCAAGTTTCAAACTTCACCAAGGATTTCGCTGATCCTGTAATCCATACACTCAATTTCTCCTATATTTCTTCACGGTTGTGTGAAAATGTATGTGCTTTTCTTATTCAAAAATCTTCTAATTTTATTTAAATTTTGTTAGAGATAATATACCGACAAAATATAAATGTATCCAAGTGTTGAACATTCAAATAAGTTTAGAGATTTTTTATCTATTATTTGACATTTGCTGCAGTCCCACAATCAGTGCGACACATCTCTTTCGCGGCCTTTGCAACGTTTGTCGATGAAAAAGCTGTGAGAAAGCGTTGTCACACTGATTGTGCTTAGGCTGGCAGTAAGTATAGATATAATGTCATCATAAAGTAACGTAGGTACATAATTTACTATAGGTTTATACGTTTAACACTACGTCGTATGATGAGTTAAATTAATTATTATTAAATTAAAGAAAAGCTGTGATAGCCTAGCGGTTAGGACGTCCGCCTTCTAATCGGAGGTCGGGAGTTCAATCCCGGGCACGCACTTCTAACTTTTCGGAGTTTCGTCGTTTTAAGTAAATAAATTTCACTTGCTTTAACGGTAAAGGAAAACATCGTGATGAAACCTGCATGCCTGAGAGTTCTCCATAATGTTCTCAAAGGTGTGTTAAGTCTACCAATCGTAGACTATGGCCAAAACCCTTCTCACTCTGGGAGGAGACCCCGCTCTGTAGTGAGCTGGTGATGGGTTGATCATGATAATGATGATGATGTTGTAGGTAGCTAGTTGTAGTATGTAGTAGGACCTACATCAAAATCAGAAAACTTCTGTCCGTTTAAAAATACGAGTAGGTACTACTAGTTCCAAACTACGCATAGGTAGGTACCCCATACAGTGCGACAAGGCTCTCTTGGCACTTCAATGACATTAACAGGGGGGCGCTGTTGGAGAACAAAGGCTTAGAATATTCAAACAAAAACAAAGGGAACACTTGACGGCAACGTTAGTTCCGATTTTCGCCACGCGCCAAGATATCCTTGTCGCACTGTACATTGCGAATGTGAGTCGCAAAAAGCTCTTCATTACAATGCAAACCACAACGCGAATTGTGTAACCACTTCGAGATTGGAGTAGGTTGGTTACATTACGGTCGTTGCGTAATTCTACCGAATTTCATTTCGGAACAGACGCATGGAAATTTCCAGTTGCAGTCGTAAATCAACGTTCATTATTATTTATTTTGACGACCTCCCTGGCGCAGTGGTAAGCGCTGTGGCCTGTGGTCTTATTAGTGGGAGGTCCCGGGTTCGATTCCTGGCAGGGATTTGGAATTTTATAATTTCTAAATTTCTGGTCTGGTCTGGTGGGAGGCTTCGGCCGTGGCTAGTTACCACCCTACCAGCAAAGCCGTGCCGCCAAGCGATTTAGCGTTCCGGTACGATGCCGTGTATAAACCAAAGGGGCATGGGTTTATTAAAAACTGCCATACCCCTTCCAGGTTAGCCCGCTTCCATCTTAGACAGCATAGTCACTTACCACTAGGTGAGATTGCAGTCGAGGGCTAACTTGTATCTGAATAAAAAAAAATAAAAAAAATACGAAACTTTATTACCTAAGTAGGTAAGTAATTACTGTCAATTATTTCGACTAGTTTGTGAAACAATCTCAGTCAGGTTTCACACGACATAAAATAATTTTGACCCATGATTGATTTTAATCATGTTTTTACAGTTATTATTAGATATTAGTGATAATAAGTAATAACCAGGGCTGAAACGTGTTCTCCGAGGCAAAGAAGATTTTAGTCCGGACAAAATAGACATTCAAGGTTACAATTATTCGCATAGAGCTAAAAATTGTTTTTTTTGCAAATGTGGGATCGATGGGGACTTTTCACAATTATCTATAAAAGGAAAAGCTAATTGACTGACTGACTGATTGACTGATCTATGAACGCACTATAATATGCTCAAACCACTGGATGGATCAGGCTAAAATTTAGCATACAGATAGCTATGAATATGACGTAGGCATCATCTATGACAGGATTTTTGAAAATTCAACCCCTGAAGGAGTAAAACAGAAGCTTGAAATTTGTATAGTCCACGCGGACGAAGTCGCGGACATAAGCTAGTTCATTTATAATGGTGTTCCCGACATTCTTACCAATTTTTAGCTCTTTGTGAATTGTAACCTTACCCATATTTTTATGATAGGTGAGTGATTAAACGCTTAACTGAAATAGGGTTTCCTTAATCAATTCCAATATTATACGCCATCTATGCAAATTTTGACTGTGCATATTTGGTCTTAATTGATATGAGCCTATTAGGTATTCACTGTAGGTAAATAGTAGCAAACATTGCACAATTTCACGCACCAAGCGGGTGTAAGGCTAGTATTCATGAAATTATAGCTAAGCATTTGGGAATTTGCAATGTACTTAGGAAAGTCAATATGACATTTAATATATATATATATATATATATATATATATATATATATATATATATATATATTTAAATATTACAATAGATAGTTATATTTATTTAGATATCACTATTAAGTATTTAATGTTATATTGACTTTCGCCAGTGATGTGGTTATATAACTCTATGACTTTCGCTGTTCACATTCTTTTTGGTTTATTATACAGGTCGTACCTATTGAAACCTATTCCGCGTCGAAAGAGCCTTAAGCTTACTAAAAAGCAGAAGGAATTAAAAGCCGTGCTGACTGAAAAGCAGAGGCAATTAAGTACTGTAAAAGATACTGTATACTTCATTGAAGAGATATTCAAAGCTATAATTGACGCACTTCCACATGTACAGCTAGGCTACGTTCACACGGCAATATTTTTTCCGTAGGTATATAGTAGGTACACGAGATTTTATAAAAAAGAGTAGTGCCAGCAGAAAATATATTAAACTAGCTTATGTCCGCGACTTCATCCGCGTGGATTTAGGATTTTAAACCCGTAGGAACTCTGTGATTTTCCGGAATAAAATGTTGCCTATGTCAATTTGCGGGATGTAAGCTACCTCTGTACCAAATTTCATATAAATCAGTTAAAATGATGGGCCTATAAGAATTCCGTGGAAACTCGTTGAGTTTCCAAGAAAAAAAATAGTCTATGTCCTCCCCGGGAGGTAAGCTAACCCTGTACCAAATTTCATCAAAATCGGTTAATCTGTTGGGCCGTGAAAAGCTAGCAGGCAGACAGACAGTCACACTTTCACATTTATAATGGATTAGTATGGATTAACAAACTAATATTACAATTACAAAACAATATTACAAAATTAATTGTACAAAATGATATTATTATTATCTTGCTATTATATTTATAGATATTATTATTGCTTGCTTGCTTGCTTAGTGATTCTCCTATTTAGTTATGATATTATACGAGAAACTTGAGTAAATATAGAGCCTGATATTTACATGTGAAATTTTGGACACGTAAGGATAACATTACATGAATATCAGATTGGAAACTGCCCATGCGTGGAACCGTGGAATATTTGCTTTGAAGCATTTGTTATGAATTCTAAATAGGCAGATATTTATTACGATAATAAACGTAAAATCGGAAATTTTGTTGTAATAGTGTGTCAGTATGATATTATAGCCAGTAGGTATACTCAGTCAACATTATGAAACCCATGAAACCCTACAGTGGTTATTTTGAAGCCATAACACCATAAGAAGTTGAACTGATGTACCTACGAGTACGATTACCTACGACCATACCATTATGTATAGTCATCATCATCAACCGATAAACGTCCAACGCTGGACATAGGTATCTTGTAGAGTCTTCCATACGCCTGGGTCTTGCGTCGCCTGAATCCAGCGGCTCCCTGCGACTCGTTTGATGTCGCCTGTCCAAATCTATGCAAAACCTTATTGCCTTGTATTTTGCAAAATATCTACACTTTTAATCGGTCTGTGTCCACATTACAAAAACATAACATTATGAGTGAAAGAAACATAGAGAAACACAGAGTCATAAAATTATCTTTATAACCTGTTGTTCCGCATTCTTACTGGACGCATTTTATAATATGTGTGGTCTGTGGTATCGTTAAAAGCCAATAGGTATAGTACGCGGCCGAAAGTAATGTACATCGGCCTTAAAGGTATGATTCCGAACCACGCTGCACGCAGCAGCGCTGCCGCAACAGTGCTGTCACCAGCTGTCACAGTCCTGTCGCGGCACTACTGGTCCCCATACAATCTCTATGAGCTTATATGACATTAAATTCCGAGCTAGGCAGCAATGTTCCGCTACATTGCTGCCGCAAAATTGCTGCCTAGCTCGGAATGTAATGTCATATAAGCTTATAAAGATTGTATGGGGACCAGTAGTGCCGCGACAGGACTGTGACAGCTGGTGACAGCACTGTTGCGGCAGCACTGCTGCGTGCAGCGTGGTTCGGAATCATACCTTTATAGAATGACATTTCGGCTTCGTAGAGCGTTGTCTCTGTCACTCACACCTATATGACGTTTTGTCGGTGTCAACGATAGAGACAGTGCTCTACAAATCTCTTGCTATCTATCTCCTTCTAAAGGTCGATGTACATTACTTTCGGCAGCGTCCTGTACCTACTCGAGATGAAAGATCAAAAACTTTGCATTCAAAAACCGTTTACGCGAATAAAGATTTCAGCAAACAGACAGGCCTTTGTAGCTCATTTATTATACGAATATAATGCATGTTTGAGTTGAGTTAGCTTCCTTAGGGGCTGTCAGCCTGGAGCAAGTTTGTTTGTAGACAGTTAGTGAATTTTACGCGCGGCTGCCAACACCGGCGAGGTACACCTATTGAGGAATATCTACTCGCTATTTCTACTTGATTTAGTTTATAGTTCGCTTTCAAGTAGACAGGCTGTGAGCGTAGATTGGTACAACTTCTGTATCGAATAACATTTAATGATACAACTGATATATGTATGGATGGATACTAGTTGAATAACTACCGTTTTGAATTTGTAAGTGGGTATAGTGCATTCAATATAAACTGGCGTGTTTTCAATTGAGACCGTCATTAGCAATAACAAAAAAACGTTCCTCCTAGTGTTGGGGACAATACGCAGAGAAACTTTCAGCTTTATAAAATAATGAAGGTCTGGCACGCGATGGCTCTTAGTCTATTTAACCGGTCGCGTTCGATTTAGATTTTTTAATGTTGGATCCTCAGTAGAGTACGAAAACGTAGATACACAACAAATCTTTTTCTAAAAAAGAGTTCTCCATGAAAAACGTACGGAGAAACAAGCTGTTTTTTACAAGTTGGTACATTGCACTTCAGCAGCAATAAATCTACTTTACTTTTTTGATAGAAACTCGCTAGAGTTAAAGAACATGTGTTTAACTCCTGAAAGTTTAAAGTCGGTGCATGAATAACAAAGTTGTCACGGTAAAGTTTATTTTGAAGCCTCTCGGGGAATTTCTCTGGTAGATAGACTATAGATAGGTATCTACAATAAGTGTCAAGTAGATTTGTCAAGATTGCATATTATTGCCCTATGATTTAGGTGCGTGGAACCCTAAAACCGGCTAAACGGAACCATGCCACGCATTCATCAAAATGTAATTGCCTTTAGCTACATACTAACTCGGAAAGTTACAAGAAAGAAAAAATACAAAGAAGCAAAAACGTATACATTTCTTTGGCAAGGATAACAAGTCTGTGCAAAGGCTTGGTAAGAAAGCTTTGTTCAAGTTACCCCGACGAAGGTTCTTATGCGCTTTCCATAAAGTATGACTTACCAAGTACGGTTCTAACTTCCAAGCAAAAACATGCCTAAAATATGCACCGTTTTGATAGATATTTTTCATACTAAGTTTAAAATTAAACTTTTCTCAGTACCTTGACCAAGTTCGATTTCAAAAAGCTATTTCATCAGGTTCGATTAATAGGATCTACTCGTGATATACTTAAGCTTCGTTAGACTAGACTAGCACAGGCTTAGAAGTTAGGGTTAAGCATTTGTTAGTTAGGGACCTATTTTCAACCAAGGGATATCAATAACCGAGCGTCGAGTAATTTTAACTAGGGTAGGTAAACAGTTCTTTTCAGCATCTATAGCGTGCATGTCACTGTGCAGATGCATTCTTAGGTGGCAGTGAGCTAACTTAGAAGAGGGCTAAATTGTTTTTATATTTTGATGACTTCTAGGACTCCCTTCCTGCGGAGTATCATATTGGAACCCTTGGCCGTACAGCACAGCATTGCCAGGTAAAGGATCTCCCACTAATAAGGCAAAAGGGAATTCTATACTGGGTCAGAAATACCGAAAAACTGCGTTTAAAAAGAGTAAATAATAGCTAAGTACCTAAAGAGTAAAATAAGAATATACCAAAAAAGAAAGAGTAGAAGAAGATTACAAGTCAGGCGACCCTATTATATCTATACGAATGTAGGTATATTGTCGTATGTTTTGTTCTGGTTTTGTTTGAGCACAAATGGGAACAAAAAGGGGTTCTGCCAAGTGTTTGAACCCTCTATGGTACTTAGTAGATGTGACATCAAAGTCTCCTTTTGACATTGAAAGTCCGCTGACAAAGTAACATGCAAAGTCCCCTAGTTCCTGACTAGAGTACCTACAATGTACCTACCTATCTATTGTAAGAAAGTCACATCGATCCGTAGCTCCGTTGCCCCATGAAAGGGACATAGGATAAACTAATACACCAAGAAGCAAATACACTTTCTCATTTATAATATGGATTAGTAAGTAAGTATCTCTATTAGAAGCAGCCTGTTGCAGTCAATGGTAATGATTCGTGAAAGCTAAATGACATGCTAACGTCTTAAATCTACTTTGTGTTGTTTAAACTGTCTGCTCCGGAACCTAAAGCCGTAATTTCCTGTTATAAATGGTTCGTAAACAGATTGTTTTCAACAAGAATTTCGCCTGTTTACTCTGTGTTTCTTGAAAGGCGTAAATGGTATTAAAAGAATTCCGAGTCTTGTAATAGTGAGTACGGAAAGGACCGATATTTTAAGAAATACAACTGCAACGATCTCTACAAGTACTACTAATACACTGTCACTACCTACGTAATAAGTAGGTACCTACCAGTGGCGAAGGGTGAAAATCTGATAAAGGGAAGCCGGAAACGTACTTACCTAAAAGAATATCAGCTGTTCGATTTTTGTTTTCAAAACTTAATTTAGAAAAATTACTATCGTTACGTAACAAGAAATCTGTTAAACAACAATCTATGTGAATTAAGGCCATTTCTGATTTTGGCTTACCAAACTGAATCAAAATTACCGTGAACTTACCACTTATAAGTTATTAATCACATCCCCAATTTATTATATCAAAATAAAACACCACTAACAACTTAAACAAACAAGCATGGCCGCTTCACAAAAACAAATGTATCAATATCAAATCACCCTTCAAAATACAAAATACTCAAAATAGTAGCATGTACCTGTTAAAACAATAGTATTAATATAATTTTTAATTTGGAGGTATTATAGGGTAACTCGGATCCAACCGAGTTATTTACGTCAAATTTGTCTGACCTGTCAGAGTTCCAAATTCGTATTCGCTACTGGGCCAGACTAAATTGGTGTGCTCTTTATTAGTCGACCGTAGAGCGAGACAGACCTAGTTCGTTCCTTTCGCTTTCGCTAGGGAAATGAAAGAGATAAATACTAAGCAAAAATCTAACTAGGGAATCCGATATTTTACGGCTTGTATGGTGTAGGACTGTAGGTGTATGTTACTTACATTAGCTGTTATGTTTTTAACTTAAATTAGTACTTAATAACAACAAAAAAAAATAGCATTTGTGACGATCGAACCTTTGTATTTACGAATGTATTACGGAATTTATGTGAATAGTGTGGCTAATTCAGTTGTACACAATCTCTAAACTAAACTAAAATGGCACGTCTAAATCTATTGCTATCCCTTTCATAATGTTGCTTGCGGAAAAGGACAGCACTACATTTAGACCTGTTAATTTAGTTTAGTTTAAAAATTGTGTACCAGAGAATTGGCCCCAATACCTACTTACGCTATATTATGCCAATTCTTAAAGGGAAGCCGATAGGAATCGTGTTATATTGACTCTTCGCCGCTGGTACCTACTAAACAGTATTTTCAAAGTGCCTCTACATTATTACGTAAGCAATTTTTTTTGTTAATTTTTTATCCGATTGCGCCGAAGCCCAAGGGAGGGCTATGTGTTTATGTTTTGCTTGTTAGTTTTTAGTAAATTTAAAATTTATAATATACTTACTACCTACTTAAATTGTGATTTTCCTAAAAGAATTTTCGTTTGCATTTTTCTTCTAAAATTTTAACAATAATATTATGAATCTAATAAGCTTCTACTCTAATTATAAGTCCGCGACAAATTAAGATGCCAATCGGGGTATGAGGCAGGGGGACGCCCTCACTATAGATATAATATAGACATTTCTTATCCTAAAGATACTTAAATATTGTCATAGATCAGATAAACTGACTGTTTAACTTAAATCGCTGGGCGTAGGTACAAAATACTTTCAGAAATTCCAGCTTACCAAGGTCGGGGCGGGTCAGCATTCAGTTTATGATAAAGTAAACATAAAGCAAGTTTAATGTGAGATCAGCTAAATCCTACCTATCCTCGGTGTAGTTGAAGGCTTCCACAAAGTCTTAGCTAAGTGCTTCAAAAGTTTAAGCCAATTTTACTGTGTACCTTAAAACTTGACACATCGTTAGCTTATGTAAAACTGGCTTTATTCTCCTATTTAGTTGAATAATGGGCTAATCTGTATAACAGTCGTAATTATTTATGTATTTTATCTTCAATTGCGATAAAATATTTTGTAGGAGACATTATCTTAGGTTGGTATTCGTTTTACAACATTTTGCTACTCCCCTTTTATCTTAATAACGCTATAAACTTGTTTAACGACAAACAAAAAGATTTTTAATATGAAAGGGTCGTAGAAACAAAATCAGCTGCGGAACTACGTAGGTAGGATAGATAAAACGCCAAATATACAGGTTGCAAAGTCGTTTTGTTAGATAGGGCATAAGCACTTTATAAAGCCGATCATTTTAACACAATTTTCAGTGTGTTTATGATGAAATTTATTAGGTAGGTAGGTACTTTTAGTACAGTCAGTATGCGGTGCGATCCTGATATGCGAGTATATACCTAACAATATAATAGCATACAGTACCTATCGTTAACATTCATTAAATTCACATTTAATTTGATATGTTATCTTTAGTTGCGACTCTTTAAAGCCTCTCTAGAAAGAAAGAGAAAAGATTTTCTTGTACCCACTTGCTCTTTCCTGTATGTACCTACCTACCTATTTGAAAATTGAACCGCCCATATAAATGAGAGTTGCTAAAATATTCGATCGGAGGTGAATACCTTTGTGAACATTACTAGCATAAAGAAATTGAATAAAGACTGGCTTGATCGGAAACGTGTGTAAGAGAAAATTAAATTGTCATACCTTGAGATCGGGTTCCAAGTTATTCCAACAGCGTTTCATAAAACTTTGCTCAGATGGCATCCAATAATATGCACATAATTCATAAAATAGCAACGTAGAACATCTGTTACATTATGAAACAGATTGTGTATGTATGTACGCGATTTTCACACGCGACTAAAAACGTGTTAACATGGAATCGAATAAAGTTCTGCAGACCTGCAGTATGTATCTACTATCTACCCAAACAATACTATTCTAATTCTCAATCGTTCACTCTTGACAGAGTGGTCGTGGCTATGAATTCTTCGCTGCTGCTCGTACGATCTCCCTCCAGCGACTTCTGTTGTTGGCATTATGTGCACACACGGAGACAGTTGCGTTTGTTGCGGATCGGATTAGGTCCGTCCACCTAGATGGGGAACGCCCACGTGGACGTGTGCCCTCCACCCGACCTTGTACCACAAGGTTTTCGATGGTACCACTCTTCCTTGTGATGTACCCAAAGAACTTGAGGATTTGCAATTGTACTAGTGAGGAAAGCCTTTATTTTCAGTTCTTTGAGTTGTAGAGTAACTATTTGTTATAACAATAAGTTTGTTATAACAATAAGTTTGTTATAAAGAATTAATTTAGCATACCTCTTTTAGGCCTTTGAGGCTAAGGTACGAGTATCTGGAAGTAGGTAAGTATGGGACATTATAAGCTACCCGGGGAAAAAGGAATAAGGCCTCGAAGACATAAGCCGATTATTTTATAATATCGATTTATTTTACAGGCTTTATGGTAGGGAAATTTTTAGTAGGTATTCATATTTAATTTTCTATATTTGGACTTTATGAAGGGATAAGATACAGGTAGATATGTTTTTCCCTAATGCATTAGGGTTATAATAATTATTATTATAACCCTAATGCATTAGGGAAAAACATATCTACCTCTACCTATTACCCTATTTCTAAAAAGAACGAAGGTTTATTACTTAGAAGTTTGCAACTTACTAACAAAAGTTAACGGTCTTTTCAGAATTTGTTCTCTTTGTTTCAGAACACTCACTTATCACAATTACATAAGGTCATAAGTGCGATCCCAAAATGGCTATAAAGTCCCTACTTTTGTTACGGACTCTTCGACTAGCGAAGGCAAGAAACAGCTGGGTGTTCTCATACATTTTCTTTTTCCTACTTACTTATACGTAGCACTGAAATGAGTTATTGATGTACAGTCAAAGGCCAAAACTCGTTTAGCACTTCAATGATCAAATTCACTTGCACTGCACGGCAAGGTTGTGCGCACATCTGTGTGGGGAGTTTATAGAACGGTTTAAAAGTGCGACTGCTTTTTCATGCAATAGTTTTGCGGAATTGCTACTCGAATTCCGAGGCCGACCGTACATCCACTGAGTTTAGATAAATTTTCATCCCCATTAGGGATGATTTAAGCTAACACGTGGCGGACACGAGCCGTGCCACGTACGAGACGCGGACGAGACACGAATTCAAAATATCACGAACATTTTATAATAATTATGAAGCAGTTTATTGTTCACCGTGCCGTGTCCGTGTACGGACGCCACAGGCCACACGGTGAAGCATGAAGCATTCATTTAAAGTGTTCGTGATGTTCTTAATCCGTGCCTCGTCCGCGCCTCCTACGTGGCACGGCCCGCGCCCGGCACGTCTTGGCTTAAATTATCCCTTATGGTACGATTACACCTAACGAGTACAATGGTGAGTCAGTGTCCTCGGCCGAGTACTCGGTTGGTATAAACACTTACGAGTGCTCGGCGCAATTTCGAAATACGTATAAACGGCCACCACAGCACTGTCTCGGCCGATTGACATTTTACTGTCTCGCTTAACTACTCGGTAGGTGTAATCAGCCCATTAGAGGTAGATTTCTCTGACATCAATGCTTAAGTATTTCAGTTGACTTAAAAGAGCGAGAGAACAATTCATTTATAAGGGAGTAAAAGAGATAAACTTTTAAATGCTGGATGGAAACTGGGGTCCGTAGCCGTTTATTTTTTGAATATGTAAAAGAAATGTTTGAAAACTTGGATGTATACTATACTATAAAACTACGTCGTATGATAAAAAAACTATGAATCAAATTAACGCATAAAAGATATCAGAATTCAAAACACTTGAATATAGATATTATTGAAAATATGTTAGCAGATGAACAGAATTTCGTGAAAAACTTCCTAGATAAAATCCGTCTGACAGATTATAATAGTAGGTACATATCGATCTTTATATTATTATTTGGTGTTATGAGTAGGTATATAATGCGGAGGGAAGAAAGCCATGTCACTAGAAGAATGTTAAGTATGCATGTGGAAGGAAAAAAGAGGAGAGGACGACCAAAGAAAAGGTGGATGGATTGCGTGAAAGAGGATATGCGTGAAAAAGAAGTGGATAATACGTTGACGAATGACAGGAATGAGTGGAAGAAGAAATGTTGTGCCGACCCCACGTAGCGTGGGATAAGGTAAGGAAGAAGAAGAAGAAGAAGGTGTTATGAGTAGGTATGTATGTGCAATGTGCATTGCGTTTGTTCTCCAACAATCCCATAAAATTGAATCAAAATTAACGTGAGTGCACCATTTTAGAACAGAGTAAAAGCTTGAATTTAGTAAATAAGTTTTTGGCTTAAGTATTTAGTTTTACGTCGCAAGGACAAATAACTGCAGTATAGGTACAAGAACGTCTCATAGGAGTCATGTAACGGCTTACTGTTATCTCTATCTACTGTGGGAACGTGTGGCGAATGCTAATTTAGCCCGCAATGTTCGTATGCTTGCGTTTTACTACTTTATTATAATTAAGTATTTTTAAACTAATAAACTTTAACTAAGTATGAGATTTGGAATAATATATTTATTTTTATAAAAAAAGATTCCGACGAATTGAGAACCTCCTCCTTTTTTTAGGTCGATTAAAAAGCACATGCCATTCACAACTATAGGTACAAGTAAAAAATGAAGAACATAATTATAAAAGGAAAAGCTGACAGATCTATCAACGCACAACTCAAACTACTGGACGGATCGGGCTGAAATTTTGGAGGTAAATAGCTATTATGACGTAGACGTCCGTTAAAAACAGATTTTTGAAAATTCAACCCCTAAATGGATAAAATAGGGATAAGAAGTTTGTGTAGTCCACGCGGATGAAGTCGCGGGGATAAACTAGTAAAGAATATTTATTTTCTCTCTGTGTGTTCCATTATAAGTTTTTGGCTAAAGTAGTTAGTTTTACGTCGTAAGAATAGTACCTAAATAACTGCAGTATAAGTAGGAGTAAGTCTCACAGGGGTAGGTATGTTAACTAAAATTGCTTAAGCTGCTATCTCTACTACGGGAATGTGTGGCGAATACTAATTTAGCGCGCAATGTTCGTATGCTTACGTTTTACAACTTTATTCTAATTATTTTTAAACTTATAAACTTTATTCCAGTAATTATTGTGACATGCCTACTAGATTGTCTATTGGTTTTTATAGACTTAGGATAATCTGCTCAGCTAAGTGATATCTGACTAAAATATAATATGTCCAATTGTCTTCAAGCCGTGTCTCTATACGTGCTAATAAACACAATATCCAAAAAAATCCTGTATCTTAATAACAATCCAACAATATAAGACATGGTGTCAGAAGTGGGATTGTATGATGATGGATTATTTTGTATAGCAATAATACAATAATTATGAAGCCTGATGCCGGCTTTAATTCTACTACAGGGTACTTGCTACAAGTAAAAAATACTAAATAAGATATTCTTTTTCTCTTTGTGCGTTGTATTCCTCATTACTAAGGGTCGGTGATCCCTTTCCACTAATCGCATAATAGTACGGGTTTTCTTGGGATAACAATTCGGTGGGCTTAAAAATCCTTCCTCATACAATTCGACTAAAATAAGAGTAAACTATTTCGACTCTAAGGTGCTGTGATTGTTAGGGATAATAAACTGAGACCGAGGCAAGAGAAAAACGAAAGCGACCACCAAATTCTATCACCCATCCAGTTACCGACTCCAGTCAACGTTGCATACCCAACGCAGTTGACTGATATGGTAGCAGGCAATATTTTAATCAGATAATATTGCCTGTAAATATGGATAAAAATAAGAAAACTCGTAAAACAAAATTAATGAACAGACTTTTACAAAAAATATTCTTTCAAAGAAATAATATTTAATACAGTTACGTTTATATCATACAAAACAGGAGGTGTTTTATGAAGTTGCAAAAATTAAAGAAAGCTGAACGTGACTAGAATAAAGTGAATAAATTAATTAACTTTGCGACCTACGTTTAATTACTTTTTATGTTGCTAACACAAAAATAATAAAATTACAAAGCTGCTTAATTTAACTAACGTTAAACAAATGTTGTCTATTGTAGGACTTTTTAATAATTAATAATTAATGATTACTACCCATAATATCATAAATTGCGAAAGTGTTTGTTTGTTGGTTGGTCCTTCAATCAAGCAGCAGTGGAAGCAACGGATTGACCTGATTTTTACATGGATATATAGTTAAAGACCGAGAGCGACATAGGTTGCTTTTTATCCCGAAAAATCAAAGAATGCCCACGTTTCCCACATTGAAATCATCGCGGGCATCAGCCATAAAATACAATATTTAAGTTATTAGTTGCTTTTTTCTCGAATTGCGGTGATATCCTAGTGGTAAAGACTCGACGCGCGTCCGTCCGACGTAGTCGGGAGCACCGCGGTTCGATCCCGAGCACGCACCTCTAAGTTTTAGGAGTTGCTTTGACGGTGAAGGAAAACATTGTGACGAACCCTGCATGTCTGAGAGTTCGCCATAAAGATCTCATAGATTTGTGAAGTCTGCCAATCTACACTTTGCTAGCGTGGTAGGCCATGGCCAAAACCTTCTCATTCTGAGAGGAGACCCGTGTTCAGTAGTGAGCTGGCGTTGGTTCGATATTGATGATCCTATCGAAATAGGTAATTATAATCTTTGATGATTTATGATCGAGCTTTGCGCAGTATAGGTATCTAATACTGCGCAAAGCTCGATCGATCGAAATACAGATTGTATTATTATGATGTCTGTCTGCTGCTTTCTGCGCTCCCAAATAAATAAACCAAAAATTAACATAACATTGGAGTTTCTTTGTAAAATTATATTTCAAAATAATATTATGTGACCTCGCAGACAAAAGAATCGTTCTAATTTAACCAGTCAAAAATGCATGCTCAAAAGGAGTAACCAAAGGGGTTGGCGTTTCCCTTTGTGAGTTTATACGTTAAATTGTTTCGTATTTACTTGGTCTATTTGTGAGAAAACTCTGTTATTGTTACCTTACAAATTATTTCGTTGTTATATTTTTATTTTTTTAAATAGTTTATTCTCAGAGTGAGACCTTAAAGGAAATTCATAAGATTTTGTGGAAAGTTTATATTCCATTATGAAAATATATAAAAAGAAAATTTTATGGGGTCACTGACTGACTCATAATTTACTATAAGCACAGAATATATTATAATAATACTAATAAGTATTGCAAATTACACCAACCACTTTGTATGCAATCTGTTAGGCTGTACAGGTTGCCTGGAAGAGATCACTAAAAGATAAAGCCGCCTTTACGCCCTAATTTGTAAATATCATATTATGTATATGTTCATAAACGAAACTGAGTTATCTAATTGAATTTCGAATGTCTTTAAAACATTTTCTAATTGAATTTCGAATGTTTTTTGAAAACATGTTTGTAATTGGTTGGTGAATCAAAATGGTTAACGTCCACTGAGATTTTTGGCTGTATCATTTGTGGTACATAGCGCTTTACTAACTTCTTTCCGCTGATAGAGTATCCATTTTTCAGAATTTCTAGTTATACTGAAAGAGTGGAGTTATTCAAGTGGTAAAAGTCCCTCAAATTGCTCATGCGCGTGGTCGCCATTTTAGTGACGTCAGCACAAGACTGAAGTTTCGAGCTGATGGTATATTTTTATTTCAGGTGATGTCAAAATGACGTCATTTCGATGTTAATCAGACATGGTTCCAGTACAATAGCAATTTGCAGGACTGATACAATGAAAAAATATTTTTCCCCGACAGAGACAACTTGCCAAACATACATGTTTGGCAATATATTTTATGTTCTAAAGTAGTGTACACCAGTTTTGAACAGAACTTTATTTCTGCAAACTTCCCGGAAACTTGTTACGGAGTTAAAAACATGACAGTGTCGGGGCAAATGTTTGCTGGTGCACTTGCTACCTACTTTATGTACCTAGTTGAATCTAGTTTCTTCCAAAAGGGGTACCTATCTGAATAAAATTTTGGTACAAAAATTATATGTTTTTTTGTATTCTTGGCCACCCAATTCTAAAATTTTAAAATAATGTCTAACAGTTCTTTATAATTATAAATAAAGCTAATCTAACAAAACGAATTAGGTAGTTAGTAAAGCACTATTTTTTAAATTAACTGCAATGGATCCTAAATTTAATGAAAATTAAAATATACTTAAGTACCGCAATGATTATTGAGGTACTAGTATATTTTACTAATAATAAAGAGAAGACAAGATTCCCGTTAGAGATAAGTCATACTGAATATTAGAAGCCTCCATTAGCGTTATCGAATTCAATTCAAATTGTCTCACGAAAAGGTGGCAGAACAGATCTCTATTAAGATAAAGTCGTGAAATTAATTATTAATTTATATTAATTAATAATTAATATAATCTAGCGATGGCAAGAGACCAGACGGTATGACTCTTGTCCCGTGGAAGCACGGTAGGTCGCTTGTGTGGGATGCCACGTGTGTGGATACACTGGCGCTGTCACACGTACAGGCGACCTCCGTGGCGGCCGGAGCGGCGGCTACTAAGGCAGAAAGGGCCAAGAGGCGCAAATATGAGAATATAGAAAATAGTTTCATATTTGTGCCTTATGGGGTGGAGACCATGGGTTCGTGGGGCGAGGATGCTAGATCCTTTTTTAAGGACCTTTCATCCCGTCTCGCGGAATCCACGGGGGACCGGAGGGCTGGCAGTTACCTCGGTCAGCATATTAGTCTGGCCATTCAACGAGGTAACGCTGCCAGCGTTCTGGGCACCCTGCCTCGTTGCGGTGGCTTAGATGATATTTTCGATTTGTAATTTTTATGTTCTAGAATAAGTTTGGTATTTTTGTTTTTTGATGATAATTGATGCAATATAATTAATAATTAATTAATTATTATTAATAATTATATTATCACCAATTTACAAAATCGCTTTACAAAAATTATAAACTTGATTTTTACTTCAGGTATTGTAATTTGTAATATATGGTATAATTATTGTGAAAATAAACATTGTACTTAAAATAGGAACCAATTTGACCCGAATTTTATGCGGATAAGAGCCGTGGCCAAAATCTATGTATACGAAAACATTTTGTCGGTTTATCCCTGGGTTCAAGCTTCGCGAACTCAATTTAGTTATCACCTGCGCCCCACTAAGTGACATTGTGCAACTAGCCATAATAATAATATTAAACTTGTCCCAACTCGGTGGCGACATCAGAATCCAATTATTGGATTCTGAAGTCGCCACCGAGTTGGGACAAGTTTTAAACCTATTGGAAATCTGTTGGACCGGGACTTTTAAAGTGATTTAATCGGTTATTTAGTTAATAAGTTCAGCAAAGGGGATAGAAGATGGTAAAAATATCACTAAGGAGTAAAACTACTTATAATTTACTAAATTCATCGTGACATACCGCATTATATATCTACATTTTATATTGTAGGTAAACTACAATAAAATCAGCAGTGGGTACAGTGAGCTAATTTAAATTTGCATTGAAACATACCAACTAAACATAAATACCGAATAAATAAACATGTAAGTAAGTAGGGTACTAAAATAGTAAATCTTTTTAATTTATTTCGGAACTCTTTTCTAAAACGTAGTAGCAAATCACGAATGATGGCTCAGTACTTTTTAATTCATTGACAATTCCTAGTAGGTATATGTCTGTATTATTATAAGTAATATATACCTAAGTCTATGATTATTATATAAAAAGTCGTATTCCGCAATTTGAGTTCGTTTTCCATATCTTTTGAACTGCTACGTGGAATTCAAATAAGGCCAAACGAACAATGCTCACGACACGCATAAAATATTTTTATCTTTTATTATGCATTCAATATACTTACCTACTTTAATTTATTTATTTGCCTACTTAGTTTAATCCTGAATAAGCGTCTGGTTCTGTCGTAATCATAAGAACATTCTCTTCCATTACATGAATAATTGTCGGCAGAAATTAAATAAAAAGTTGTGTTTCGTAAATAGGGTTCCCAGGAACCGCCGATGACAGCTAGATGATAAATGTCCCCATCGGACACGGATATCACCCACTTTTATTCGGTAATCGTATCAATCATTTTACACACGAATTCCTGGAAATAAGCGATTCATGCTCACGACACAAAAAACATAATTATAATATTTTTCCGGCTTTATTAATTTGGTAAGCCTATTTATTTTATTTATGTTATCTAAAGAACTAAGTACCTCCCTACTCTTAAGTATGATATCATACTTATTAACTTTGTAATTTTGGTAGGTATTAAATATATTTTCAAACCTGAAATAACTAAATTAACCACTTCTTAAAATCGATTTCAATAACTTGCACATTAAAAATAAGTCAAAAGACAAAAGTCAAATAATTAATTTATTCAAAATAGGTTACATGTTACCTACTCTTATTGATTCTCAGAATTGTTAGATTTGTAAGTTGATATTTGTGGTGATAATTAAAAACTTAAAACTAAAGCGACGAGGGTTCCAACTACTCATGTGTTCCAAACGCGCCCAGGTCTAAGAAGAGCCCACAACAAACTCGGCCGGGTATTATTTTTAGTATCACCACTTTACAAAATCACTTAAATTTATTAGAACTATCACAAAGCTGTTTAAGCAACCTTATCATTTAAATAATTCTTTGCATTGTAATAGGATTATTCAATAAGATAAAAGATTAGTAACTATAAAATTTAAATAAGTACAAATGCATCTTTTTTTATGTAGATATATTTAAGTTTTATTTAACGCAAATTACATCTGAGTACTTAGGTATATTATTTTATTTAAATACGTACCTACTAGTATGATGTTTCACATCTTATTTGCAATATGTTACTATAGTGAAGATAATAATTATCATACACGAACAGAGGTAACGTGTGCTGAGAAAATATTAAGTTTCCCCTCAGCGAATCCTAACGTTATAATAATAATATAATTTTACATAGAAGTCGTAAAAGTTCAGCAATTTATGGATACATTATGGTTAACTGCTAAGTATTCAGTTACAAATGTAATGACTACCTTCAAATTGCTGAATACCTATTCGTATACATAATAATTATTGCCTTATCTCTTCACCCAAGGATGATTATTGTTCTTTATGTTTTGTACTTATCTACCTAGGCAAGCTTTATTTACAAAGAGAAGAGCTCAATTTCTTAAGTAAATGACCGCGGCGCCTCATACTCACATTGCAGTGCTATGTTGCCAAAACTAGTTCACTATATTCACACGAGTAGATATTCTAAATATAGCACACGAGTAGGGATATCTACTCGTGTGCTATATTTAGACAAAGCCTGGTAGTACTTAGTTACATGAAAATGTGGAACCACAACATGTCGTCTAAAGGCAAAGCTGTTCAAAAGCGGAGTTTCAAACTTAACACAAACTGAATAACAATCGGGTAGCTTTATGTTTTTGAAATCAGTTTAACTTTCAAAATAAAGGTACTGTTCGCGACAGGTCGAGATGGCAATCGGGGTATGAAACGATCTTGACAAAAGGCAACGAGGTATACTTGCACCCTGAAGACTGGCAATAGCATACTTTTTATTTCGGAAAATCGAAGAGCTACGTGGATGAAGTTGCAGCCAACAGCATAGGTACCTACTATGTTTTATATGTATCTAACAGCTAGTATTTCTAAAGACTAGTTCTGATTTTTCAAATCAAATTGTTATGTAGGGACCTAATATACATTGCAGTCTCAAATATTATATTTAAAAATATACATTGCAGAGTAAAAATTAACTGTACTTACCTGGACTGAAACCAACTCAAATAATAAAATATCTAAACTTTGTTAGTTTGAGAGTATCTTGTAGGGAGTAGGTAATCTCTGGAAATAATTAATGATCCGATTCTAAAAATTATTTCAATAATAGATAGTTCTACTCCCCGAGAGCTATTCCTAAATTATGCAAAAAATGGAAAAGCTAGTAGTGGATAATCCAGTGAAAGGTTTCACTATTCATACCTACCTACTCGTTTTCTAACAAAAGCTTACTATCATATTATTATCATTGAATTAATATTACAATAATTTCTTCTTATCCGACGACGTATGAAAATAAAAAATCCGATACATTCTAAGCGCCTCTCTTCATGGAGCTACGAAATATATAGCGATTATCATAAAGGCGGCGTTTTCGTTATTCACTGCGCCATTAGATGGCAGTAGGGGGACTGATGCCTTTACATTATAGGTAAGGTATATCGTTTTATCGTTGTCGTTTGTATGGTGAGTTTCCTAATTAAATATATTAATATCTGATATAATACTTAAGTTATATTATGTAGACCGTATGTACAAGTTCTTGTTTTGGTACTGATAAGTTTATTTTCTAGCTAGTTGTACTTAGTAGCAAAGAAAACTGGAGTATAATATTCACTGAGTAGGTAGATACCTAAGTAATACTTCCATCAAAAAACTGTGATTATTGCATTACCAATAATACCAATAACAATCCATAAGGCGCAACACTCACTTGAATCCGAGTAGAGTAACGCTGAGGCGCAGCTCGTTTCATTTTATCTTCTTTTAAACTCAGCCTATTTACTATGATATACGGTGGAAATTGTACTTAATGACGAAAATAAACCTTACTGCTACCTTACCGCTGACAGACTGACAGACGGACGGACAAACGATCGGATGGAGGCTTAGGGTATGAAACCCTAAAAACGGAGACGAAATACCTAAATCTGCCATAGAAGCCAGTAACAATTCAGTGATATTTTTATTGGCACACGCTTGCCCAAAATCACACCTGTGGAAAGTGATGACGTGAAGATGGGAAGCATTTACCTAGAAAATGCCCATTCACTCTTGTTTTAAAGATACCCGGATTGTAAAACACAGATTAGAAAGAAAACGCGTTCACGTAAGCGCCATGATAATAAAACGTGTTATTCAGTCAGTGTACGTAATAATCAGTTGGGATAGATTCCCCCGAAAACTATACGTGACCGGCAAACTTGGGAAACAAACGTTTGTATTCACTTAAGTTGTTTTTGTTAGAAACCAAATCGGGTATTGGTGTTTAAGGGTTACGAAGTTTTCCTTACCTACGTCTTACGTAGTCCTCCGGCCTCCCTATACTGACAGTCCTACACGTGCCAAGGTTATATTTTGTACTAGCTGATGCCCGCGACTTTGTCCTTAACGATAAGTAATTAAAACAATTTTTAAGTAATTAAACCCAAAAAATTAAAACAAAACAAAACCAAAAAATTCAAAAAACCCGACTGCTGACTAGTATTTATTGAGTGAAAATTATAGCCAGTGTCACTCGGGATGATGTAAGGATTCTAACGATACTTGATACATCCAAATGTATTTAAACATTTAGAAGTTATGGTAGAATAAAGAAACTTACATACATACGGACGTCCACTGCTGAACTAAAGAGCGCCACCACACCCGGTCCTCAGCCTTCCCCATCCAGCCACTTTCCGCAACCCTCTTTATATCGTCGGTCCCTTTTGCTGGACGGCCCCACATTACGCTTACTTTTTTTCTGTCTCCAATCTAGAACTTTCCAGCTCCACTGGCCATAGCTCCTACGGCAAGCATGGCCTGCCCATTGCCACTTTAACTTGCTGATGGTTTGGGCTATGTCAGTGCCCTTGGTTCTCCTCTTCGAGCTGATCGTGGGTAACATAAGCCGTTCTTCCAGACAAGTAGTGGGATAAGTCTTGGGATAGACGTGCACAAAAACAAAATTATGTTTAATCAGCAATCAGCATGTTATTCAGATGTTGTCGAAAATATTGGAATCGAAATCGTTTCACAGCATAACTACCTTGGCCAGATCATTCAACTATGTATAAACAATTTTGATGAAGAAGTCAACAGAAGAATAGGTCTGGCTAGGCTGGACTGGGCAGCTGCAGCGTTTGGAAAATTTAGTCAGGTCTTCTTATTGTCAATACCTCAGTTTTTTCCTCTGTGCCTCTGTGCCTGAGTTTCTTATAATAAAGCACTGTCTACATAAAACCTTTTTGAACTTTTCTTTCTTGCGAAAACGATTTCAAAAAGATTATATTATGTTGATTGCGACCAAAAAAATTCAATATTTTGACCAAAAAAAATTCAAAAGCATGTGTTAATTTGCAGAATTCCATTGATATTTCACATCACGTACTTCCAGTCCTGAAAGTAACTGGGTTCCACATTTAACATTTTGACGCGCAATTTGGCAGAGGCACACGTGTAGCCGCCCACTGAAATGTTGCTTTACAGATATTAAACTGGCCCCCTACGACGCCCAATTTTAGGTGTACCGCGGGAGGGGAGGTAGATCAAGTTAGAATAGATATCCCCTTAGAATATTCCGAACAAAAAGGATATTTTATAGATCGTTTATCAGATCAAACATGTATCTCAATTTGCAATCTAATCTAATAATACTATGACACTTTTAAAGTAGTGGTAGCCTAGTGGTTAAGATGTCGGGCTCCCATTTGGGGGTCCAGGGGCTCAGTCCCGGGCAGGCACTTCTAACTTTCAGTTCGGAGTAGGAGCTAAACCGAGCTAAGTTTTAAGTTTCGTAACGTTTTAAGCAATTAATTAATATCACTTTCCTTAACGGTGTAGGAAAACAGCGTGAGGAAACCTGCTTTCCTGAGAGTTCTCCACAGTGTTGGCCAAGGCAGGTATAGTCTAAGTCAAAGTCAAAGTCAAATGATTTATTCAAAATAGGTAATTAATAACTCTTTTTGATGGTCCGATGTTGGATTTCTAAGATATAGTGGTGATCATTATTACGCAAACTTAAAACTAAAGGTACGAGGCTATATTTTAGTCTGCCAATCTGAAACTTGTACTCAGTAGTTAGCTGGCGATGTGTTATTGTTAATTATGATGGTGTAGCTTTCGATAAATTCTCATCAAATACAACTTTATTAATATTTAATACATACTAACAGTACTTATCTATATAATAAATTATAGGGGTACGAGTATCAATTACTTAGATCTTTAATATTACCAATATGATATGAAGTGCGTGCTGTATTATTAAATTACGATGGATGTATCCACGCGATAAATTTTCCTATATTTTATGTTCATGATATTGTGTTCACGCCCAATTTCTTAGCGACATGTGTGATGGATGTTCTATGAATAATATTAGATTTTGATAAGTTGCAGAATTTTCTTCTGATACATATTTTAATCATTTTCTAGAAAGACAGTTTTTTTGGTACTTTTATCACTGCAGCTCCTTAAAATAAAAGATGGATTCTAATAATTCAATGGTACATCAAAATGGATTCAAAACACTTAATGTGTTAGGTATTTAAGAAGTTCTTAAAAAAACACTTCTTCTGTACAGCATCATACGTAGATACCTACCTTTCAAAGTAGGTACTTATTCTTTGCATGATTTAGCATCATATTGAGTTTCTACTGGATCACCTACTCCACAAACAGTTACTATGCAAGATATATACATCTAAGACTCATCAATCATCATACAAGTTTCCATAATGTCGTAAACTTATCAAAACATCATTTGATACATCCCCTATTCTCCCTTATTATTCTTCGTAGGTGTTTCTATTTCTTCTCGTTTTCTCGTTTCATACCTAACGATAGTATAAATTAATGAATTTAATTTAAAAAAATAGATTCAGTTTTAATTAACACGTGGGTTCATTTAAAATATAAGCAATATGAGTTACCTTACAGCGTATAACAAACACCGCTACATAATCTCGCGTTACGGAGTTGTAATGAGTCCCCGGCGTCACCGCAAATTTAATTTAATTTAATTTAAAATAACTTTATTGTTAATAGATTTACAGAGAGTAAGAATACAAGATACACTTAAAAAACAAAGGGCGACCTTATCACTAAAGTGATCTCTTCCAGGCAACCCATACTTAAGAACTTATAGAACTGTAAGACGGGGAGTCGCAATGTAGCTATAAATATAATATATATATAAATATATATAGGTATATATAAACACATACACTCTAATAGGTACATACTATAAAATATAATATAATATATACAATATACATGTATATAAATACTATATAAAATCAATATAGTATAATTAAATAAATAGCGCAAAATGTTCATCAACGTCACCCTGCAACGGCATGAACTCTATTTCAAAAAGTCTATATTTAACCAACTTTTTAACGAAAATGGCACTATCCTTTGGTAGATTATTATAGAGAAATGTACTCAGAAGTGTGGTTTTTGAATCTTCGCATCATTGCAGGAGGTTCATTCACTATGTTAGGTTGCCTGGTAGAGATCGCTAGTTAGCGATAAGGCAACCTTCTGTACCTATCTTCCTTCTGTCTGTGTTTTTATTCTTTAATGTAATCCTTCTTGTGGTTGTACAAATAAAGTGTATTTATTAAGGGGAAAGGAAGTGTCAAATCGCGAAAATGCTGTAAATTTGAAGAAAAAGATTTTCTTTCCTAAAGCATTAATAGCTATTAAATACATGTAATAAAAAACTTCAATTTGTGAAGATCATAATGACCTATATCACATTTGTTCAAATTATCCCGTTTTTTGAAGAATTGATGTTGAAAACATTGCTATGATCAACTTGTTTTGTTGTTTTTTTCCTTAACGGCTAAACGTGTTAAATTCAAACCATCACAAAACAATATGTTTAGGTTATCTTATCATTTTAAATTATTGGTTTTAAACTAAATGTTTTTCATTTCTTAAATAATCTAAAACGAACGGAAATTATTCATTTTCTTGCAGGCGCTAAATCCTGTCAGTAGCCTTTTGGCTTTCATGGCGGGCGGAGCTGCGCGCATCCATTTCTTCGTAAAATTACGCTATAAACTTATTATTTTTGAATGAAAGTTGTGTTTATATGTACTGGTAATGGTTGAATAATAAAATAGGGATTTATTTATCTCAAAATGTAGCCTGCTCACTACTCAAATTTATTTTAAAATTATCGTAGTATTACGTACTAGTTGTGAGGTTGTCATAGATTATGTTGACAGACAGTAATATTTTCTAAGTAAGTATTATACCTATGTGTCAGATCCATATTTGAATTTCATTTCATTTCATTTCAAGTGGCAATGAGCGCTCGTAATTCGAAAAGCCAATATATATTTACAAAATACGATCCCAATTCCCAAGGTACTGGAATGGCGACCTCGCACCTGAAAGCGCAGCGTTAGAAGACCCCCTCTAGGTGGACAGACGAATCAAACGAGTCACAGGGAGCCGCTCGATTCAGGCGGTGAAAGACTGTGCCATGAGGAAGACCTTATTAGAGACCTATGTCCAACAGTGGACGTCTGTCGGTTGATGATGATGATGATGATGATGATTATGCCTTTCTTCTTCTTCTTAAATTTTGAAAAAAAAAAATTTGAAAGCATCTGGCATAACCTGTTAACTTGAAGCCTTAATAATAATTATTAAGGCTATTTCAAATTAAAATGATATTTAAAACTAGATGATGCCCGCGACTTCGTCCGCGTGGATTTGGGTTTTTTAAAATCCCCTGGGAACTCTTGCGAGATAAAAAGTAGCCTAAGTAGCCTTCTCTGGAATATAAGCTGACTCTGTACTAAATTTCATCAAAATCGGTTAAACTGTTGGGCCGTGAAAAGCTAGCAGACAGACAGACAGACACACTTTCGCATTTATACTATTAGTATGGATTATAAGAAAAAGATTTATTGCCTCTCAGCCCTCTGAGAGACGTTAGGTTAAGTGAACACGAATTATGACAGTTCTGTGTTCTAGCGTAAGCTTTAGGTCTTCTGATAGCGTCAACAGTGACATTTCGGCTGCCTAAAATCCAAACCCTGTAAACGACATCAGACGAGATCGCAGGGAGATAATTTAATTTATTTTATTTTAAGACTAAGTATTTTCAGTAGATTGTCTAGTAGTTAGACTTTGTTAAATAATGCAGAAAAAACATTATTGTATGCAAAGTATTTTCCTTGCAAACATTTAACATGTACCTATAGTACGTGACAGGTCGAGATGGCAATCGGGGTGGGGACGTCACCCGCGCTATCACGCACCGGGTTAGCGTGGGGGCTGTGCGGGTGTGCGGGCCTTATACCCCGATTTCCATCTGTCATTTTCTCATCATTCATCTCGCGTACTATAGAGCTTATTGCCTTTCCTATTCTTACTTTTAATGCATTATTAAACGTCTTTACTGTTTTGATTTGGATTTTAGATCATGGGTTATGTTTTTAAAATGGTCACAGCGACTTATTAGGCTTTGAATTGGTTTTCTCATTGTATAAGGTGCACTTACTATATATAGCCTGCGACAGGTTGAGAGGGTAATCGGGATATAAGGCAAGGGGACGCGCCGTACACCCGCACGACTGCACCGGGTTAGCGCAGGAGCTGTGCGGGTATACGAGGCGTTCCCTCCCCGATTACCATTTTTTCAACCTGTCGCGTAGGTTTAGACTTTAGAGGTATCAAAATTTCTGTTTTATGGAAAACCAGAGGATGCCCGCGACTTCGTCTGCGTGGATTTAGGTTTTTAAAATCCTGTGGGAACTCTTTGATTTTCCGAGATAGAAAGTAGCCTATGTCCTTCCCCGGGATGCAAGCTATCGCTGTACCAAATTTCGTCAAAATTGGTTGAACGGATGGGCCGTGAAAGGCTAGCAGACAGACAGACAGACAGACAGACAGACGGACGGACAGACAGACACACTTTCGCATTTATAATATTAAGTAGGTATGGAGTATAGATATGGATGTGGAAGTATAGATTTTAATGCTGTTTTCCTTACAATAATGGGAGATACTATTGAAGTAAGAATTATGACATAAGATAACGATTTTTCAAAAAATGTCATTTACTGGGTTTCGATATGGGGCGGTCGGTTTAATCAGGTTCTAGGGTAAAAGACTCAAGTGAATAAACAAATCACAGGTTTTTACCATAAATAAAAACTACCAGGAATTAAACCAGCTGATACAAATTTTTATGAATAAGAGTTTTTAAGGGTTTCCGTACCATAATCGTAAAAACCAGCCAAGTGCGAATCAGACTCGCGCACTAAGGGTTCCGTACTTCAATCGTATTTTATCGACATTTTGCACGATAAATCAAAAACTACTTACTCTATCTCGTTCAAACCAATTTTCGGTGAAAGCAAACTTTCATGGTAATATCATCATATTTTTTTTTGTTTTATCATTCTAGTATTTTAGAAGTAACAGGGACACACACACACACACACACATTTTACCACTTTGGAAGTGTCGCGCAAACTATTCAGTTTGGAAAAAAATTATATTAGAAACTTCAATTTCATTTTTAAAGACCTATCCATAGATACCCCACACGTATGGGTTTGATGAAAAAAAATTATTCAGTTTCAGTTCTAAGCATGGGGAACCCCCAAAATTTACTGTTTTTTTCTAATTTTGTGTGAAAATCTTAGTGCGGTTCACAGCATACGTCTACTTACCAAGTTTCAACAGTATAGCTCCTATAGTTTCGTAAAAAAGTGGCTGTGACATACGGACGGATAGACAGACAGACATGACGAATCTATAAGGGTTCCGTTTTTTGCCATTTGGCTACGGAACCCTAAAAATGGAACCCTTATGGTTCGATTTGCTCCGTCCTTCCGTCTGTTTGTCTACCACAGTCGATTATTTCCGTAAGAGTCGGTTCCCACTTGTCGGTTGTCGGGCCCGGATTTTAATCGGATGTTCCAGTGGCAGAACATTTTATATGATGCACGCTTGACTAAAACCGATTTTGTGTTGGCGCCGACAAGAAATGTCGGGTGTTTTGCCAGCCCTCTACGTTCGGAATAAAATCGTGTCGGATTTTGCTCGCCTATGAGTAAGTATGACGCTGTTTACAAAGGTCCTAAGTGACTTATAAACTACTAGGTGATGCCTGCGACTTCGTCCGCGTAGAATTAGGTTTTTTAAAAATCAATCGTCAACTGTAGGTGTTACAATTGACGGTATACGACAAACATTTACTACTTTTGCCTCTATTCTCTCTCTCCCTCAGTCGAGTTTTTTTTGTTTTTTGATCTTTAATATATAGAAGGAAAACGTGACTAACTGACTGACTGACTGACTGATCTATCAATGCACAGCTCAAACTAATGGACGGATCGGGCTGAAATTTGGCATGCTGATAGCTATTACGACTACGACGACGATAGGTATATACCTATCGTCGTGGTAGTCGAGTAATATATATATATATTACTAATATGGATTGTATATATATTGATATTTATAATAGATATGTATATGTATGATAGTTATGTATGTATTACTGAAATAGTTAGGTACTTATTAATTAATTATATTATATTGTTTTATACTACTTCATTTTTCTGTATTGCGTGTAAGTACTATCCAACACACCTAGTTTCTCCTTTCACCAAAGGTTGCCTGGTAGATTGCTGTGAGCAATAAGGCCGCCTTTGCATACAATCTTTTTTTCGTTTTAGTTTCTTTGTCATGTTATGTAATATTTTTTGTGTGCAATAAAGTATTTCTATCTATCTACGACGTAGGCATCCGCTAAGAAAGGATTTTTTGAAAATTCAACTCCTAAGGGGGTGAAATAGGTGTTTGAAATTTATGTAGTCTACGCGGACGTAGTCGCGAACATAAGCTAGTCTTATATAAATTCTATTTGTGAAACTTGTCATCAGCTTCAATTTTCTTCTGTTCTTATCAATTTACTTTTCCAATTAGCTTTAAGTTTTCCTGTTAAATAAAAAAATATAAGTATAACAATAATTAATACCGCGCATTATTTTTGCTCTTTTTGATTATTAAATAATTTATGACTATAATATAGATACACAAAATAATAAAAAAATACTAAATGATGCCCGCGATTTCGTGGGCGTGGATTTAGGCTTTTTGAAAATCCCGTGGGAACTCTCTAATTTTACGGGTTAAAAATTAGCCTTAGCAGACAGACAGATACACTTTCGCATTTAGTAACCAACTTCCAAAAAGGAGATGGTTCTCATTTCGGCCCGTTTTTTTAAATGTATGTACACCGATTTTTTCGAGGTTTCGTATTCGTTCATTTCCTGGAGTCCTTTACCCTAGTACGTTAAAGTACTAAAAATGCGTGTTAGTAATTCGTATCAGCTGATCAAATGTCAATAAATTGCGCCAAAACCAAACGCCAAAACAAAAATTGCTAGTTTCAAGGTGAAACGGCAACTGTCATTAGCGAATCCAATTCCCTTAAGTAAAATACCTAACAAATTGCTGTCTTAAGGTAGCTCAGTTCGGTGCTTTCTCCATACAAACGTAGGAGGGAAAATACAACAATATTCGATATTGTACGCACAAAACTAAGAATTATATCGATTTATCTCGTCATTATCTAGGTTCAATGATATCTAAAACATTGAAAAAAATATTGATTTAAAAGTTACGAGCCTCAAAAGATTCCTATTTTAACACTAAATTTATGACAACTTTGGGTGTAAATAAATAAGATTAGGGATATGAAAATTCTAAAACAATTTATCATTAGACGTAGTTTATTTACTCATTAGTTGAAATAACTTTACTTTGCAAACATAAATTTAGCAGTTTTTGCTCAAAAATACTTTACCTAAACCCTTTTCGCGCGCTTGATTTCAGTGAAAATCATCGTGCCTCTCAACTTTCTCATACAATGTCAAGTGAAAAGCAAATATGTTACCCACTTGCGCTGCCAGTTTTGGTCAAGCGTCCTGCGTCACCTTAAGAGTATAATCTGCTAAAACATTTTTAATTAGTTATCTTTTTGTTTGTGTACCTACATATTTAAACACAATATGTGCCACGCAGAATTGCAATTTATTAAATAAAACTTTGATGTAAATTGCTCGTACTAAGGATAAAGGAAAGTTGCAATAATGAGTCCCCGCGTCACCGCGCCGCCGCGTCGTCGCTATGACGGCTGCGAACTCTACGACGCGACGCGACGTGGCGATCAATTCTACAACTCGTGTCGTTAACCTTGCTGTATATCTCGCGTAAGGTAAGCGGCTTATAATATTTCCATTACTTTTCAGGGTACCGTACCTCAAAAGGAAAAACCCTTATAGGATCACTTTGATGTCTGTTTGTTTGTCTGTCTGTCTGTCTGTCTGTCAAGAAACCTACAGGGTACTTCCCGTTGACCTAGAGTGATGAAATTTGGCAGGTAGGTAGGTCTTATAGCAGACATTAGGGGAAAAATCTTAAAACCGTGAGTTTGTGGTTACATCACACAAAAAAAAATGTGCTCATGAACTAATAATTAGTATTTTCAATTATCAAAGTAAGATAACTATATCAAGTGGGGTATCATATGAAAGGGCTTCACCTGTGGATTCTAAAACAGTTTTTTATTTAATTTTATGAATCATAGTTTTTGATTTATCATGCAAAATGTCGAAAAATGCGACTGAACTACGGAATCCTCGGTGCGCGAGCCTGATTCGCACTTGGCCGGTTTTTTTATTACATTTTAATGTTTATATAATGTAGAAACCTGCATGCCCGAGAATTCTCCACAATGTTCTCAGATTTGTGTGTAGTATACCAATCCGACTCAGCTAGCGTGGTGGATTATGGCCTAAATAACCCGTGCTTAGTAGTAGGCCGGCGATGGATTGATGAATATAGCACAGAATATATCACACTTCTCGTGTGATTATAGTATACCTTCAAGTGAGCACAAATATGAACTCATCATAATATTATTTTGAGACCACCGCATGCGACGCACTACACCACTGGCGGCGGGAGCAGTCGCAGGAGCACACAGTCCCTATTGTTCCAAGCCATCTCGCGGCGGGCGACTTATTTCATCGACGGACCCCGTAGATGATGGCGGGGTCCTGTAGTCCTCGTCCGACGACGAGTCTACACCTGGTGGTATTTGTGCTTTCTGTACGCTGGCATGTTTCCGAGTAATTATTAATTAATTAATTATTATTTTTATTAATATTTATTTTAATACTAGCTGCCCTGGCGAACTTCGTTCCGCCTAACAGTCGTTTTTCTCTCCGTAAGAACCATCCTCGTACTTCAAGGAATATTATAAAAATGAATTAGCGAAATCGGTTCAGCGGTCCTCGAGATTTGCGATGAGCAACACATTTAGTGATTCATTTTTATGTTATAGATTAATAAAAATAATTTATATAAAGCACGTTGCAGCTTCATTATTGTGCATGCCACAGTTACTAACAATGGGATGCTAAATGAACCTTTTGTTTCAAAATAAACGTAACTGTTACACGCAGATTGAATGGTCTAGAACCGGAGAAACCCTGGCTTGTTGTGTGGCAATTTTCTTCCAGATTTCCCACTTTTTAATACGATTTACCCAACATAATATAGGTTCTTTAATTTTTACTAAGAGATAATGAGATGATATAAAGTTAAAACATTAGGCTATCGCGGACCACGGCATACGGAACCTTCAAAATCGAAAATCACGTAATAGAGTAAGATTTGTGTAAAAAATCCTTCTCTAAATTCTATAAAGTGCGTTTCACGAATTACCTACGAATTATAAAGGTACGAAACGGTTCCATGTAAGAATATGGAGATGACAAAATGTAAATTATTAATGGAGTTTCGTAGCTAAACGTAATCAAATCCCCCATAACTCAGAAGCAAATGTACGTGACCAGAAATGGTAACCCTCGGTAAATCAGAACAATAAAATGTATACCTACCGCAATTTAAGTTACATTAGGTATGAGAATAGAATTGTAAAATTACTTAGATCAAAATGGAGCCTTTATTACATAGTTAGAAGTCCTGACTGACTGACTGCCTGACTGACTTATAATATATTATCAACGCACAGTCTAAACCGCTGGTCCTAGAAACATGAAATTTGGAGCATTGGAGGGTAAGTTCTTTGTAAGGAGTAGGTGTCCACTAAGAAAGGATTTTTCGAAATTCAACCCCTAATGGGGTTCAATGGGGGTTTGAAATTTATGTAGTCCACGTGGACGAAGTTGCGAGCATAAGCTAGTATTTACATAATAATAAGGACCAGTGGCAATAATCTAGTCACTATATTACCGCTGGTCCGATTATTCACCACATCATGGGCTGACATCCCAACCACTAGGTCCTAGTGGTTGGGATGTCAGCCTCCAAGTTGGGAGGTCTGCGATTCGAGCCCTGCAGGCACATCTGACTTTTCGGAGCTACGTGCGTTTTAAGCAATTAGCGGTGAAGTTCACCGCTTAAGCAAGCGATACTTATCATGAGGAAGCCTGGGAGCTCTTCATTACGTTCTCGAAAATGAAATGAAAATAAAATGTGTAAAGTCTATCTATATACATATATTTTAATCTGTCAAAATATAGCCTAAAACTAGTAGTTTAATAGACATTCACTGCTGGACATGTCTCTTGTAACCCGGACTTCCACACGCCACGGTTTTGCGCTGGCTGAATCCAGCGGCTCCCTGCGACTCCTTCGATGTCGTCCTCTGCCCACCTATTTGAGGCGGGTTTGCTAAACATTGCACTTTCAGGTGCGAGGTCGTCATTAACCTTGGGATTCCAACGACTATTATATGTGCTCTGCCCATTGCCACTTCAGCTACTTATAGGCTATTAGCAAGTTAGTAGTAACATACAAATAAATAAATAAATTTTCGATGTGAAAGTCGAAATAGAAAAGGTAAAAGTAAACCAAAAGATATATATTTTGCTCTAATGGAGCTCTAACGTGAAGGCGGATTAGGAAAAGAGAAATTAAAAGATAGGTAAGCTGCTTTAAAGTCTTAACTTTAACTGTTGGATGTCTAGTTTTCTAGGTGAGTGAATTTTTCTAATGGCATTGGATTTTCAATTCTGCGCATTGATAGTTTAAAATGTGTATAGTATATTTCTATTTTAACATTTTTAACTTTCACCATCGTCTTTGTCTCTCGTTTGATATCGTCTGTCCATCTATTGGGGGCCGGATCTGCCAAATCTGTGCTTTCCGGTGCAAGGTCGCCAATTTAGCACATTGGAGCCGCAACGACTGCCCACCAAGCGTGAGGTCTGCTAATGCCGCGCTTTCCGGTGTGAGATTACCATTTCAGCACCTGTCTGCAGTTTATGTCGGGAGACTTTCTTTCTATGGGCCTCCTCACCTCACAAGAAAGCTCCGATACTTTCGTACTCATAGATTTAAAAAAAAAAACGACGAAAAATAATTATAAAGTAAAATAAGGAAAATTTCTTGATGGGAAAAGTCAGTTAAAAAAAATATAAAAGTTTTCTTTAGGTAATGAAGTTATCTGCTCCGCGCAGAGGTCGCTTATAAAAACAGTAATTAAAACGGTTACGCTATAGACTAGGATTTTTATGGTAGGTTAAAAAAAATGTTTCTTTTACATGTATTTTCACTCTAAATCCAATTAACTAAATAGAATAGGTAGGTACTGACTAAGTAGTTTGAGCCTCAATAGCTCAACCGGTAAAGGTGGACTGAAAACCGAAAGGTCGACGGTTCAAACCCCGCCCGTTGCACTATTGTCGTACCTACTCATAGCACAAGCTTGACGCTTAGTTGGAGAGGTAAAGGAAATATTAGTCATTTAACATGGCTAATATTCTTAAAAAAAAAAAGTAGTAAGAAGAAGGCACACACAAGTTAAGAATTTTATTGGATCCCAAAAATCTCATTTGAAATGTTTTGTAAGATGAATAAATATTGATTAGGTATCTTATATACTTCATAGACATTTATAAAACAACATTTGTTTTTAAGTTTAAAGTCTAAAGTGGTTTTAATTTTCCGATACACTGACGTTCAGAAAAAATACCTGAAAAACAATACTTTTTACTAAATTCGTGGACTTTGAATTCTAAATATAGTCTGATATTTAGAATTCAAGGTCCAATTTTCGCCACTTCGGTAACAATAGTACTTAGTATCCCGGCTTCCTTCTCATTCTGAAAAGGCCCTTCTAATACTGGCGTTAGTTGGGGATGATGACGATGGTGAACAGTAGATATAGATATTTCAAAACTTGCAAATTGCACATTTTGCAGTTTAAATAAGTAACAATACTGACAGGATATTTCCTCTATTTCCTGACATCACTAAAACTGCGAACGTGACCTGTCCAGGGAAAACGGGATTTAAAACGTTTACACATTCGCTGTCAACTTAAACCTCCTCTGCTCCTACTCGGACGGGGCTTGTATCGTTTTATTCAAACATTAAAACCCCACGGTTTGCTAAGCTTAAGAAAATATAAGATTTTTCTAACATGTTCACTACGTTTTGTTTGTAAAAGAACTTTGTGTTAGTGCGTTTCCAAATACGTTCGTTCCAAGCCCTAAAGCTATCCATCATCATTATTGAATATCAATGAAGGAAAACATCATGAAGAAACATGCATGCCTGAGAGTTCTATATAATGTTCTCAAAGGTGTGGTGTGTGAAGTCTGCCAAGCCGCACTGGGCCAGTGAGGCAGACTAAACTCTTCTCATTTTTGAGAGGAGAATCCGGTCCATTACTGAGCACGGGTGCTCAGTAATGGGCCGGCGATGGGTTGGTCACGATGATGATGACGATGATGACGATGGTGATGATATTGTCGAGCAAAATATCAGTAATGTGATCATAGTATTACGCTTATAATAGCATCCGCATATATCTGAACACGATGTTGAAATTCGTGATAGAAATCCATATGAAGCTATTACGGAAATCCCGGAGAATGGAACCAGGTTAATGAAACGTCTGTCAAAGCAGTGGAGGGCAAATTTTAATTGAAAATTGCTTTTTGAACATTTCACACCTCCCGTTAGTTGGACATTCAGTTCTGAGAACCGGCTTTTATTAGAAAATGAACTGTGTAGGTATATTAAGTTCATATGAAAATTATGTTTGAGCGAGCTTTCATAGAGATAGAGCCAGGGATCCACGTTGTGTGACTGAACGTTAAGAACTTTTGAGTTTGAATTTCGAGTAACTAGGTATACCTACCTAAACCAGCGTAGGTACGCTTAATAGTTTTCAGGGTTCCGTATACGCGAGGGGTGCCAACGCGACCCTATTACTAAGCCTCCGCTGTCCGTACATCCTTCCGTCCGACTGTCACGGGCTGTATATCTCGAGAACCTCCACCTCCCAGGGCCCCAAGAACCTCATGGCCATGGGAGGTGGAGGGGCCCCACCAAGTTCTCGGTTATAAGGGCTGAATCGCGGGAGCTCCGTTCGGTACTTATTGCTCTTGGCGTTTTCCCGGGGCGCCTTTCGACTCCCTACAAATAATTTTTTTATCGGAGTTATTCACTTCCTTTAAAGGTGAAGGAAAACATCTTGAGGAAAACTGCATGCCTGATAGTTCTCCATAATGTTCTCAAAGTTGTATGAAGTCTGCCAATCCGCACTTGGCCAGCGTGGTGGACTATGGCACAGTTTTACGATCTATACGTAAAACGGTTACTGGCCAACCCTCTTTCATTCTGAGAGGAGATCCGTGCTCAGCAGTGAGCCGGTGATGGATTGATGATATGATAATGATGATGATGATGATGATGATGATGATGATGATGATGATGGTGATGAAACCGTTTTCAGCTGCAGCGAGACCATTGCTGCAAGACTCCTGGCAGTATTTTTGCCGCAATGTTGCGGTCCGTCTTAATAGAACCTAAGGAGCTTACGTAACATTTACTGTTTCTTTACCTCCTGCGCGTCCGCGATAACTCTATTAGCCAGTCTTTCACTAGTTTCCTTCTACGATTTCTGGGTCGGGGCTTTTCATCGGGGAAAATATTAATTTCCTGTAAGATTTTTTTGGATTTTGTTTCGCTAGATGTGGTTTGCTTTTTACCCAAGCTAGTTTCTTGAAATTCAATCTTAGTTATCTTTAGGAAATTGTATTAAGCTCATAAAAATAAATGATAATTTGCCTATTTTGCGCAAGATTCTTACTCATTATTAGTTTGAGATCCTATAAGTTCGTAATTTATTTGTGTCACTTCAAGGATAAGCAATAGCGTACCTAATTACCTTTACTTACCTGTAATTTTAAATTCATAAAAAATCGCGTTTCTTTCTTTGAAAACTCACTAAACGATTACGCAGGGCTACGCTAAAAATCATCATACAAACTAACACAGTAATTTATACCAGAATACCAGCATAAAATAATCGGAATATCTACCTAATCTAAATAAAGAAAAAAGTGACTGACTGAGCGACTGATCTATCAACGCACAGTTCAAACTTGTGGATGGATCGAGCTGAAAGGCTGCTAAAAAAGGATTTTTCAAAATTCAACCCTGTAAGGGTTACCTTCTTATGGGCTTTTATAATAGAGGTTTGAGTGTAGTCCCCGCGGACGAAGTCGCGGTATAAGCTAGTACCTATTATAATTATACAGACACCAAGGTGATTTCATTGTTGTTACGCTTTCTACTTTGAATACCCAGAAGAACCCAGTAAAAATGTATTGAATAAAATTTTGATAAGGGGACGTCTTATTTGAAAATAGAACAATACTAACGTGCTAAAACGTATAAAGGTATGTCCATATTGCACTCTAAATGCGATCGCTCCGTGCCTGCGATCCGGTGCTGCATGCATATTTAATATATGTCAGGTGCACTCGTGCATACCAAATGCGGGAGTTGCATGAGCTAGTCTACACGCTAGACTAGCTCGCTTGTCTAAGCTAACTTTTAATTTGTACTCTAGTTTGAGACCCGTGGGGCTTATTTTATTCGAAGTGAAATAAAAAAACGAAGGTGTAATTTTTTTACTGCAAGTAACTGCTGTTCTTGTGACTGGTGTAAATTGACCGCGGCAGAAACTTAGGTATACCGGCAGAAGTCATTAGTCATTAATGATACAACCAGCTACGATTTACTTTTCAAAGCTGGCAATATTGAAAAGACAAGAATAGATCTAGTATTAGTAGGTACTTCCTATTTCCATGATCTATCTGGGCGGGATGTATTTTTATCGGACCGAAAAAACGTGTACGGCACTTGAACGTCTATTGACCTCGAACGCCGTCACCTGTGTTTATGTGTTTAAAGGGTGTGCGTGTGTCAATTTGCGTGGACGTGGGATCTATAGAGCTAACACTATTAGGGTTATTGACCCGGGGTTTATCGTCCGATGGGAAATAGACTTTAATTGTAAGTTGTAGGGAATCAAAACAAAAGAGGGCACCCCTTTTGTTTATATAGCTTGATTGTTTTTGTTTTTGAAGCTAGTGATTGATGTTTATATTTCCATTGGGACTGTCTGGTGATTGGATTTTCTCTGCGTTAAACGGAATTTTTTACAGTAAGAAGTACCCCCCCTTTCTCATTCTGCGAGGAGATAGGTTGATCACCATGATTATGATAAGTAACATCTACAATTTTGGATTACTTAGCAGATGATGTGATTAAATTAACCCATCACGAATTACGCTTTTTTAACAATTTCAGGAAAAACAAAGGAAAACATGAAATTAATCCTCTTCGTCATGATCTATGAGCATAACCCGTGATCTGTAGTGAGCCGGGACAGCACGGGCTTCCTCTCAGAATGAGAAAAATGAAATCCGGTACTCAATTTGGGAGATATTTTTTTTGGTTACAATTTGATGTTCAGTGTCACACTAATTTTGACAACTGTACAGTTGACACAATACAGACAAATACAGACAACAATAAAACACGATTTTTGTTCCGAGTATCCGTTTCATACATTTAATTCAATCACTACCTCACTACCCATATTATAAATGGGAAAGTGTGTAGTGTGTGAAAAATTGTTTGCTAGTTTACGTGTTTGTCCTACAAACAACAGATCGACGTGATTTCTGCATGGATATCTATAGCTGAAGACCTGAAGAGTGACATAGGGTACTTTTATCCCGGAAAATCAAAGAATTCCCACGGAATTTTCAAAAACCTAAATCCACACGGATTGACACACACACGTGTGTCAGCTAGTGGTTAAATAAAATAAAACATATTAGTTGTAGATGGGTGGTTTAAGTGGACTGCAAGTGTTCCAGCATTTCAAATCCCGGTTTCCCTGGGGAAGGTCACGTCGACACTTTTAGCGATGTCCAGGGAACATTATTATAGGATTCACTGCCGCCGTGTGATACAATTAGTGTGTAAAATATCCTCATAAAATTTATTTATTCATGGTACGATATATGCACACTTTTCGCTTTTGTAAAATAAATTGTCAGTGTAAAATTTTTAGGTCTTTATTATGAGGACAGTTTTACACTTTTGGGCTAAAAAGTAAAGTGGCAACGGATTTGGTCAATATTATACTTTAGTTTTCTTTGCTTAAAAGGTAAACAGTAAATACATAGTAGCCTTCGCTGAAATTCGTAAGAGGCACTCTACACACGGTCCATATGACCTTTCTACCGTGAACTGATAATGAAATCATAATACACGTAAAAAACTTAACTCCAAAAGGTCAAAGCGCCAGACAAATTGCGTCGCTTACACGTTTCTATGATTACTGCAATTTGTTTATCTTCAAGTTGACTGCTTTTACGCCACTATGCGGAAAAGATGCGGATCCCTGGTGCGCAGATTGCGTTGCAGTTCTAACAGCATCCTGAGAATGATTGGTTAGATTGCAGGTATGAAAGTCATTGCTGTGCTATTTCTAATGGAATGGTGCAGCGATGACTCGCATCTTAAATTAATGTTAATTTAAATTGAATTAGATTAAGTAGGTAAGATATAGTTTGAGTAGGTACTACTAACAATATTGAGTCTATTAACAAAAGTTGTTAGTTTTAATTATAACAATTACGTGCCGAGAGATTTATGATATTTTTTATTTAATCCTGTACAATGTACATACATTATATTTTATATGTTGGAAATCGAACTTGGGCATGAAACAAAGAAAATATTCGCAATGATTTGCCAGAGGTGTCCTCAGAAAATTTCATGAAATAAATGTAATTTTTTTTTAATGACACCGTAATATAATTAATATTCCTTTCAAACTTTTACAATCGAAAAACATTTAAAACAATATGCGGTGTACACGCAAGGGACCAAACGAATCCGCGTCAGACTTCAATTGTTTTGGGTAACACAATTAATGCAGACATTGTAATTTCATCATAAGTCCCACAGTCCAACGAAAGGTGATTACGAACAAAAGCAATAATAAAAGAGGACCGGCGTCGCGCGTTGGAGTCCTTTTATGCGAAAACGACGGCCGTAGTTAGGTACGTTTCAGTCCACCAGATGGCAGCTGTGAAGCGTCTGGTCCAGTGTTAACTGCCTTATGAAGTTGTTAGATCGTAATTTTTCAGTAAAATAATTCTAACAAGATATTCGACGCGAATGAACGCCATTGGGCAGATTTTGTACGCCCAGATTAAATCCAACGAAATTTATGAGGTATAATGCCAGATTTAGAATATGTAGACGAAGATAAGGACACAAATACCTACCGAGATTGGATAATATATTCTCTACCCATATCTACATATAAAAGGATAAACTGTCGCCTGACTGACGTATCAAGATGTAGGTACTAGAGATATTGTAAGTTTTCTTTGCAACGTAGACCCCCATTAGGAAAGGATTTTTATGAATTCCACGGAACTCGGAAGCGAAGCTGGGTCGAGTCAACTAGCAGTTAAAGCCTGACCAGAAAAATAGAACACCTCGCCATATTGCGGAAAACCCGTAGAACTAATTTATACAAGACCATAGAAGATTATTGACCATAGAAAATATACTAGTGGCGCCCCTAGAGCAAGATTTTTATATTCTTGGTCAGGCTATGTATTATTATAAAGTTTGAAATAAAGGACTCTACGGGAAAATTTATATGATTTATTCTCTTCTCGCTTCAATAAATTTACTAAAATTTCAATTTTCATTTAGGTGCCTAATACGCTCTGCTTTCGCGGTAATAGAAGCAATAAAGGAAGTTGGAGCTTGCCAAAACGTGGTAGGAGAGCACTTATAAACGATAAAAAACGCAATCAAAATCGGAATACTTTATATTTAGGGCTTGCGGAGTAGTCGTTTCTCACCTTTACGAGGGTAAAGTCGTTTTTAAACGAGTTAGTGAGCACGCAATCTCGGCCGAGTGGTGGATTTATTTATGTGCTGGAAACACGATTATTCTTTAAATTTAAGACGTTGGTCGTAATTCACAGGGATGTTTTACCTCAGTGGTTACTTACAGCTATAAAAACTTTTACGCGCGCGTAAGTTCTCTTTAGGATAGCCACTAATCTTTGAAACTTTGTCTATCTTTAAAACTTTGTCGGAGATATGAAAATATTACAAAATGTAGAGAGTAAGGGGATCACCCAAAATAAACCACTAAGTACTTAGTAAATAATAATTGACGTAGGTAGATTGTATTTCTACAGTATGTCTACTATTAAATTTTGTGTTAACACATTAAGGCCATTAAATTGATTTTATTGAGATATTTTTGCGTCAGTAAAAACTTTCAGCTGTGAAATGAAAAAAAAGTGTAAGTAATATCATGTCATTCAGTTAACAATGGGGCTGGCGTGTCCGTGTTGGAAAAAAGGACCGGGAAATTTTATAATATAAAAAAGTGTATAAGTATATGGGATATAAGAATATTCTTAAGACTTTTTAGGGTTCCGTACCTGAAAAGGAAAATGGAACCCTTATATGATCACTTTGTTGTCTGTCTGTCTGTCGAAAAAATACGACTGTACTAAGGAACCCTCGGTGCGCGAGCCTGACTCGCACTTGGCCGGTTTTTTATATTATAGAATTGGTTGCCAAAATTCCTTCAAGGAGAAATTTAAATGTCCATACTTGATTTTGCGTTTGTCTCAGTTTAAGAATTAAGAAAGGATAAAGGCGCTTACTTATATTACTATTAGGTATGTCAGCAGAAGTATTTCATAGTTAGTAAACTTAAGTGGAAACGTATTTATAGTCCGTAGTTGCATAATTTAATTTAAAAAATAAAATGTGATTTTCGCTTTGTATTATCCGACAGGTGAAGTTCATAACCGCCAAATGCCAGCTGCATCTCATTGGCATTCTCAAATGTTGCTGGCTAAATTAGAACTGTTTGATATTAAATTTCTGTAAAACAATTTCACAGCTACCAACTTTCAAGGCACGACTGTGTTTCAATTTATTTCGTTACGGTTAATTTTATTCAGCTAAAGTTTTAAGGACCAAATATTTGTCAAAATCATTTCAAACTTTGTTGTTTACGCTATCCACTGGCCCTGTCTTTGATTTAATTAAACCCTAGAGTTCTAGCTTTGTGTTAATTGTTATGTTAATATAAGTTTTCTAATTAACAGGCTACTTTAATACGAACGTTTTATCTAATTGAAATTTTATCTGAAACTTACGTTGATATGTTGCAATCAATCAGTGATGTTCGCGACTTCTAGGTATTGTTTGATTTTTCGGTACAATATTCCTTTCTTTTTCTAAATCTTCCTTAAAATTTTCCTTTGTCTATCCCTAGAATACTAATCAGATCCAATTCCGACAAAATTTGACATTTTTTAGAAATTGGATAAGTATTTTAAACATGAAAAGGTAAAAAATAGACAGAGCTACGCATTTATTATTATAATACGAGTAGGTATGTAATAATTATAATTATTGTAATATGGATACAAATAGCATTAACTAATGTCTAAATAACTTAAAATATTTATTTTATGAAAAAAAAGATCACGTAGATTCATGTCCCGCACCTACGTTAGACGTAGGTAGCTACACATAACTAACTTTTTTATTTGTCAACCTGAACACTGGAACATTTAATCAACATTCCTTGAAAGAAACAAAGACTACCGTTATTACACGAAAGTTACGCAGCAAAAAGAAACGTAGATAATTGCTCCGGTTGTTAGGAGAGTTTAAAAAAACTAATATTAATTCCGGGCACGAAGCGTCGGGGAGACTGAGGCGTGAAATTCAATAAACGTGCACGAGAAGGGGACGAGGATACTTGTTGAGTATTCTATCCTACTACATTATAATGTGATATTTTTACATTCTTACTCATTCCAGTTTTATAATAATTACTAGTGTATGCCCGCGACTTAATGCGCGTGGATCAGATTTTTACCTCCTTAGGAGTGGCATTTTCAAAAATCCTTTCTTAGCGGAATGATAGCTATCAGCTTCCCTGGGCCGATTTGTCTAGTAGTTTGAGCTGTGCGTTGATAGATCAGTCACTAGTCAGTCACCTTTTCCTTTTATATTTTTAGACTCGCTGACTCGATTTTTGAAAATCGGTATGGGGATGGAATTTGCAAAAATTTTGAAATAAAATACTACTTGATTTTTACCCGAAATCCCCAGTACCAATTTTAACAGATATAACTTGAAAAATTAAGGACTTTGTTCATTTTCTTTAATTTAGACTAAATCAAGACTAAATTGTTTAAAACATTTATTTTATTTTATATTTTAAAAAAATCTATTCTTGAAACAAGAATATGTTATTAAATATTAAGAAAAAGAATTTAAATTATTGTAATTGACGTATAATGTGTATTTATGAATAAATGACTATGACTATGACTATGACTATTTATTTTAGACTAAAGCCTTTAAGCCTCCTCTATGTGGACAGACGACATCAAACGTGTCGCACGGAGCCACTGGATTCAGATTTCAGGCGCCGCAAGTCCGTGGCGTGTAGTAGTCCTTACAAGAGACCTATGTCCCGCAGTGGACGTCTATCAGTTGATAACAATAATGATGAAACGACCAGTAAAATTGTTGCAAATTACAGAAGCTATATAGCAAGGAAAGTGCTGCCTCTATCTACGAGGCAAATACTCAGCCTCTGTGCAAACAAAGACCGCGTTGAATGACGTTGAGATAACAGGCTGCGTTAAGGTTTTATTTGGATGCCAGCACTCGCGCCAACAGGCTTTTACTTCTATATTTATGTATCTGTGAACCTACCTACTATCAATTCCTTCACTGAAGAAATTAATGCGTGAACATTGCATGAATGCACATTTTGTCGGACAATCTACTTTGCAACTAGGTACTTATTTGAGATTGGCGAAGTGCATTGCGGTGATTTGGCACTTGGAAAAGCCGTAAATAAAGAAAAGAAGAAGAAGAAGAATTGATACGCAATATTCAGAATCTATTCAATTTTCTTTAAAATATATTTCTCAAAGAGTAAACTGCTCAATGGTCTGGAAACATTTGAAATAACTTAGCCCGAAACCTTTGTTATATCATCAGGATAAATACAAGATAAGTATACAAATCCAGCTAAGTGTAAGCTGTGACAGCCCAGTGGTTAGGACGTCCACTTTTTAATCGGAGGTCAAAGGTTCGATCCCGGGAACGCACCTCTAACTTTTTGAAGTTATGTGCATTTTAAGTAATTAAATATCACTTGCTTTAACGGTAAAGGACATCGTGAGGAAACCTGCATGCCTGAGAATTCTTCATAATTTTCTCAAAGGTGTGTGAAGTCTACCAATCCGCACTTGGCCAGCGTGGTAGTCTATGGCCAAACCCTTCTCACTCTGAGAGGAAACCCGTGCTCTGCAGTGAGCCGGCGATGGGTTGTTCATGATGATGATGATGAAGTATATATAAGTAAATCCCATGAGTAAATCATACAAAATATCCTAAGAACCATTGAAAAGTTGTCTGATTCTAATACCCACTGCTTTTAAAAGTTTAAACCTCTGGACGAAAGTGGATTTACATTTAAAATTCCCTTAAAAAGTTCTACGGAAATTATGAATGCACTAATATTCTTTTTAAATAGAGAACAAAGATCTGTAAATTCTACTTTTATGCTTTATAGGAAGTTTTAACGACGTTCGGAAGGATTGAAGTTCTTTGTTAGGTCGTCGGCCATTTTTAATTACGTACGCCGCCATTGTTAATTCCCCCGACATCCTCGATAGTCGATCAACGTTACAAGTATCATCGAAGCACTGTGGCAGTGTTAGTGTGATTATTAAAGCAGCGCTCTAATAAAATGCTGTTCGACGTGTAGATATATTTTGTGTGATTAAACATTAGATTTTAATCGAGTTATCCTGATTTCTGATTAATCAAACATTTGACCTACGATAGCCTGTGATTGTTACTATAATTGCTTCAGTATCCTAATTATTTTATGATTTTATGGTTTTCCGGTATAAAATGTATCGATTTCGAATCGAAAACGGATGGGCCGTAAAAAGGTGGTAAGACAGACAGACTTTCGCATTTAATTTTATGGATTAAAATGCTTTACTTACATAATATTTCCAAAACAAGCTCATGTATTAAGTATTTGGATGCCTCATATACCTAGCTATGAATGATTTATCCTTATTCCATTTATATAGATAGTAGGCAATGTACACATGTTATCCTATATCCTCGCTCTTCAACAAAAACAAAGCACGTGAAAACACGTGCATGTCTAGAAAGATATTTTAGACCTAAGCCACCACAAGTGGAGTCGAGCTACCCTCGCGTTACAACTCAACCTCTTATGTAACGGGGTGTACCTATTGTTGCCATGTGACATTGATACTATATTTCTTGTTTCAGCCATATAAGCCAAGCGCACATAATACCAACCGTGGAGAAATTTTACTGTTGATCAAGGAGTCAGGAAGGCTGGCCACAGACAAGGCTGGCCTAGTGAGACAACGCTAAGTTTACACTTTAAACCAACGAACTCTAACAAAAAATTCAAGTACTAAAAATAAATTTATAGGTAGTCTAATGGCATACAACATCACGTCGGCGGTTTTAAATCCAGACCGTAATTTTTTATTGCGGTGCCAAGTGTAATTTGCGAAAATTGACCTATTCATAGTTACGACTTTAAAGTAATCAAAAAATAATAATTTGAATTTTAAACTCGATGATACTATGTATGTTATTTCGGTACTATATGCTCAGACAGAATATTATTCCACCATGTATAGGGTGGACATTATACCAGCAGATCTGTATACACATAGAAGATAAAAGTATCGAACAAAAATAAGCATTGGAGTAGTTATAAGACGTACAATTGCTTCGAAACGATTTTGGTTTAAAAATAATTGCGCGAACGCCACTGTGCACTGATTGGTTCATGAAAGAGGGTTTTAAATTCAATGTTGTGAGTTGACGATGCTACTTTCGACTGCAATTGCGACTGTCTGACCAATTGCCTACTCTCTGACTAACAGACTCTTTTTAACTAAATAGGCATGCGCTTGACTACTATCACATCGAAGTACAGTACGCGGCAGAAAATAATGTAGGTACATCGGCCTTTAAAATGACATTTCGGCTTTGTAGAGCGTTGTTTCTGTCAATCATACCACCATATGTGACGTTTTGTCGGTCTCAACGACAAAGACAATGCTCTACAAAATCGCTACTTCTTTCTAAAGGTCGATGTACATTATTTTCTGCCGCGTACTGTAAAGTGATGATGCAGTCTAAGGTGGAGCACGCTTGACTAGACGGTGCCCATTCATTCCTATTTTCACTGCGACTGTCAGACCATTTGACTATACAACTGTTTGATTGACAGATTGCGACTGCCTGACCGACTACCTAGCCAACTGACTGCGACAACCTGACCGACAGATTGCGACTATCTGACCGATTACCAGATGCTCGATTACGGTAGAATGACACCTACAATGTCACGATCGCAATCACCTCTGAATGGTTAACGCTCGCTCACTATTGGCTCCAATACATTGTTGCAACAAGAATTGCACAAATTCAGCCAATCACAATAATTGAGATTGTAGTAATGATTGATGTAAGTTTTACGAAATCGAACTACTGAGACCTCATCGACCTACAGTTTCGAGCAGTGAATCATTGAGATTTTGATAGAATTTTGCGACTCAGTCAGATACGGTTACTTTAAGGGTTATATGATCGATGCTTAGTATAGCGTTCACCGTTTGATAAGCCTATGAAAGTGGTAATTATCTTTGACGTTGCAATTCTGCTACGTAGCAATTTCCTCCCAAGAGGTTCCATTGAAGAGCTTTAAAAATTTGAAGCACCTAAATTATCCTCAGGGTGATTAGCAATGGAGATCCATAAGCCTTAAGGGTTGACTTACCACACGTTGCGGTTTACAACGAGACACTCCCAAAACTGTAGCAGTCAACCCCACCTGAATAGGGTCTTGGTCTGTAGTAATAAAATGATGTGATGCTTTATATAGTAATAGTTTATGGGGTTAGAATTCATTATCAGAGGATATTTTAATTTTCTTTTTTTTACCTAATTCATTATTAATGTCACGCTGTAAGGAAGGCGATTAATAACGTCACAAGGCGTAAACGACAAGCATTTCAATTTTTTAAACATAATATTTTTTTCCCGCAGCATCTAGCTCTATTTTTTCCATTTTTATCAATGGAAATTATGGTAACGCTACTTGTAGGGCGTACCGTGCTTTATCAACACAATCAGCACGTTGCAGGATCCTTGTAGTATCTCGTTTTAATATCTAACTCTAGGGTCAATTAGAGGTTTATTATAATAAAGGCAATTAGCACGACTCAAGGGTATTTTGGGGGAGCAAAATGATTAATAGGCAAAATGTAGATAACGCAAATTTTCCTAAAAGCTTATGTTGCTGGCATTTTAAGGATTGTCACAAAGTTCTCTGATTGATGGTTGGTTTTTAGTAAATAGATATTGAGAGAGAGTATAATTATGATAATATCCAGGATTATAATGTCCGGAAAGGACGCAGTTTTGTATTTTTCGCCCTCATATTGTCATTAGAGAGGTATTGGCCTACTGGTTAAGACATCGTTATTCTATTTGGGTTCGATCCCGGGCACCTCTATAACTTTGCGGAGTTATGTGCGTTTTAAGAATTAACAGTCGGGTTGTTATTCTGATTAACAGTAACACTTGCTTGAACGGTGAAGGAAAACATCGTGAGGAAACCTGCCTAAGAGTTCTCCGTAATGTTCTCAAAGATGTGTGGAGTCTGCCAGCTCACACTAGGCCAGCGTGGCGATCTATGGCCTAAGCCCAAGAGGCCTCATTCTGAAAGGAGACCCGTGTTCGGCAGTAGGTAGGCCAGTGATGACTTGATCGTGATAATGATAATAAGGATAGTCATTTTCAAATTATTATTAGCCTTAGTCCATACATACATTAGGCATGTAATTGTATAAAATAACGTTATAAGGCTCTGACAGACGGACAGAGAGTTAGGTGCAGACAAATTTCAAAATCACGTAAGTAGTGAAGACCGCGTTTCTCTCAGTCAAAAATTACACGTAGGCATGTTTGAAAAACTAATCTGCAAAGGATATGTTTTTCACATGTTTTCTTTTATACCCACAGAAAAGGGAGAAAAATTTTCTTCCTAGGTACGTAAGGATATGAGTGCGGCATGGATAAAAGGCCTGAACAAAGTCCTATTTCTTACCAAGTGCAGTGGGATGGAAAATAAAAATAGTTCCAATGTCACTTGCAAACAAAGCAAGCTCCCCTCTCATAAGAGCTAGAGTGTTCCTAGTACACAACCCCCCCTCTCAACAAAACATCCTTCTAGACACGCACTGTGTATAAGTCGGTAGGTATATTATATGCTGATTTTGTTTTACTTCTAATGAGGTCGTGACAATACATAAATGATCTGAAACTCAAATTCAAAAAACTTTATTTCACGTAGGAGGGGACGTGACAGGTCAAGATGACAATTGGGGAGGGAACGCCCTGCACACCCGCGCACCCGGTGCGGGCGAGCGCGGTTGACGTGCGGGTGTGTGAGCGTCCCCCCGCCTCATACCCCGATTGCCATTTCGATCTGTCGCGGACTATAGGGCAACTTATGCCGCTTTTGCTGGTTAGAAAGCAGGTTCTATTTAGAACGCGGCAAGAAAGCAAAAAAGCAAAATGTTACAAAAAACCAGTCAAGGGCGAGTCGGATTTCGTACCAAGGTTCCGTAACTTGAAAGGATAATAATACTACGTGCAATTAATTTGTTGCGTAATAATAATAAGGAGGGAAAAGGTCAAGTGTCATCGATTTTCTTAAATAACTTTAAAAACCTACTAAGCTCACTTCATATAGCATTTCTTTGGGGCTAGTACTATAGTAGTAACTACGAATATAAAAGTACTTAACTAATTAATATTATTGACCTTATAGCAATCTTTTAGTTCGAAAAAAAATGTAATTAAAGGTGCGGAAAATTTTCTAATTATTACTTTGTTACATTTCTAATTTGTCGCAGTACCCATTAAGTGTAAATGATGCTTGTACCGTTGATCAACTATCGACTTTAACGGATGCCTACAATGGCTGTGCACGTAATTAAAAATGGCCGCCGATCTAACAAAGGACCTCGATCCTACAGGACATTTTATAGTTAATGCTCCGTTTAACGCTCAGATATTCAATTAGAGTTTTACGACTGTTACTAATAATAAATTAAGAAAGCAACTTCATTTATGTCATCATGATCTACCCATCGCCAGCTCACTACACACCGGTGTCCTCTCAGAGTGAGAAGGGGTTTGGCTATAGTCTACCACGCTGGCCATGTGCGGATTGGTAGACGTCACACCACACACCTTTGAGAACATTATAGATAACTCTCAGGCATGTAGGTGTCGTCACGATGTTTTCCTTCACCGCTAAAGCAAGTGATATTTCATTAGTTAAAACGTACATAACTCCGAAAAGTAAGAAGTGCGTGCCCGGGATCTAGCCCCCGACCTCCGATTAGAAGGCGGACGTCAAAATCCGAAAAACGTGAATTTGTGGTTACATCACCAAAAAAGTTAAAATGTGTTCATGAACTAATAATTAGTATTTTCAATTTTCAAAGTAAGATTACTATACCAAGTGGGGTATCATCAGTGGCGTGTGTTATATTACGACAAAATTGGATACATAATTATTATGCTAAAATTCATCTAATCATAAACTTGGGAGTCTGAAGTAAATGTTTGTTGTGATGTTTAAAACAGAATCGTTATTCCGTTTCCGGATACAATGTCAATGTTCCTAGTTTCTTGCTGTCATCATACAATACAATAGTGTAAAACTATTATTGTTTATTCTTGTTTAATTTGGTATCTAGGAATATGAAAATATGAAAAATAATATTATATAAATTATCAATACATGTCACTAATTATTCATTGTAAATTAAATATTGTCAATATACTAAGAGTGACATTATATTAAGCTATTGTCAACATACAGTTGGCAATAGCTATTATGTGAAATAATAATGTTGTGTAAACTGACAATTTAAGTCGCTTATTATTATTGTAAATTATTAATATGTAGACCATCAATGTCACTGATTTTATTATTGTAAATTGGGCGTGTCAACATACCTTTTGTCAACAAACCTAAAATAAATAATGATTAATATTAAGATCATGTGATAGTCGATATCCGCCTTGTTTGCGATGGCAGTGTTATAAAAGTACCCTACCTCGACAGAGAAGGGACAGTCTTGTATCGACAGCCCAGAGCAAACACAGCGGACCTTACTGAAGTTAAGTATTCTTATATTTTATTATAATGTAATGTAATCATTTGCCTTTTATAGGTTACCTGTTGTAACTGTGTACCAAATATGTACCTACTACTTTACTCAACGTTCTAATGTTTTAAAAGATGTGTGTTATGGAGTTTCTTTGCCCTTTCTTCTCCATGACTAAACACCTTAGCGAAACGGGTGGTAGATTCATTTTAATATAAATAGATCAATGCTGAACAATACAATTCAATTATTATTCGACTTGGTTGGTTTTACTTCTGTATTTATCACCTACCCTCTTGTGCTATTTATTTTATACATTGAGATAAAAGTAAACACTAGGTTGTTAGCTTCTGATTATTATAGAAGCCTGTTTAGATGATTAGGATTCTTACTTTGAAATAATACAGCAGATGCTTTGCTTGATTTTTAATTACTTAGTATTTGGCCTTACCTGACAAATAATTAAATGATAACTTTCATTAGTAATCATTGGATTTAATTTATCATCACTATTAAAGCCCACTGTCTTAACTTCTCTTCTCTTTTTATAATCTCACACGTGCAGGTCATAGAGGCATAATTATGCACTTCTTAGCCCAGTTGTGAAGCTCAATGCATATATTTCACTATTACCAGCCAGTAAACAGGCTTCTTCTTAACTAGTGCCCACCTTGGCTTCAAACCCTGTGCACGCTACTGGGTATCATAATTATGAAAGGGCTTTACCTTTAGATTCTGAAACAGATATTAGGTATATTTACGCATAATAGTCAAAATGTCGAAAAAATAAGTCTGTAGTACGGAGCCCTCAGTGCGCGAGTCTGACTCGCACTTGGTCGGTTTTTGACTATCGAAACTATCGGTACAGCCAACAATGGAAACTGCGTGTAATTAAAACTGACTGTCAGCCGAACAAAGAACTTTGATCCTACCGAACATCGCTAAAAATTTCTATTAAGCTGTGTAACGGTTTTTGTATCAATGCTTGTATATTTACGAGCGATATATTTTAATAGCGAGAGAGTGAGCCGAGATAATTCTAAAGCGTAGATCCAATATTTTACCAGAATTTCATTTTGTTATAAGTAGTTTCTCAAATACATCTGTTTTTTCGTGCGACTTAATATAATTGCGATAATTGTTTTGTTGCTTTCTTAGTGAGTATTTATTATAATAGTAGATTATATTATTATTCGTCCACCAGAATGCTAAATATGTTTAAATCAAGAATAATCAAGATCGGTCGATTGAGATGAATAGATTAGTGACTGATATGTACATGGACGTGGATAACATAGTTTTACATAGATCAATAAACTTAAGTCAGTTTAAGTTTCGCTTCAATAATAATTACCGTACAGTCCTAATACGCAAGTCGGTATATCAGTGCTATATTCCTGTGTGCAGGGTACCGTGTGACCGCAATCATAAGATCCTTGCACGTAGCTCATAAAGAGCTTTTACTGCAGCCGTTATTTGCGACTCGAATGAGGAACGTGCTGTCGAGTTTACTATTCATTTTCCCCTTTATTTTACCCTTAAACTCGCATATAAAGGTAAACTGTATTGTTACAAAATTTAAGACTTAGTGTTGATGCATTTTGGTGATGTAAATACTAGCTCAAAGGTTTAAGAGTAGTGTGAACATCTGAATGATTATATTATAGGTTTGTTGAGCCCACTTGCTCCTCCGGCCTTTACGCTTACATGCAGGTTAGCTTATTCAGATATTTTTTAGAATTTCCATCATCTTCATGATCATTGATCAACCCATCACCGGCCCACTACTGAGCAGCAGTGGGCCGGTATCCTCTCATAATGAGAAGGGTCCACCACCCACAGTCAGTCACGCCCGCCTAGTGCGAATCAACAGCTTTAACACATCTTTGAAACATTATGAAGAACTCTCAGGCGTGCAAGTTCCCTCATGATGTTTTGCTTCAACGTCAAAGCAAGTGATATTTAATTTCTTAAAACGCATGCGAGTTCGTAAATTTAGAGCTGCCTGCCCAGTATAGGAAGCCTACGTTTTAACCACAAGCTTAATTTAATTTTTTAAATAACTATAAAATTTAAGCCTTTAATAAATATAAAACGTTTTTAGGCTTTTTAATAAGTGTAAAACTAAATTTAAGAAAAATATATTAGTAGTATATTGAATTGTGGGAAAAAATGAATCGACAAAAAGTCTTTCACGTCAGAAATTCCAACTTTGAATATATAATTATTTTAATCATCTTATGAAACAAAATGCTTAAAATTCGCTCTGTAGAAAAAAATATTCATTAAAGGCTCTCATATTTCTCATGTTGAAAAAATACGCTGAGTAGAAAAGCAATTAGAATTATTATACAAGAATAAATTATGTAAATGGCAAACTCCTATACATTTGGTGTAGGTGTTTTGCACATTTAAATATTTTATATATACGTACTGGTGTTATCTACGTACTGGTATTATCTACGTACTGGTGTTATCTACGCACTGGTATTATCTAAAAGGGGTGGATTGATGGATGATAAAAGTGAGTGGAAGAAGGGAAGAAGACACTGACGTTCTGACGTGACGAAGAGACTGACCTAGACGTTGTGCCGACCCTACGTAGCGTAGGGAAATGTAAGGAAGAAGAAGAAGTACTGGGTATTAGCTTCATGATGCAGACAAAGTATTGTCCACATCCAAGATGAGAGTCTTATGAAAATTCCACGTAAATTTAACTGAATTAAGTAAGTAAAATAAAGGGGGATGTCCAATAAAACCCAGCATTGATTTAAATATTTAATTATTATGATAGGGCATAAATATGGAAAGTTCTTGTCGCATGAATTTCGGGTATTTTGTTTTAAGAGTTATTAAAACAATTCTAGTTTTGTGATAATTTTTGTTCACAGCTTAATAGGTACGTTCAACTACAAAATACAATTACCTAAGAATTTCACTATAAAAATTAGTAGGTATGTAATAATAATTTTAAGCTTCTGTAAATAAACAATAATTAATTAATATCTTATGTTTGTGCACACTCTATATTTTACCAGATTAAGATATTCATAATTCCGTTCAAGCACCCCATGATAAGGGAAGCGGAAGAATTTACCTTAGATAAACCCACTGCTTAACATTTCCAAGGGCGTAGAATTAATATTCTGTTAAAGTTTATAAATAAATCTATATATATAAAAGGAAGAGGTGACTGACTGACTGACTGGCTGACTGATCTATCAACACACAGCACAAACTACGGAGGACGGATCGGGCTGAAATTTGGCACGCAGACAGCTATTATAACGTAGGCATCCGCTAAGAAAGGATTTTTGAAAATTCAACCCCTAACGGGGTGAGATAGGGGTTTGAAGTTTGTGTAGTCCACGCGGACGAAGTCGCGAGCATAAGCTAGTAATTTATAAAGTAGGTATTTGATGGATAGGTACTACTTCAATTAACTTACATAAATAGGTACTTAATACTAAATACTCACCTAAATAATAATAAAAATTATATATAAATATATATATAGGAAGGTAGTTAAGTACTTATTCATATTTCCACACAAAATATATACAGTACGACAAACCTCTTTTAGCACTTGACATTGACAGGGTGGCGTACTATGTGCGGGTGTGCGGGGCGTCCCCCCGCCTCACATCCCGATTGCCATCTAAACCTGTCGCGTACTATACCTACTGATCAATAAAGTCTGGCTTCAATATAACTGTATTAACACCCAGACGTTGAGATGATGATACTTGTATCATTGATCGAACTATCGAGAACGTCGAGCCAACAATGGCGGCGCTCGTAATTAAAAATGGCCAGAAATTGTAGGAACCACTAAAAAGTCTACTCAACTATGTTTACAAGTTACAAAAGTTACCTAAGCGTGAAAAACTTCTTTTTAGTTGTGTAAGGGTGAAGTAGAAAGGGACGCTTGGAACTATTTTACTGAAAGTGTCCAAATTTTTAGGGTTCCGTATCTCAAAAGGAAAAAAAGGAAACCTTATAGGATCACTTCCTTGTCTGTCTGTCTGTCTGTCTGCCTGTCCGTCTGTCGTGTCTGTCAAGAAAACCTATAGGTTACTTCCCGTTGACCTATAATCATGACATTTGGCAGGTATGTAGGTCTTATAGCACAAGTAAAAAGAAAAAGTATTGATAAAAAAATATACCTAAGACAAAAATATATATTTTATTATTCATATAACGAAATTTTCCAAATATTTCTAAAACATTCTTTACAATATAAATACACTTCATTAAGAAATATTTTATGAATATTTATGAAGGTCGCTAGCGTAGGTATAGTACGCGACAGGTTGACATGGCAATCGGGGAGAGAACGCCCCGCATTCCCCGATTGCTATCCCAACCTGTCGTGGACTACAGGCACGCAATGGTTTGTTAGTTAATTTTAGTAGCTCAAAGTTTTATATTTACTTACTCATATTATTATAATAACAGAGATTATTTACTTTCACACAAGTGAAATTACTCCTTTATGTACTCTCCATCACTACCTATCACTACCCACTATAAATGCGAAGGTGTGTTTGTTTGTTGGTTTGTACTTCAATCATGCCGCAACGGACGAGAGAGAGAGAGAGAGAATATTCAATAACGCAAAAGCAAAGTCGGAAAGTTAAAATTTCAGAGCTCTGGGAGTGTATGGCGTCCTTCATACGTCTTAAACAAGCAGGCGGGCCACTTGATGTTAAGTGATACCGCCGCCCATGAACATTTGCAGCACCAGAGAAACCACCAATGCGTTGCCGGCCTTTCAGGAATTTGTTGGTCCGCCCCTTGAACAGCCCCTACATGTTGTAATCTAGTGGGAACACCGTCGCAGAGAGTTGGTTCCACAGTTACGTTTATGTGTATTTGTTCTGTGTAACGTCCCGCCTGTACAGTTTTCGTCGTATGTTGTGTATCGGTATTCAAACTCTAAGCCAATACTTTCGACTCAGTATACATAATACTACTATACAGCTTTCGGGCAGAATATAAAAATATTGTTACAAATTGATCAGCAACGGCAGCAGTCGCCGACCGCGCTCCCTGGCGAAATCAAACTCATGCCATTGTATATCAGCATTTTTCTTATTACCGTCTCTGTTTTTGTAACTTCTGTGGCTGTAACGTTATTTATAGATGGAATTTATCATGCCAAATTAGATTAGGAAATAAAGTGACGGACGCGAGTGGTGTGCGCTTTGCCTTATAGGGAGCGCTTATTGGTTTCATATTAATGTTTTTTCAAAGTCAAATGATTTATTCAAAATAGGTAATAAATTACTCTTTTTGATAGTCAGATGTTGGATTTGTAAGATATAGTGGGGATAATTATTACGCAAACTTATAACTAAAGCTACAAGGGTTCCAAACGCGCCCAAGTCTGAGAGCCCACAACAAACTCAGCCGGGTATTCTTTTTATTGTCACCAAAATTTCGAGTAGCGATGATAGCCTAGTGGTCAAGACGTCGGCCTCTTATAGGTACGTGGGGTCGGAGGTTTGATCCCGGGCATGCACTTCTAACTTTTCAGAGCTATGTCCGTTTTAAGCAATTAATTAGAGCCTCAATAGCTCAACCGGTATAGGAGTGGACTGAAAACCGAAAGGTCGACGGTTCAAACCCCGCCCGTTGCACTATTGTCGTACCTACTCCTAACACAAGCCTGCCGCTTAAGTAATTGGAGAGGAAAGGGGAATATTAGTCATTTAACATGGCTAATATTCTTTAAAAAAAATTAATATCACTTACTTTAACGGTGAAGGAAAATATCGTGAGGTAGCATGCATGCCTGAGAGTCCTCCATTACAGCGATAACGTTACTTATCCGATCCGAATCCGTGAAAATACGGATATAAAGAATATCTACGTCATAATAAGCTACCATACAAATAGTTTTACAACTACTTCGGAACGTACCTATTTTTTACGGACCAGGATCGGATGACTGCGTAACCGGCCTAATGTTCTCAAAATGTGTGACTTTACGTTCTGGTACTGAAGTTAATATTATAGCCAGGTACCTACAGCTCTACTTACTGGTAGTAGTACTTAGCTCTTTGAATAGGTAATTCAAAATGATAGCCTGCGAATTCGGCAACAAAAAGCCCATTTTACTCTTAAAATAATTATTAAGTAAATATTTGTTGCCGAAGTTCTACCAATTTCATT